>NC_136321.1:3415580-3576163 GCF_964198595.1 Lampetra fluviatilis
ACGCAGGAACCACGTGGCGGTGGCCCCAGGACCTGCACGTCTGCCGTGCGTGCCCAGTCAGCGCGCGTTCACGACTCGCGTTACGCCGGAACCGGCCACCGGAATCGGTTACCGGCGCATGTCCACGTGTATCCGTGCGTGCGTACACGTGTGTACGCATGTCCACGTGTATCCGTACGTGCGTACACGTGTGTACGCATGTCCACGTGTATCCGTGCGTGCGTACACGTGTGTACGCATGTCCACGTGTATCCGTGCGTGCGTACACGTGTGCGCGTTGCCCCCCCAACCCGCCCCCCGGATCGGTGAGAGCCGAGCCGCGTACCCGTACTGCTCGTGCTGGTGCAGCATGGCGGCCTGCGCCTGGGCGTTGCCGTAGTTGGGGTGTTGTGGCGGGTACATGGGCCGCACGGTGGGGCCGGGCTGGGCCGGGTAGCTCTGCGGCTGAGGGCGGCTGTACTGCGCCCTGCGCGTCACACGGGAGCGAGGCGCCGGCGGTCAGCGCGCACGAGCACGCAGACGCACGCACACACGCCCACAGACACACACGCCCACAGACACACACGCCCACAGACACACACGCACGCTCACAGACACACACACACGCCCACAGACACACACGCACGCCCGCGCACGCAGAAGCACGCACGCAGAAGCACGCACGAACACGCACACACACCCACAGACCCACATGCACGCAGCGCACGCACACACACCCACAGACACACGCACACCCGCGCACCCACGAACACGCACGCACACGCCACAACAACAACAGCAGAAGCCGCTATTGGCCACTAAGTGGCTGTGACGTCACCACGGCGCTTGCGCCAGGCCAGATGCACTTTGAGGCCGTCGCTTAAAATGCGAAAGACTCGCTGCTGGCAGGAGGACACGGGACAAACGCGGGTATCATCTGAGATGATTGGCAGATACACCGAAGACAAAGACCCCCCGTATAGCCTGTAACAGACTGTCGGAGGAAATTACGTTAGCGAGCACCTATGAAGGCCGGAACGGCACACGAGGTGGTGGATGGCCAACACCGTGCCCGGCCGCCTTTGTCTCCCCAATGGCGATGTTTACACACTCATTTGAGGCCGAGTCGACCTACGCGAGGCCCAGGACCGGTCCAGATAATCGTCACCGGTGTTGGCCGTGAGCGGGAATTGAATTGGGGTCGTGGGGTTCGTAGCGCAGCTCCTCCACAGAGCACACACAAGACAGACATCCAGGCCGGGCTTCACCAAGCCTCAGGACACGCATCACGTGCAGGGCCCAGCAGCTGGCCCCCAGCCCCCCAACCCCCCGCCCCCCCTCCCCCCCGCCCCCCGCCCCCCCGCCCCCCGCCCCCCCACCCCCCGCCCCCCCACCCCCCGCCCCCCCACCCCCCCCGCCCCCCCCACCCCCCCCGCCCCCGCTACCTGGTATGCGTCGAGTTGGCCGCCGCCTGCATGACCGCTGCGGCCGCCTCCTGCGCCTTGCGGTTGATGCCGGACGAGGGAGGCCCCATCCCCACGCTGCCCTGACCCAGAGCGATGCCCCCGGCGGCCATGGGCAGGCCGCCCGCCTGGCCCACGACCCCGGGGCCTTGACCCGGGCCCGGCGTCCCCGCCCCTCCTCCTCCTCCGCCCCCCCCCATGCTGTTGCTGCTCAGGCCGTGGCCGTGGCCGCCGCCGCCGCCGCCGCCCATGGCGCTGTTTGGCACCATGGAGGGGAGGCCGGCGTGCCCGGGCACGCTGTTGGCGGGGCCGCCCATGGCCTGGTTGTAGGGCCGGCCCTGCAGGCCCGAGGGCGGGCCCCGGCCCATGGCTCCCATGCCGCCGTAGGCCTGGGCGGGCCCCGACGCCTGCATGCTGCTGTTGCCGGCCATGCCCATGGCGGGGCCCGTGCCGGCGTAGGCCGCCGCGTTGGGCATGTTGCCGTAGCCGGACGGGCGCTGGTAGTTTCCTGTGGGAGCGGAGAGAGCGATGGACGACGCCAAGGTCGGCGACGAGGTGCGGGGAGGAAACGGGCCCCTGCGTGGCGCTCACGCCAGAGGCAACTTCGAGCGCCGGGTTGTTGTTTCATTGTTTTTTTAAGTTTCAGGAAACAGTTTTGATCAACTTAGCCGGCTGTCTCTCGGCTAAGTTTGAGTGGCAACTCAACTTTGCACTCGAGTTTCACGGAGTTACCGTGCTCTCCCCCTCACCCCATAACAGACAGATGGGCAGACAGAAAGCAAAGATCCCCCTTTAGCCTTTAACAGCCTGTTCAGAGAAGGCCCTGCTAGCGAGCACCTATTAAGGCCGGCACGGCACACGAGGGAGTGGTTGTGGCGAGCACCGCTCTCGGCCGACTCTGTCTCCCCACTGCTGATGTTTACACACTGCAATAGGTACTCATTTAAGGCCGAGTCGACCCAGGGGAGGCCCGGGTCCGGTTCGGATAATCGTTACCGGCGTTGGCCGCAAGCAGGAATCGAACTCGGCTCGCCGGACGGCGTGAGCGCGAGCACCCTGGGCGCCGCGCGGCGTCTCGGCCACCGAAACCCCCATCGGTTTTGCCGCCGCGTGTCGCCGAGGCCTGCGCCGAAAAAAAATGCCCCCCTCCCTCCCGCCCCCCAGCCCCCCAGCCCCGTTGCGTCAGCCCCACCTTGCTGCGGTCCGTACAGGCCTCCCCCTGGCTGGGGAGGGTACCCCCCCGGGCCCCCGGAGGGCGGGTAAGGCCCCAGGGCGGCCGCGTGCATCTGGGGCCCGGCCGGGGAGGGCCGGGGCGAGAGGGCCGATGGGCCTCCCTGCTGCTGCGGCCCGAACGGAGAGTTGCGCTGCACGAAGCCTGCGCCAGGCAAGCGGGGACACGCGCGCACGGATACGCGTGGACACGCGCACGGATACGCGTGGACACTCGCACACACATGTGCATGTGCATGGATGTGCATGGATACACATGGACACGTGTGCGGACACACATGGACACTTGCACACACGTGTACACACGTGTACACACGCACACACATGCACATACGTATACACAAGTGTGTAATACAGACAAGTATAGACGTGGACACATGCACACACATGTACAGCACGCACATATACACATGAATACACATGTACATACAGACACGGCCACACAGGTATACAGACACGTATACAGGCATGTACACGCACACAAACAAGGACCAACACACCCAAACACAAGACACACACACATGGACACACATGATCACACATCAAAGACACAAGGCCACACACACAGAGGAACACACATGCACACACATAGAGAAAGAAGCAACACACGCATTCACAAACACACACACGTATGACACAAATAAACACAAATGTAAACAGACGCATGCATAATGTACACACATGCATGAACACACACACACACTCCACCCACACGCATCGATCAACACTCACGCACGCAGCCGTTCACGCACACACAATCATTTACACGCACACGTGCACACATGTATAACCACGTGTTCATACAAGCTGACCAGAATACACGCACAGACACGTCCACGATTCACACACGCAGTCACCTCCACGTCACACACACGCAGTCACCTCCACGTCACACACGCAGTCACCTCCACGTCACACACACGCAGTCACCTCCACGTCACACAGTCACCTCCACGTCACACACGCAGTCACCTTCACGTCACACACGCAGTCACCTCCACGTCACACACGCAGTCACCTCCACGTCACACACGCAGTCACCTCCACGTCACACACACGCAGTCACCTCCACGTCACACACACGCAGTCACCTCCACGATTCACACACGCAGTCACCTCCACGTCACACACGCAGTCACCTCCACGTCACACAGTCACCTCCACGTCACACACGCAGTCACCTCCACGTCACACACGCAGTCACCTCCACGTCACACAGTCACCTCCACGTCACACATGCAGTCACCTCCACGTCACACACGCAGTCACCTCCACGTCACACAGTCACCTCCACGTCACACACGCAGTCACCTCCACGTCACACACACAGTCACCTCCACGTCACACACACGCAGTCACCCCCACGACACACACGCAGTCACCTCCACGTCACACAGTCACCTCCACGTCACACACGCAGTCACCTCCACGTCACACACGCAGTCACCTCCACGTCACACACACGCAGTCACCCCCACGTCACACACGCAGTCACCTCCACGTCACACAGTCACCTCCACGTCACACACGCAGTCACCTCCACGTCACACACGCAGTCACCTCCACGTCACACACGCAGTCACCTCCACGTCACACACGCAGTCACCTCCACGTCACACACGCAGTCACCTCCACGATTCACACACGCAGTCACCTCCACGTCACACACACGCAGTCACCTCCACGTCACACACACGCAGTCACCTCCACGTCACACACGCAGTCACCTCCACGTCACACACGCAGTCACCTCCACGTCACACACGCAGTCACCTCCACGTCACACACGCAGTCACCCCCACGTCACACACGCAGTCACCCCCACGTCACACACGCAGTCACCTCCACGTCACACACACAGTCACCTCCACGTCACACACGCAGTCAACTCCACGTCACACAGTCACCTCCACGTCACACACGCAGTCACCTCCACGTCACACACGCAGTCACCTCCACGTCACACACGCAGTCACCTCCACGTCACACACACAGTCACCCCCACGTCACACACGCAGTCACCTCCACGTCACACACGCAGTCACCTCCACATCACACACGCAGTCACCTCCACGAGTCACACACGCAGTCACCTCCACGTCACACACGCAGTCACCTCCACGTCACACACGCAGTCACCTCCACGAGTCACACACGCAGTCACCTCCACGTCACACACGCAGTCACCTCCACGTCACACACGCAGTCACCTCCACGTCACACACGCAGTCACCTCCACGTCACACACGCAGTCACCTCCACGTCACACACGCAGTCACCTCCACGTCACACACGCAGTCACCTCCACGTCACACACGCAGTCACCTCCACGTCACACACGCAGGCACCTCCACGTCACACACGCAGTCACCTCCACGACACACACGCAGTCACCTCCACGTCACACACGCAGTCACCTCCACGTCACACACGCAGTCACCTCCACGTCACACACGCAGTCACCTCCACGTCACACACGCAGTCACCTCCACGTCACACACACGCAGTCACCTCCACGTCACACACACGCAGTCACCTCCACGTCACACACGCAGTCACCGCCACGAGTCACACACACAGTCACCTCCACGTCACACACGCAGTGACCTCCACGTCACACACGCAGTCACCTCCACGTCACACACGCAGGCACCTCCACGTCACACACGCAGTCACCTCCACGTCACACACGCAGTCACCTCCACGTCACACACGCAGTCACCTCCACGTCACACACGCAGTCACCTCCACGTCACACACGCAGTCACCTCCACGTCACACACGCAGTCACCTCCACGTCACACACGCAGTGACCTCCACGTCACACACGCAGGCACCTCCACGTCACACACGCAGGTACCGCCACGATTCACACGCAGTCACCTCCACGTCACACACGCAGTCACCTCCACGTCACACACGCAGTCACCTCCACGTCACACACGCAGTCACCTCCACGTCACACACGCAGTCACCTCCACGTCACACACGCAGTCACCTCCACGTCACACACGCAGTCACCGCCACGATTCACACACGAAGGCACCTCCACGTCACACACGCAGTCACCTCCACGTCACACACGCAGTCACCCCCACGATTCAAACACGCAGTCACCGCCACGTCTCACACACGCAGGCAGGGCTTCGCGTCGCTCACACTCACGTTCGTCAGCGAACGGGGCCAGGCCCCCCTTAGATTTCCCCCTTCCTTTCCTGTCGCCGCGCGCCCGCTCTAGGGGCCCCTGGCGCTGGGTCCCGCGCGCCGCCCCCCCGGCGCTAGCGGGGGGCCCCGTGACCCCCCCGTCACCTCCACGTCACACACGCAGTCACCTCCACGTCACACACGCAGTCACCTCCACGTCACACACGCAGTCACCTCCACGTCACACACGCAGTCACCTCCACGTCACACACACGCAGTCACCTCCACGTCACACACACGCAGTCACCTCCACGTCACACACGCAGTCACCGCCACGAGTCACACACACAGTCACCTCCACGTCACACACGCAGTGACCTCCACGTCACACACGCAGTCACCTCCACGTCACACACGCAGGCACCTCCACGTCACACACGCAGTCACCTCCACGTCACACACGCAGTCACCTCCACGTCACACACGCAGTCACCTCCACGTCACACACGCAGTCACCTCCACGTCACACACGCAGTCACCTCCACGTCACACACGCAGTCACCTCCACGTCACACACGCAGTGACCTCCACGTCACACACGCAGGCACCTCCACGTCACACACGCAGGTACCGCCACGATTCACACGCAGTCACCTCCACGTCACACACGCAGTCACCTCCACGTCACACACGCAGTCACCTCCACGTCACACACGCAGTCACCTCCACGTCACACACGCAGTCACCTCCACGTCACACACGCAGTCACCTCCACGTCACACACGCAGTCACCGCCACGATTCACACACGAAGGCACCTCCACGTCACACACGCAGTCACCCCCACGATTCAAACACGCAGTCACCGCCACGTCTCACACACGCAGGCAGGGCTTCGCGTCGCTCACACTCACGTTCGTCAGCGAACGGGGCCAGGCCCCCCTTAGGTTTCCCCCTTCCTTTCCTGTCGCCGCGCGCCCGCTCTAGGGGCCCCTGGCGCTGGGTCCCGCGCGCCGCCCCCCCGGCGCTAGCGGGGGGCCCCGTGACCCCCCCGTTGAGCGGCGGTGGTGAGTGAGAGCGCAGCGCCAACGCACCTCTCTCCTGCGGCATGGGCGACGCCGGCTGGCTGCTGGGGGGCCGCGGCGGCATCTGGTTACCTGTGGGGGGAGGGGGGGGTCAAAGGGCAGAGGAGGGGGGCGGCGAGGAGTTGGTGTCAACCGCGACGCTCACCGCGTCACAGCAATGACGCCGCGTTGGGCCGCCCTGCTTCACGCCGCGGGGTCTCCGTGCGAGTCTCTGTGCGAGTCTGCGGGTCTCCTTGCGGGTCTCCGTGTGAGTCTCCGTGTGAGTCTGCGGGTCTCTGTGCAAGTCTGCGGGTCTCCGTGCGAGTCTGTGGGTCTCCGTGCGAGTCTCTGTGCGAGTCTCCGTGTGAGTCTGCGGGTCTCTGTCCAAGTCTGCGGGTCTCCGTGCGAGTCTGCGGGTCTCCTTGCGGGTCTCCGTGCGAGTCTCCGTGTGAGTCTGCGGGTCTCTGTGCAAGTCTGCGGGTCTCCGTGCGAGTCTGTGGGTCTCCGTGCGAGTCTCTGTGCGAGTCTCCGTGTGAGTCTGCGGGTCTCTGTGCAAGTCTGCGGGTCTCCGTGCGAGTCTGCGGGTCTCCTTGCGGGTCTCCGTGCGAGTCTCCGTGTGAGTCTGCGGGTCTCTGTGCAAGTCTGCGGGTCTCCGTGCGAGTCTGTGGGTCTCCGTGCGAGTCTCTGTGCGAGTCTGCGGGTCTCCTTGCGGGTCTCCGTGCGAGTCTCTGTGCGAGTCTCCGTGTGAGTCTGCGGGTCTCTGTGCAAGTCTGCGGGTCTCCGTGCGAGTCTGTGGGTCTCCGTGCGAGTCTCTGTGCGAGTCTGCGGGTCTCCTTGCGGGTCTCCGTGCGAGTCTCTGTGCGAGTCTCCGTGTGAGTCTGCGGGTCTCTGTGCAAGTCTGCGGGTCTCCGTGCGAGTCTGTGGGTCTCCGTGCGAGTCTCTGTGCGAGTCTGCGGGTCTCCTTGCGGGTCTCCGTGCGAGTCTCCGTGTGAGTCTGCGGGTCTCTGTGCGAGTCTGCGGGTCTCTGTGCGAGTCTGCGGGTCTCCGTGCGAGTCTGCGGGTCTCCTTGCGGGTCTCCGTGCGAGTCTCCGTGTGAGTCTGTGGGTCTCAGTGCGAGTCTGCGGGTCTCAGTGCAAGTCTGTGGGTCTCCGTGCGGGTCTCCGTGTGAGTCTGTGGGTCTCCGTGCGAGTCTGCGGGTCTCAGTGCGAGTCTGCGGGTCTCCGTGCGAGTCTGCGGGTCTCCGTGCGAGTCTGCGAGTCTCCGTGCAAGTCTGTGGGTCTCCGTGCGAGTCTGCGGGTCTCCGTGCAAGTCTGTGGGTCTCCGTGCGAGTCTGCGGGTCTCCGTGCGAGTCTGCGGGTCTCCGTGCGAGTCTGCGGGTCTCCGTGCGAGTCTGCGGGTCTCCGTGCAAGTCTGTGGGTCTCCGTGCGAGTCTGCGGGTCTCCGTGCAAGTCTGTGGGTCTCCGTGCGAGTCTGCGAGTCTCCGTGCAAGTCTGTGGGTCTCCGTGCGAGTCTGCGAGTCTCCGTGCAAGTCTGTGGTTCTCAGTGCGAGTCTCTGTGCGAGTCTGTGGGTCTCAGTGCAAGTCTGTGGGTCTCCGTGCGAGTCTGCGGGTCTCCGTGCGAGTCTGCGAGTCTCCGTGCGAGTCTGTGGGTCTCCGTGCGAGTCTGCGGGTCTCCGTGCGAGTCTCTGTGCGAGACTGCGGGTATCTGTGCGAGTCTGTGGGTTTCCGTGCGAGTCTGTGGGTCTCCGTGCGAGTCTCTGTGCGAGTCTGCGGGTCTCTGTGCGAGTCTCTGTGTCTCCGTGCGAGTCTGTGGGTCTCCGTGCGAGTCTCTGTGCGAGTCTGCGGGTCTCAGTGCGAGTCTGCGGGTCTCAGTGCGAGTCTGCGGGTCTCCGTGCGAGTCTCTGTGCGAGTCTGCAGGTCTCAGTGCGAGTCTGCGGGTCTCCGCGAAGACTCGCCGGGTACGAACGTGACACTCCCTGGATTTTGGCCACCGCTGCCCGTGTGCAATATACACGAGCCCGCTGGAAAATAAAATCCGGGCCCTCCTCTCGTTGGCCTACGCAGATGCGTGAGCGCGGCTCGCTGGGGCGTGACGTTCTGGAACCCACAACGGGGTCGCCGCGCAAATGCCAAAGTGGAAAACTGCTAAACGTCATATTTATTTTATCTTACATATATATATAATTGCTCTAAATAAAGCACGGTCGCCTGGGGAACCCTTTGCAGAAGAGATAATGAATCTCGATGGGTTCTCACCTGCTCAAATAAGACACTGATTAAGTGAGTGATGGGCGGTGACGGGGGGTGGGTGGGGGGGTGTGCGCACCGTGGGCCCCGAGCGGCCCACGGCCCGTGCCGAGCCGCACCCTCCCCGCGGCCCCGGCTGCCGAAGGCTCCGGCTGCCGAAGGCTCCGGCTGCCGAAGGCTCCGGCTGCCGAAGGCTCCGGCTGCCGAAGGCTCCGGCTGCCGAAGGCTCCGGCTGCCGAAGGCTCCGGCTGCCGAAGGCTCCGGCTGCCGAAGGCTCCGGCTGCCGAAGGCTCCGGCAGCCGAAGGCTCCGGCTGCCGAAGGCTCCGGCTGCCGAAGGCTCCGGCCAAAGCCTCTTTAATTAGCCTCCGCGCCCGCCACTCGTCGCTGCCAAAAGGGGCCGTCCAGGATTTATCGGCTGGCACGGGGACAGCGGGGTTAACACGCAGCCAGGTTCATTCACAGAAACACGGGCGGGCGGGCGGGCGGCACGTAAACACGAACCGCCCTCGGAGCGAACGCCTGGGACGTCACGCAGACAGCCGCCGCCGCCGTTTCATCGTCGCAGCGTGTGCCAACGCTCGAATTCCACCCAATTAAAATCAGCTGTTCGCCCAACCCCACCCCCCCCCCCAATCATAAGAAGAGCCCTCTCCCCCCCGCCGCCCCCCACTCCTCACTCCTCCTCTCGGGGAATTGAGGAGGTCTGCCAAATCTCCCCGCCCGCGTCGGTGTGTTCCCAGGCTCAACTAGCCAAGGAAACATATGGGCACGCGATGTTTAATAACCACGAGGAGAGAAGGGGAGAGGGGAGGGGGGCGGAGGAGGAGGAGGAGGAAGAAAACAAACGAGAGAGCCAGGAGGAGAGGAGGGATGATGGTGTAATCACGGGGGCATCACCCCGCCCCGCACCGTGGGGGGGGGGTAGCGACGGTGTCTTTCGAAGGGAAATCATTTTGATTGGCAGCTCTCCCAACAATTTAACAACGCCGGCATCAGAGGGCCGACCGCGCGCCAAGGGCAGCCCGGCGAGTGGTGATCCATGCGAAACTGCGTCACATGACCACCACCACCGCTACTCAACACCACCGCCACTCACACCACGACTCAGCAACAACCACCACTCACACCACGACTCAGCAACAACCACCACTCACACCACCACCACTCACACCACGACTCAGCAACAACCACCACTCACACCGCTACTCAACACCACCACCACCACCACCGCTACTCAACACCACCACCACTCACACCACGACTCAACACAACTACCACTCACACCACGACTCAGCAACAACCACCACTCACACCGCTACTCAACGCCACCACCACCACCACCACTACTCAACACCACCACCACTCACACCACGACTCAACACAACCACCACTCACACCACGACTCAGCAACAACCACCACTCACACCGCTACTCAACACCACCACCACCACCACTCAACAGCGCTACTCAACACCGCTACAACCACAGGTCTCTGGCTGGTTGCTACGCGTGGCAGAGTGGCCCCACACGGACAGATCAGGTTATTTATTTAAAAGATAAAGAAGGCGCAGCCCTGCAAATGCTGCTCACTCACGCAACTCCCTTCTGCAATTTCTCACTCGAAGGGCCTTAACTCGAGCAGAGAGCCATAGAGGCAGTTGGCCTCCTCTTCCAAGCTCACCAGATGTTGGAAGGGGTGGGGGCGTACCCACACGTCACCCCAGCAGACGCGACCTGCCGATCGACCGAACTGCGCCGAACCCGTTTGTGCCGCCGGGTGGACAGAGGGAAAACTGGGAGAAACTCGTCCCAATGTTTCCACTGCCGTGCCGGGACCCGTGGTCTCGCGTAAATAGCGAGGGCAGCGGTCCCTCCTACAGACACGGGTTCGATCTTCAACGTAGCCCCGCCCCTCGCCCCATTAACCCCGCCCCTTCGCCACGCCCACCCCCCAGGCCGGCGGCACCCACCCCATCCCCCCCCACCCCCCCCCCCGGGGCGCACCTGTGGCGGGTGACAGCGGCCCGGAGCGAGGCTGGCTCACGCTGGCCGGAGAGCCGGCGGGCGAGGGCGAGGGCCCGCTCACGCCCGACAGGTGCGGGGAGGCGTGCGGCGAGAAGGGCGACTGCGCCGGGTTGCTCGCCTCCCCCTGGCTGCCGGACGCCACCGAGCCGGGGCCGCTCGCCTGCCCGCTGCTGCCGCCGCCGGGACCGTCCCCGCCGGCCGCCGACGCCGCCGCCGACCCGGCCGCGGCCGCGGCGGAGGAGGAGGAGGTCGGCCCGCCAGCGGAGGCTCCCGCCGAGCCGGGGCCCGACCCCGGGGGGCCGCCCCCGCCCACGCCGGCGGGACCGGTGCCGCCCGCGCCGGCGCCGCCGCCGCCCTGCAGCGAGTCGGCGGCGCCCTGCAGGCCGTCGCCGCCCGTGGGGAGGTCGTCGATCGCCCCGGACAGATCCTGCAGGCACAAGAGACACACGCAGAGATGTGAAGATTTGGAGACACACACACAACGACAACTTTAACACTGTTGGGACAAGTGCTGTTGGCGAGCGCCTATGGATTCCGGCACCGCACACGAGAGGGTGGGTGGCCAGCCCCACGCCTTTGTCTCCCGAGTGGCGATGTTTACGCACCACACCAGGTACTCGTTTGAGGCCGAGTCGACCTCGGCGAGGCCCAGGATCGGTTCAGTTAACCGTCACCGGTGTTTGTGGCCGTGAGCAGGAATCGAACATGGGTCGCCGGGTTCGTAGCGTTACGTGCTCACCGCCGCACCGCCGCTCCCCACACACACACACAAATAAACAGGAACACCGACCCCATGTAGACCTTCGTACACGCGCGTGATTAAACGTTTGTAACGCACGCACAAGTACACACTGCGATTGGGTCGCCCTGGCAGGAGAGGCCACAACGTTCCGTGCTGCCGTGTGCCACCTTGTGCCACACGGGGGGTGGCGATCTACTGGGTGGGCACAGCCCGCTGACGACGTGGTGATGCACGAGTGGAGTATCAGAGACTGCCTCTATCTCTCTCGCTCTCTCCTGTGCGCGACCATGGCTAGCAACTCCAAACTGTGGACCATGTAGCCTTGCACTGGTGGTGGGGGGTGGGTGGGTGCATGGGTGGGTGAGTAGGTGGGTGGGCGAGTGGGTGCGTGGGTGGGCGAGTGGGTACGTGGTTCCGCGAGTGGGTGGGTGAGTGGGTGGCTGAGACAGTGGGTAGGTGAGTGAGTGGATGAGTGAGTTAGCGGATCTGCAATTCCCTAACTCTCCAACAAAGCAACTGATTGGCTCCATCGCTTACAACGGAATCTCTGGTGCTGGTTTATATTTTGTCTGCTGATTGAATGGAGGGGACTAAACTGGCTCTGTGCACTACGTGGCTTCTCAGACCTTTGCATGCTTTTCATTCCCAGCGCTCACTTATTCTGGGACTCGCCCCCCGCCCCCACGTGTCCCCCCCTCCCCGACCGGCAACGACTGCCCCAGACGCCAGCGGACGGCACCGTCTCCCGTTGCTCCGCCGTGCAGTCTCCCGGCTCCGCCATCAGATGGCGATGTTTGGGAGCTGCGTGGGTCGGGCGACGCTCGGTGGGGGGGGGGGGGGGGAACGGCGCCACGCGCGCTGCCGAGCGGCACTCCGAACGACCGGCGGGGCCCACGTGCGGCCCAGCGTGAGGCCCCGCGTGAGGCCCCGCGTGAGGCCCCGCGTGAGGCCCCGCGTGAGGCCCCGCGTGAGGCCCCGCGTGAGGCCCCGCGTGAGGCCCCGCGTGAGGCCCCGCGTGAGGCCCCGCGTGAGGCCCCGCGTGAGGCCCCGCGTGAGGCCCCGCGTGAGGCCCTGCGTGCACCGGGAGGCAGCCTCCTCCCGTCCGCATCGCCACACGGCTGCCCTCCACTCAGCAGCCATGTTGTGCTTCTGCAGACAGCCTCCCCTACCCACCTCCTCTCGCTCACGTGCTCGCAAAGCACGTGCTCGCAAAGCACGTGCTCGCAAAGCACGTGCTCGCAAAGCACGTGCTCGCAAAGCACGTGCTCGCAAAGCACGTGCTCGCAAAGCACGTGCTCGCAAAGCACGTGCTCGCAAAGCACGTGCGCGCCAGGCGTGGCCGTGCCGAGCACCAAACAGCCAAAGGCTCCGTCCGCATCGTCGTTCGAGGATGCACAGACGGACTCTGCGTGCGCTGGGGGGGGGGGGGGGGGGCGCGGAGCACGCGGCCGAGTCAGCGCGGGAAACATCGACGGTACAGGAGGGTGGACGGCAAGAACGCTCCTGGCAATGTGAAGAAGAGCTTCATAGCTCATCGGATTTCTACAGTCCGAAAAAAGATTCCGGTTCTGGAACGCGAGCTGGCACGGAGACGCCAGCACAGCAACGGGGGGCGGGGAGGGGGGGGGGTTCAACGTCGCGGCAGCCCTGAGATCATGGTACCCGCGCGGTACCCGCGCGGTACCCGCGCGGTACCCACGCGGTACCCACGCGGTACCCACGCGGTACCCACGCGGTACCCACGCGTCCAATCACCCACGGTGGCCACATTGTGGGTGCTACGGTCAGGGCTGCATGGGCGGCGGTGTCCCTTACACGGCGCACGCACGAGCAGCCCGATTAGCACGGTTGGCTACGTACGGTGCGAAAGAAGTTCAACACACACACACACAGGGCTTTGCCTCGGCCTTACGCCAGTGGTGGAAGCCACCCCACCCCCCTGGCCTTCACCAGGCACATCTAGGAATTATCGATAATGCAGTCAGCTGACAATCGGATTCACAAATCCGAAGGAGGGGGTATCATCACAGCGATGATGATGATGAACCACCACTCCGCTACTCCCGATGCAATTATCTGGCTCATCAGTCTCCTCGATGTGACGTTACAGCTGTTGCTCTTTACATCAGCAGCAGCAGCCGCCGCCGCCGTACGAGGGAGGATCAGAAGCCGCCGTGGGCTTTGCGAGGTCAGGCGACGCATTTGGGATGGGGCAAAGGGCCTCGAAAAAACTCGGTCTCGCAAGGTGGCCGGCTCCCTCGGGGGTGGGGGGCGGGGGTGGGAATGTGGCCGACCGGGGCCCTGGCAGGCCAGGACCTGCCGACCCCTCGCCGCACTGCCCCCGTGACCCGACACTGGGGTCAATACGCTAATTGCGACAAGCCATTCCATGTGGCCGTTTGTCACAGCAATTACCAGGATCGTTAACAGCCTCTGGGAGGCCTGACACGAAATACCACCAAGCGGAAAACCCACACGCACGCACGCGCACGCACGCACGCGCACACAAAGATCCTCCATATAGCCTTAACAGACTGTTGGGGCAAGTGCTGTTAGTGTGTACCTATGAAGGGCAGCCAACACCACACGCCTGGCCGCCTTTGTCTCCCCAGTGCTCACGTTTCAAATATTCTTCACTGTGATGGACGCTGAACGGGAATGGAACTGGGTTTCGCTGGGCCCGTAGCAGTCGGTGTGCTTGCACCTGCACAACGACCGCTACGCTGCTGCTCGCCGCACACACAAATGCGTGGCACAGCGTTGCCCCGGCAGGACGCGCCACGGCCGCGAGAGGGGGGGGGGGGGCGGCAAAAGGCCGGCGGTCAAGACTAACAACGGAGCAGCAGGCGAGGAATGGAACGCGTGGAGAGGAACTTCTCCCGCGGAGATGGAGCGACGAAGCCGGGTCCCCGTGCGGGAGCCGGATCCGAATGTCGCAGGATCGCGAGAGACGGCGGGGCGGCTCGGGAGAGGCCTCCGTCTGGCAGCGGACAGACCGTGGCCGACGGCGACGACGGACGGGGCCGTCCGTGTCGTTGTCGTCACGCCGGTCGTCGTCAGTTGGAGTCGGACGCGGCACCGGCTGGCGGGGCACCGCGCTGGCGGGCCCCACGGCGGCACGTGGGGGTCACCCTGCCAGCGCTCCGCTCCCTGCGCTACCCCCCGCCCTCCCGGCGCGCCCGGGCCTGTCGCCACGGCGATTAACGACACAGCGTGGCAGCCGCACGCCGGATTACGATCGGGGTTGGGGGCGCACGGAACGAGGGGAGACCGGGGGAGAGAGGGAGGGAGGGGGTGGCGGCGGCGGGGGGTGGCGGCGGGGGGGGGGGAGCAGGGGTGGGAGGCGGGCAGGGTGCGCGGAGGCGCCGCGTGCGATCGCAGGGAGTCGCGCTGCGCCGTTAAACAAACGGGCGCAAGCGCGCTTAACGAGCGCCTCGTTAGCGGAGCTGCGGCCCGGAGGCTCCGGCCCTTAATGGACTCGGCGTCCGCACACACGCACACACGCACGCACACACACGCACGCACACACACGCACGCACACACACGCACACACGCACGCACACACACGCACGCACACACGGCCGTCGCCGCCGTGTCGCAAGGGGTCACAAACCGCCCCCCCACCCCCCCACCTCTCCTCGCCCCCCCACCCCCTGGGAGCGGCGGCACGCGTGCTGCTATCCGTACGTGGCAGCGAGATGTTAACAACCTCGCCTGGTGTACAGGAGGTCGTGGGTTTCGATCCCCACTCTGACGTCTGCTGCTGCTGTATATTTGGAGTTTGCGTGTCTCTCTCCCTGCGTTCACGTGCATTTTTCTCCGGGTCCTCCGGTTTTTCCCTCCATACTTAGAATCGACGTGCGTTTTAGGGCATTTGGCTGCTACAAATATCCACGTGATAAACCGCTTCGTTGAGCGATCATTTCAAATAAAATTGTTTAATGTAGTTTAGACCGTCTTGCCGTCATCCTGCCTCGTGCCCTTCATCAGCCCCTGCCTTCGTCTGGGCGGTGTGGAGGCGGAGGTGTTGGTGGGCCTGAGTGGTGACCCAGGTGGACACACGCGGCGGTGAAGGACGTCACTCGCCCCAGCCTCCTCCTGAGTTCTCACCGCGTCAGAGTCAACTCGACACTCCGCCAGCCGCCACTCCACCACCACCACCTCCTCCTCCCCTCTCCCCTCCCCCACTCCTACCCCCCCCTCCCCTCCCGAACAGCGATTCCATCTGGACGTCGCGCTTCAGCGTCCACAAAGCCATTAATTTCCGTCCGTTTCGTTTTCCCATCTCGTTTGTATTGTTTTCGCCAGCTCCATTCACCCTCGACGTTCCATTAGCATATTGCTCGTAATCACGGCGACGATAATGGCGCTCGAATTTATGCCGCGCCCGTTATGTCACAAAACGTCTCGCGCCGCAGTTGTGTTCATAGCCTCGGGAGGGTGGGGGGGGGTTGAGGTAGGTGAAGGGGGGGGGGGGACCCCAAGCGGCAGCTGTCCCTGTGCGGCACAAAGCCACGCGGGCGACCGCGTGGCCGACCGTCAGAGGTCGCAACCGGGTATCCGATACCCGTACCCTACCCGATACCCGGCTACCCGTACCCGGCTGGGTACCCGTTTGCGACCCTGGTGCGGCCGGGTACGGGTACGGGTAAGGAATCAAAACCCGTTTGCGACCTCTGCCGACCGTCGCTGCCGCTCGCGGGCGCCATCCGGGCCACGCGCTTGCGCGCCACAACGTCGTGACGCGGGATCGACTCTCTCCGACACTCGCGTGCGTCCACGCGTGCGTCCACGCGTGCGTCCACGCGTGCATCCACGCGTGCGTCCACGCGTGCGTCCACGCGTGCGTCCACGCGTGCGTCCACGCGTGCATCCACGCGAGTGTCACGGGAGCGAGGATCGGACCGAACAGACGAAGCGATGGAGTGGAGCTCCACGGGACGAGGAGGTCGCACAGCGGTACGGCCGCCATGCTTGCCCGCACCGCGAGAACGTGCGCAGGCAACAGGGGGCACGGCGCTTTGTTTACGGAGGCAGTCGGTCACGGGCCTCTACGTGGGTCAGTCGGTCTCTGAGAGAGTCGATAGGTCTCGATGTTGGTCTTTGGGTCTCTATGTTGGTCTATGGGTCTCTATGTTGGTCTATGGGTCTCTGCGTGGGTCAATAGGTCTCTGAGAGAGTCCATGGGTCTCGATGTTGGTCTATGGGTCTCTATGTTGGTCTATGGGTCTCGACGTGGGTCAGTAGGTCTCTGAGAGAGTCTTTGGGTCTCTATATTGGTCTATGGGTCTCTATGTTGGTCTATGGGTCTCTGCGTGGGTCAATAGGTCTCTGAGAGAGTCCATGGGTCTCGATGTTGGTCTATGGGTCTCTATGTTGGTCTATGGGTCTCTGCGTGGGTCAATAGGTCTCTGAGAGAGTCCATGGGTCTCGATGTTGGTCTATGGGTCTCTATGTTGGTCTATGGGTCTCGACGTGGGTCAGTAGGTCTCTGAGAGAGTCTTTGGGTCTCTATATTGGTCTATGGGTCTCTATGTTGGTCTATGGGTCTCTGCGTGGGTCAGTAGGTCTCTGAGAGTCTTTGGGTCTCTATGTTGCTCTATGGGTCTCTGCGTGGGTCAGTAAGTCTCTGAGAGAGTCTATGTGGTCTATGTTAGTCTATGAGTCTCTACGTGGGTCCTTAGGTCTGAGAGAGCCTATGGGTCTCTATGTTGGTCTATGGAACTCAATGCGAGTCAATTAATGCCTACGCGAGTCTATGCGTCTCTGTGTGAGACCGCATTTCGAGACACTTTACAGACACGTTGGGCTTAGTTGTTTAAAATAAAGAGGAATGCAGTCATACGTCTCTTTGTGAGCCTACGTGTCTCTGAATCTATGAGTCTCTATGCGAGTCCGTGGCCTTGATGCGAGTCTACGGGTCTCAATGCAAGTGTATGGGTCCGTGCTTCCACGAGTCCCTTTATGAATCTACGAGTCCCTATGTGAATCCACGTCTCTCTCTACACGAGAAGCAGTCGGTAATGGGCAGAGGAGAGAGAGAGAGAGAACGATCTTGAGCGTGGACTTGAACAGGGGAGGGGTGGGGCAGAGAGTTTACGGCACAGGTGGCTGGGAGGAGGGAGGAGGGGGGAGTTGCAGGCGGTGGGGGGCAAGCAAGCAGCTCAGGGCTGGCCTGGCCCGGGGGGTGTTTGTGCGGCTCGTGCCGCTTGTGTCTCCTCCTCCTCCTCCGTCGCCGCGACGACGACGACGACGACGCGGATGAACCCGCGAGCGTCCTCCAACACAACTCGGAGCCGGTTCCTCGGCACGCGTGGGGGAAGCCGGCAGAGGTCCGAGCCGGAACTGTCGCCTCTGCCGAGACAAATCGGACGACGACGACGACGACGAGAAGAACGGCGGCAGACGGAGAGAGACGGCGGGGAGAGAGAGAGCGGAGCGCGCGGGAGAGTGGGGATGGAGCGAACAGAACCATTTTTTTTTTTTAAAACCCCGTGGCGGCTCGCTGCGTTAGTGATCGGGGCAGCCTTGCGCAAGCGTAGCCAGGCAACCATCCAATCACCCCCCTCCACGGGGCTGGGCCAATCAATCACGGAGCCCGTTGCCCGGCAACCGCGCCGCCCGGCCAATGGGAGGCAGGCAGCCAGCGCAGCACCGATCAATCAGCCATGGGATTCATTTGGCCGGCCGTGCTTGGTAGTGATGGTGGGGGGGGGGGGCAGTGTTTGGGGGAGGGGGGGGTAGGCAAGGGGGGCAGGGGGTATATGGGGAGGTGCACGGCGGCGGTATTTGCATAGCTTGCACGCCCGACGAGTGATTGGGGATGGGGGGGGTACGACGAGGGAAAAGTCACGCTTGATGTTGGGGAGTGGAGGGGTGCGGAGCGAGGGAGCCTTGCGTGTGTGTGTACGTGTGTGTGTGTAAGCGTGTGTGTGTAAGTGTGTGTGTGTACGCGTGTGTGTGTGTGTGTACGCGTGTGTGTGTGTAAGCGTGTGTGTACGTGTGTCTATGTATGTGTGTACGTGTGTGTGTACGCGCGTGTGTGTGTGTACGCGTGTGTAAGTGTGTGTGTACGCGTGTGTGTGTGTGTACGTGTGTGTGTGTGTACGTGTGTCTATGTATGTGTGTAGGTGTGAGTGTATGTATGCGTGTGCGGCCCCAACAGTCTGTTGAGGCTAAACGGGGGATTTTAGTCTTTGTATGCGTATGTGCATGAGCGTGTGTGTGTGTGCGTGTGTGCACGTGTGCGTGCGTGTACGTGTGTGCACAAGCGTGTGTGTGCGCACGTGTGTGTGCGTGTGTGTGTACGTGTGCGTACGTGTGCGTGCGCGTGTGTGCGCACGTGTGTGTGTGCACGTGTGTGTGGGCACGTGTGTGTGTGTGCACGTGTGTGTGTGTGTACGTGTGTGCACGTGTGTGTGTGTGCACGTGCGTACGTGTGCGTACGTGTGTGTGTGTGTGTACGTGTGCATAAGCGTGTGTGTGTGCACGTGTGCGTACGTGTGTGCACGTGTGCACGTGTGTGTGCACGTGTGTGTGTACACGTACGTGTGTGCACGTGTGTGTGTGTGCACGTGTGTGTGTACACGTACGTGTGTGCACGTGTGTGTGTGCACGTGTGTGTGTACACGTACGTGTGTGCACGTGTGTGTGTGTGTGTGTGTGCACGTGTGTGTGCACGTGTGTGTGTGTGTGTGCACGTGTGTGTGTGTGTGTGCACGTGTGTGTGTACACGTACGTGTGTGCACGTGTGTGTGCACGTGTGTGCACGTGTGTGTGCACGTGTGTGTGTGCACGTGTGTGTGTGCACGTGTGTGTGTGTGTGCACGTGTGTGTGTGTGTGTGTGCACGTGTGTGGTGTACTCGTCGGGCTAAACGTGCCGAGCCACCCGAGAACCACGAGGCCCCCCCCCCTTGCTCCTTCCAATCTCGCTGCCGTCTCCCCCCGGCACTCCCCCCGCCACCCCCCCCCACGCAACCACGTGCCTCCCTCTCGCGGGCCACTACGTACGCACGCCGAACTTCTTTTGCACCGTACGTAGCCAACCGTACTCATCGGAGGTGCAGGGCGACTTTACGGGCCTCTCTCCATGTGTACGGGAATCTCTCGCGCTCACTCCCCCCCTTCTCCCCACGCTCCTCCCGTCTCATCCACCCCATCTCCTCCCCCCCCCCGTGGACCGTCTGGAAGACGCTCCCTGCAGAACGCGTCCACCTCCTCCCGTGGGTGCCCTGCCCACAGGTCTCAGGTGCAGCGTGCGCGCGCGTGCGTCGCTCTGCACCTGGGGTCTCCGCGAGTCTGGTTGTAGTGGAGAGGGGGGGGGGGGCTCCGTGTAGGCGAGAGGTGCAGCGTGGGGGGCGGCGGAAGGGGGGGGGGCACAAAGCCTCATCACCCAGCGCCCCCCCCCCACTACCCCCTCCCCAATTTATGTGTGTGGGTAGGTGTGTCACTGTGTGTCACTGTGTGCGTGTGTGGGTAGGTGTGTCACTGTGTGTGTGTGTGGATTGGACTTGGCACCGACCTTGTGTGTGCGTGTGTGGGTCGGTCACCGCCACCATCAGTGACAATTATCGGAAATGGTCCTGGGCCTCCCCTAGGTCGACTCGGCCTCAAATGAGTAGCTGGTGCGGAGTGTAAACATCGCCAATGGGGAGACAAAGGCGGCCGGGCGTGGTGCTGGCCACCCACCCCCCCTCGTGTGCCGTGCCGTCCTTCATAGGTGCTACTCGCTAACAGCACTTGCCCCAACAGTCTGTTAAAGCTACACGGGGGACCTTTGTTTTGAGAATCAGAGACGGACCAATCGGTTTGCGTCGATTCCCGGATCGCGTGCGTGGGAGAAGCCGCGGCGATTCGATTATCACCGTCGTTCTAAAACACAGCCACCAAGCGACCAGCAACAAACAGCACGTTGTACGTCATGTGATCACATGACACACACCCCCCCGCCCCACTGCAGCCACCGTTCACCACCACGCTGACAGAACTAAATGACTCCAGGATCGAAGCACGATCATTAATTCCAACAACCTTGGCGAGAGGAGGATTGCTCCCGCCACGGTGGCTAGGAGATGTTAACTACCTCGCCTGGTGTACAGGAGGTCGTGGGTTCGATCCCGACCCTGACGCCTGCTGCTGTATATTTGGAGTTTGCGGTGTCTCTCTCCCCGTGGTTGCGTGGATTTTTCTCCGGGTCCTCCGGTTTTTCTCCCCCCACATTTAGAGTCAGCGTCACGCGTTAACAGTATTTGGCCGCTATAAATGCCCACGTGATGATAAACCGCGTCGTTGAGCTATCATCTGTGACGACCAGGTCGCTTCTGCAAAGAAGCTACATAGCTCAGTGGACCTTTGCTGGTAAAATTAAATAAAAAGTTGAGTTCATAGTTAAATTATGCCCCTCTCCCCCCCCCTCCCTTAGACACAATCCTGATAAAAGTTTTATCACTCGGTCTGGGAATTTGTCAACGTGGCAATTTGCTCGCACGCAAACACACACACACACCGTGCACACACACACCGTGCACACACACACCGTGCACACACACACACCGTGCACACACACACACACACCGGCACGTGCACACACACCGTGTACACACACACACACACCCCGTGCACACACACACCGTGCACACACACACACACCGTGCACACACACACCGTGCACACACACACCGTGCACACACACACACACCGTGCACCCACATACACACAGTGTGCACACACACACACACCGTACACACACACACCGTGCACACACACACACACCGTACACACACACACACCGTGCACACACACACCGTGCACACACACACACACCGTGCGCACACACACACACCGTGCGCACACACACACCGTGCGCACACACACACACACCGTGCACACACACACACACACCGTGCACACACACACACACACCGTGCACACACACACACACCGTGCACACACACACACACACACCGTGCACACACACACACACACACCGTGCGCACACACACTAACCGTGCGCACACACACACACCGTGCGCACACACACACACCGTGCGCACACACACACACCGTGCACACACACACACCGTGCACACACACACACACCGTGCACACACACACACACACCGTGCACACACACACACCGTGCACACACACACACCGTGCACACACACACACCGTGCACACACACACACCGTGCACACACACACCGTGCACACACACACACACCGTGCACACACACACACCGTACGCACACACACACACACCGTGCGCGCACACACACACACCGTGCGCGCACACACACACACCGTGCGCGCACACACACACCGTGCGCACACACACACACCGTGCGCACACACACACACCGTGCACACACACACACCGTGCACACACACACACACCGTGCACACACACACACACCGTGCACACACACACACACCGTGCACACACACACACACCGTGCACACACACACACACCGTGCACACACACACACACACACCGTGCACACACACACACCGTGCACACACACACACACCGTGCACACACACACACTGGCACGTGCACACACACACACTGGCACGTGCACACACCGTGCACACACACACACACACACCGTGCACACACACACACCGTGCACACACACACATACACCGGCACGTGCACACACACACACCGTGCACACACACACACACCGTGCACACACACACACACACACACCGTGCACACACACACACACACACCGTGCGCACACACACACTAACCGTGCGCACACACACACACCGTGCGCACACACACACACCGTGCGCACACACACACACCGTGCACACACACACACACCGTGCACACACACACACCGTGCACACACACACACCGTGCACACACACACACCGTGCACACACACACACACCGTGCACACACACACACACCGTGCACACACACACACCGTACGCGCACACACACACACCGTGCGCGCACACACACACACACCGTGCGCGCACACACACACCGTGCGCACACACACACACCGTGCGCACACACACACACCGTGCACACACACACACCGTGCACACACACACACACACCGTGCACACACACACACACCGTGCACACACACACACACCGTGCACACACACACACACCGTGCACACACACACACACACCGTGCACACACACACACCGTGCACACACACACACACACACCGTGCACACACACACACCGTGCACACACACACACACACCGTGCACACACACACACTGGCACGTGCACACACACACACTGGCACGTGCACACACCGTGCACACACACACACACACACCGTGCACACACACACACCGTGCACACACACACATACACCGGCACGTGCACACACACACACCGTGCACACACACACACACCGTGCACACACACACACACACACACCGTGCACACACACACACCGTGCACACACACACATACACCGGCACGTGCACACACACACACACACACACCGTGCACACATACACACCGTGCACACACACCGGCACGTGCACACACACACACAGTGCAGACACACAAACCGTGCACACACACCGTGCACACACACACTGGCACGTGCACACACACACACCGTGCACACACACACACACACACCGTACACACACACACACCGTACACACACACACCGTGCACACACACACACACACCGTGCACACACACACACACCGTGCACACACACACACACACCGTGCACACACACACACACACACCGTGCACACACACACACACCGTGCACACACACACACACACCGTGCACACACACACACACACCGTGCACACACACACACCGTGCACACACACACAAACACCGTACACACACACACAAACACCGTACACACACACACAAACACCGTACACACACACACACACCGTGCACACACACACACACAAACACCGTACACACACACACACACCGTGCACACACACACACCGTGCACACACACAGCACTACGCACAACAGCGAAACATTCGCGGTGACGTCGCTGCTGTCAGGCGAGGTGCACTTTGAGGCCGTCACGTGATGCGTGGAAGGGTCGTTGCTGGCAGGTCACGTGACAGACCCAGGTGCGTTTTGGGTTGCCCGACTGAGACGACTGGCATATGCACGCAATGGTTTTAGACATGACAGAATCACGCCCGACCGTCTTTGTCTCCCCACTGTTAATATTTTGCACACTGCACCAAGGCGGTTATTTTGGGGCCGAGCGAATCTAGAGGAAAGCCTCGGACCCGGTTGAGATCTCATCGCCACAGCGACTGCACCACCCGCTCCCCCACACAGATGATCACACAAGACACGCATAGCCACACACACACACGTTGTACATGCTAGCGCACATGCACGCACAAGCACGCACACGCAAAAGAAACATTGACAAAGGTCACCCGTATAGCCTGTAACAGACTGTCGGGGCAAGTGCTGTTAGCGAGCACCTATGAAGGCCGGCACGTGAGGGGGTGGATGGCCATCACCACACCGGGCCATCAGTGCTATTGGTACTCATTTAAGGCCGAGTCGACCTAGAGGATGCCCAAGACTGGTTCCGATTACTCTTCGTCAATGTTGGCCGTGAGCGGGAATAGAACTCGGGTCGCCGGGTTCGTAGCGCAGCGCGGTGACCACTACGCTCCCCCTCCCCGCACACACACGCGCGCACGCCTCTATCGCAAGTAGTGCCGGTCCAGGAACTCCCATCGTGAACACAGCAAACCGGTTAGACTGTAAGTCGTGCCTGACATTCTCAGCAGGATTTTCCAGCCCCCCCCACCCTACACACCCCCCCCACACACAGTCCCCCGCCTCGCAGAACCATGAATCTCTGCTCCTCCCACCAAGCAGGCCTCTCTCCTCCCCTCCCCTCCCCCCGTGTGTGTGTGTGCGCTCGTTAATATTCATGCAGACCGCCGCCTGAAATCGCGGGATTCAAGGGGACAATTTGCGTCCGAGAGAAGTGGGAAGTTACGCGGGCGGGCGGGCGGGCAGTCAGTGGGCTCAGGCAGTCTCTCACTCTTGCCCGCACGCCACACGCCACATCGCCCATCCGTGCGCCTGCCACACCACCACCCACCCCCCCCCAAGGCAGGGAGACGAACAAACAGCAGGAATTATGAACTGACCAGTAGAGCCCCCCCCACCACCACCACCATCACACCAACACTTCATATGTGACCGCTGCAAAATTCCCGGACCGTGTGGAGGGGTGGGTGGTGGGTGAGACTTGTCATCATTTAGGGGGAATGGGAGACGGGGGAAATGCTTTGCGGAGCGCGGGGAGACGGAGAGAGAGAGGGAGCGAGGAAGGTTTGGCGCGGGCGGCAGACAAAGCACTGCGGCAAAAACTCCCCACCCCCCCCTCCTCCTCCTCTCTCTCTCTCGTCACTGGCTCCGGGTTCCAGGAGTCCAGCCCGCACATCGCTCCAGCCGGCCCCCAACAACTCCCGCTCGCTCGCGCGCGCGCGCGCGCACCCAGCCGCTCGACTGATTTCCAGGCGGGGAACGGGCAAACCCGGGCCGGATCGAGGCTGCTGCTGCTGCTGCTGCTCCCCCCACCCCTACTACCCCAGGCATCCGTGCCGTGCCGTGCCAGCCCGGTGCTCGATTGGGGGGGGGGCGCGGAGTCGGCCGTGCATCGTGGGGGAGCAAGCGAGGCCAATGGGGTCAACGCTGTCACTGCTCTGTCGAAGGCGTGCCCACTCGCTCGCTCAACCCGGCCAGCCACCCCACCAATCGGACACATACCCACCCACATACCCACCCACCCACCAAATCAGTCGCCACACCGACCACCCCCCCGCTCAGTCAGCCACCTCGCCAGCCTACCAATCACACAGTCAGCCACATAATCCACCCACCAAATCATCGCCACACCAACCATCCACCCAGTCAGCCACCCCAACAACCACAAGCTACTCAGACCCCCCCCCCCAACCGCGCATTCAGCGCAACTCAGCCAGCCACCGAGTAGTCAGACAGCGAACCAGTTACCCACCCAGCCAGGCACTCACCCCCTTCAGCTACCCACCCACCCAACAACCACCCAACCAACCGATTCAGCTACCCACCCATCAACCCAGCCACCACCCACTCAGCTACCCAGCAGGTCACCAACCACGCACCCACTCAGCTCCCCGCCTAAATCCAACCGGCCACCCAGCCAATCGGGCAAGTCTCACATCGCCACATTGCAAATCATCAACATTGCCACGAACACCACGGATGGACGGCGAGCAATCCGCGCGCCACGTTTTCCAAGCAGCCCCAGCGATGGACGTAATGGGAGCGAGGGAAACGTGGTCCAACCCCGGCACCGAAACTCCAGTCCGGGATTCCGGCCAACCCGCACGCACGCATCACCACCAGGCGGATTTTCTCTCTGCGCGCGCGCGCTGACTCCGGATCCGCACGTCCCCGAATTTGTAGTGCGCGCGCCGGGTGTTCCACATAGCCGCCGGTTCTGGGCTGTTGCCTAATGCGGATGTGCGGCAGACAGGAGGCGGTGAAGCGCCCTCCCCCCTCCCCCCCCAAGTCAGCGTTTGACAAGCAATGGACCGGAATCAAAGCATCGGGGATGGAACGGCCGGTGCCAGTGGCTATTCCTGATCCCACCAGATCCTCAACGCAACTGGCCGTGGGCTCGTCGCAGAGGCGAATTCAGCCACAGCAGCCCCAATTCCATTCGGCGTTCACGCGAGCAGCGTGACGGAGAGAAAGGCAGTGTCACGGGCACAGGGGTGGCCAGGCAGTGGTCGTTACTACTTTGTGGCTCACGGCGAGGAAGACACGTAGCCCTGTGTGTGTGTTCTCCACCATGTTGTACTGTGTGGAGTCGAACCTCTACGCCCCCCCCCCCAGTCTGTTCTGCGTTGACTAAAAACATCCCACGCTCTTGGGAAAAAAAAACAAAAAAAGTCTTGGTAGTCGATTAGTCGTTCCGTTGGTAAACAGGCCATCACGGTCGTCGTCGTCGTCATTATTATAAAACGCAAACCATTATTACAAGCACACCGTCAAGCCAGCAAAAACATGGAACCGTTGAGCCCAAGCCTGCAGCATTGTTCACTATGGAGGCTCTCGCGGCGCGCTCGCTGTATAAGAGTTCTGCGCCGACACATGCGCCCTGTCCCCACGCAGCCCCTCTCCCGGGGCCCAGGGCAGGATCTGGTGATCAGTCAAGCTGTCACATGACACCACATTCCTCCCCCCCACCACCACCACCACCATCACCACCCCCCCGCGCGTGCGCACGAAGTGGTACAGCCCCCCTCCTCCACCCCCCCTCCTGCCCCTATTCCCAAACATCGGGCCCAGCAATTCCAATCGTGGTCGAGATTAATCACGAGCGAGCATCCTCCACCACCACCACCACCATCCCCCTCCCCGCCATCTCCTCCAGACGCTCCCCCACCACCCCCCACCACCCCCCCCCCCACCACCACATATTTGGCTTTAATACGGGGGGGGGGGGTGTCTGTTTCACCCCCCCCCCCCGCTTTTATTAAAATCTGATTTCGCCCCCAAGCCCGGCACAAAAATGGTTTTAAAAAAGACAAAATGTTTTTTTTCGCTGAGAGCCACGCAAGGAGAGGGTGGTGCAGGCAAGGCAGGGGGGGATGGTGGATGGTGGGATGGGGGGGGGTGAGATGGACTGCCCCACATCCCCCACCCCCCCCCTGAGCCGCAGGCTGCGTTCTCCCCCCCCCCCCGGCAGGGAAGTGGTAGAGTCGGCAAAATGGAGACCAGAATTTCCCTGGAAGCAGCCAATGCATTATTAATGGGGCCCCGGCACATTGCAAGCACGAATTTTTTTTTTTAACACAAAAAACCCCGTGTTTTCTGCCCCGTACTGCTCCACAAATATTGACACCGCTCGCTCGCTCGCTAATGGTCAATCGCAGCCGTTTAAAGACGCGTACGCAGCCGGTACTCGTAACGCGTTCCCAATGTAATCCGTGCGGGATTGGCAAATCCACATGCACGTACACGTGAAGGCCGCCTCGACGCAGGGCCAGGCTGGGTTGTTTGACCATACTTCACCACAGTGGCTGGCGTGGGGTTGAGGTGGGGGTGGGTAGGCAAGATCGGGACCGATGCCCCTCGCCACTGATGTCAGTCGTGGGTGGGAATCGAACTTAGGGGTTGTGGAGGTCAGACTGCAATGTGCCGAAAATTAGAATGATCATATTCGGTATTGCAGATATGAAATGCAATGAGTGACTGTCCATGAGAGGGGCAATTCCATGTTTTGACATCACTCGTCTCCATCAATGTCACGAGTGAGTTCACCCATCACCACCACCAGAACTCTCATTACTCACCATTACTACCACCATCACCACTCTCACCACCATTCTCACAAACTCACCACCACCACCACCACTCTCACCACCACCCACCAACAAAACTCCACTTGCACAATCGACCACCACCACTCTCATCATCGCTGTCACCAGCACCGCCACACTCAGCCCAGTCGCCAACCCACCATTCTCGCCACCACCATCAACAACAATCATCCCTTTTTCTGCCTCCACCCGCTCGTGGTGTGGCTGCCCGCGGTGTGGCTGGTCGCTGTGTCCCGATGTCGGCTCCAGGAGCCTACACCCCGCCCGCCCGCTCGCCCGCTCACTCACTCCCGGCCTCGGCGACTGTGCAGTGGTGGGGCTTTGCGCCCGGCGTGAGCGTCCTTGATGTGCATGAGCACCAGCCGAGATGGGAAGGGCAGCATAAATTTCCTCTCGCTCGCTCGCTCTGCCTTCACATGCTAATCCTTTCCTTAGGGGCCACGCTTTCAAGCGCTGCCTGCCTGCCTGCCGCGCGCACCCCCCCCACCCCATCCTCCTCCTTCTCTCTCTCAGTCTATTTTTTTCTCTCTCTCGCTCTCCCCTCCATCACACGCAACGCTATCGCACGCACGTACGTACACGCGCTCACTCATTTGCACGCGCGGTAACACTTGGCCCTTGCTGAATGTATGCTGCTGCACGATGTCCTCCTGCACAAGCTCTATCCACAGCTGCCCTACGACTCCCAGCTCCGAAACGCTTTCGCCAAACTCTGCTCCTCCGTTCTCCTCCACTCTCCCAGTTCCTCCTCCATCTCCCTTCTGCTCCGCTCCCAGCTTCTCCACTCTTTCCTCCACTCTCTCCTATCTCCCGCTGTTCCCACTCATCCACTCTCCCCCCCCCCTCTCCCGCACTCTACCCCTATATTCTCTCTCCTCCAATCTCCCCCCATATCACTCATCTTCCACCCTTCGCCGCTCTCCCCTCTCCTCCGTTCTCCCAGATTCTGCGCTCTCTTCCCTCCCCCACTGCTCTCCCCAGTTCGCTTCCATGCCTCATCATCTGTGTACGCACTCACCAAATGTCACCACCACCATCCCAAATCTCTCTCCACGTCTCTGCGTTTCCCCCCCACCTCCTCTTCTACCCCGCTGCACCGTCTCTCTCCCCCGTCTCTTTCCCCGTCTCTCTTCCCTTGCCTCTCTCCCATCCCGTCTCTCCCACCCCCGTCTCTCCCATCCCGTCTCTCCCACCCCCGTCTCTCCCACCCCCGTCTCTACCACCCCCGTCTCTCCCACCCCGTCTCTCCCATCCCGTCTCTCCCATCCCGTCTCTCCCATCTCGTCTCTCCCACCCTGTCTCTCCCATCCCGTCTCTCCCACCCCGTCTCTCCCACCCCGTCTCTCCCATCCCGTCTCTCCCATCCCGTCTCTCCCATCTCCGTCTCTCCCATCCCGTCTCTCCCATCCCGTCTCTCCCATCTCCGTCTCTCCCATCCCGTCTCTCCCATCCCGTCTCTCCCATCCCGTCTCTCCCATCCCGTCTCTCCCATCTCCGTCTCTCCCATCCCGTCTCTCCCATCCCGTCTCTCCCATCCCGTCTCTCCCATCTCCGTCTCTCCCACCCCGTCTCTCCCATCCCGTCTCTCCCATCTCCGTCTCTCCCATCCCGTCTCTCCCATCCCGTCTCTCCCATCCCGTCTCTCCCATCTCCGTCTCTCCCATCCCGTCTCTCCCATCTCCGTCTCTCCCATCCCGTCTCTCCCATCCCGTCTCTCCCATCCCGTCTCTCCCATCTCCGTCTCTCCCATCTCCGTCTCTCCCATCCCGTCTCTCCCATCTCCGTCTCTCCCACCCCCGTCTCTCCCATCCCGTCTCTCCCATCCCGTCTCTCCCATCCCGTCTCTCCCATCTCCGTCTCTCCCACCCCGTCTCTCCCATCTCCGTCTCTCCCATCCCGTCTCTCCCATCCCGTCTCTCCCATCCCGTCTCTCCCATCCCGTCTCTCCCATCCCGTCTCTCCCACCCCCGTCTCTCCCATCCCGTCTCTCCCATCCCGTCTCTCCCATCCCGTCTCTCCCATCTCCGTCTCTCCCACCCCGTCTCTCCCACCCCGTCTCTCCCATCCCGTCTCTCCCATCTCCGTCTCTCCCATCCCGTCTCTCCCACCCCCGTCTCTCCCATCCCGTCTCTCCCATCCCGTCTCTCCCACCCCCGTCTCTCCCATCCCGTCTCTCCCATCCCGTCTCTCCCACCCCCGTCTCTCCCATCCCGTCTCTCCCATCCCGTCTCTCCCACCCCCGTCTCTCCCATCCCGTCTCTCCCATCTCCGTCTCTCCCACCCCGTCTCTCCCATCCCGTCTCTCCCATCCCGTCTCTCCCACCCCCGTCTCTCCCATCCCGTCTCTCCCATCCCGTCTCTCCCATCCCGTCTCTCCCATCCCGTCTCTCCCATCTCCGTCTCTCCCACCCCGTCTCTCCCATCCCGTCTCTCCCATCCCGTCTCTCCCATCTCCGTCTCTCCCATCCCGTCTCTCCCATCCCGTCTCTCCCATCCCGTCTCTCCCATCCCGTCTCTCCCATCTCCGTCTCTCCCATCCCGTCTCTCCCATCCCGTCTCTCCCATCCCGTCTCTCCCATCCCGTCTCTCCCATCCCGTCTCTCCCATCTCCGTCTCTCCCATCCCGTCTCTCCCATCTCCGTCTCTCCCATCTCCGTCTCTCCCATCCCGTCTCTCCCATCCCGTCTCTCCCATCTCCGTCTCTCCCACCCCGTCTCTCCCATCTCCGTCTCTCCCATCCCGTCTCTCCCATCCCGTCTCTCCCATCCCGTCTCTCCCATCTCCGTCTCTCCCATCCCGTCTCTCCCATCCCGTCTCTCCCATCCCGTCTCTCCCATCCCGTCTCTCCCATCTCCGTCTCTCCCATCCCGTCTCTCCCATCCCGTCTCTCCCATCCCGGTCTCTCCCATCTCCGTCTCTCCCATCCCGTCTCTCCCATCTCCGTCTCTCCCATCCCGTCTCTCCCATCTCCGTCTCTCCCATCCCGTCTCTCCCATCCCGTCTCTCCCATCTCCGTCTCTCCCATCCTGTCTCTCCCATCCCGTCTCTCCCATCCCGTCTCTCCCATCCCGTCTCTCCCATCTCCGTCTCTCCCATCCCGTCTCTCCCATCCCGTCTCTCCCATCCCGTCTCTCCCACCCCCGTCTCTCCCATCCCGTCTCTCCCATCCCGTCTCTCCCATCTCCGTCTCTCCCACCCCGTCTCTCCCATCCCGTCTCTCCCATCTCCGTCTCTCCCATCCCGTCTCTCCCATCTCCGTCTCTCCCATCCCGTCTCTCCCATCCCCTCTCTCCCATCCCGTCTCTCCCATCCCGTCTCTCCCATCTCCGTCTCTCCCACCCCGTCTCTCCCATCTCCGTCTCTCCCACCCCGTCTCTCCCATCCCGTCTCTCCCATCCCGTCTCTCCCATCCCGTCTCTCCCACCCCGTCTCTCCCATCCCGTCTCTCCCATCTCCGTCTCTCCCATCCCGTCTCTCCCATCCCGTCTCTCCCACCCCCGTCTCTCCCATCCCGTCTCTCCCATTCCGTCTCTCCCATCTCCGTCTCTCCCACCCCGTCTCTCCCATCCCGTCTCTCCCATCCCGTCTCTCCCACCCCCGTCTCTCCCATCCCGTCTCTCCCATCCCGTCTCTCCCATCCCGTCTCTCCCATCTCCGTCTCTCCCACCCCGTCTCTCCCACCCCGTCTCTCCCACCCCGTCTCTCCCATCCCGTCTCTCCCATCTCCGTCTCTCCCATCCCGTCTCTCCCATCCCGTCTCTCCCATCTCCGTCTCTCCCATCCCGTCTCTCCCATCCCGTCTCTCCCATCTCCGTCTCTCCCATCCCGTCTCTCCCATCCCGTCTCTCCCATCTCCGTCTCTCCCATCCCGTCTCTCCCATCCCCGTCTCTCTCTCCCCGGTGGCCCTCGCTGCAAGCCGAGATCGAGCGGCGCTCCTCGTGCACCGGCGCAGACGCCGCGGGTTTATTCTGTCAAGTATAAAGCCCTTTGTACCACTGCTGCCGTCTCTCTGAGGCTCGAATATTTATAAACGAGAGACAGCAGAAGCGGAGAGGAGAGCCCCCCCCTCCCCCCCCAAAACCGCTCGCACAAAGAGCGGCCGGGCACACCGCCATCTGTCCACCTCCTCACCCACCCACTGCCCCCCCCCCTCCACCTCCTCACCGCCCCCCCCCTCCACCTCCTCACCGCCCCCCCCCCTCCACCTCCTCACCCACTCACTGCCCCCCCCCACCTCCTCACCCACCCACTGCCCCCCCCTCCACCTCCTCACCCACCTACTGCCCCCCCCCCCCTCCACCTCCTCACCCACCCACTGCCCCCCCCTCCACCTCCTCACCCACCCACTGCCCCCCCCCTCCACCTCCTCACCCACCCACTGCCCCCCCCTCCACCTCCTCACCCACCCACTGCCCCCCCCCTCCACCTCCTCACCCACCCACTGCCCCCCCCTCCACCTCCTCACCCACCCACTGCCCCCCCCCTCCACCTCCTCACCCACCCACTGCCCCCCCCCTCCACCTCCTCACCCACTCACTGCCCCCCCCCTCCACCTCCTCACCCACCCACTGCCCCCCCCCACCTCCTCACCCACCCACTGCCCCCCCCCACCTCCTCACCCACTCACTGCCCCCCCCTCCACCTCCTCACCCACCCACTGCCCCCCCCCTCCACCTCCTCACCCACCCACTGCCCCCCCCCTCCACCTCCTCACCCACTCACTGCCCCCCCCCCCTCCACCTCCTCACCCACTCACTGCCCCCCCCCTCCACCTCCTCACCCACCCACTGCCCCCCCCTCCACCTCCTCACCCACCCACTGCCCCCCCCTCCACCTCCTCACCCACCCACTGCCCCCCCCCCTCCACCTCCTCACCCACTCACTGCCCCCCCCTCCACCTCCTCACCCACCCACTGCCCCCCCCCCTCCACCTCCTCACCCACCCACTGCCCCCCCCCTCCACCTCCTCACCCACCCACTGCCCCCCCCCCTCCACCTCCTCACCCACCCACTGCCCCCCCCCCTCCACCTCCTCACCCACCCACTGCCCCCCCCTCCACCTCCTCACCCACTCACTGCCCCCCCCCCTCCACCTCCTCACCCACTCCTCCCCCCCCTTCCTCACCCACCCACTCCCCCACCCCTCCAGCTCAGCCACATTCATCAGGGAGACTGAGCGGGCACGCACACCTACGCACGCATTAGCGGCGAGCAGCCCCGCTCTCCCACGCGACGCTCACACTGACTCACTCACTCACACACACACACCCACACACTCACACTGACTCACTCACACACTCGCACCAACACACGCACGCGCACACACGCTCACACTGACTCACTCACACACTCGCACCAACACACGCACTCATACACACACTCTCGCACCCATACACACACACGCACCCACACACACTCGCACCAACACACGCACGCACCCACACGCTCACACTGACTCACTCACACACTCGCACCAACACACGCACCCATACACACACTCTCGCACTCACACACGCACGCACACACACGCTCACACTGACTCACTCACACACTCGCACCAACACACGCATGCATGCACACACTCTCGCACTCACACACGTACCCACACACGCACCCACACACACACACTCCCACACACACTCCCACACACACTCCCACACACACGCACTCGCACACTTACGCACACACGTACCCACACACGCTCCCACACACTCACCCACACACCCCTGGTGCTCTGCAAAGAAAAAAAAATATATACAATTCTCAACGCACGGAAGAAGGGCCCGCTCCACCTCCACACAACGCGCAGAAACCATCATCCGCTCGCGTTATTTTAATCAAAGCTCCTTCGACTTGTTGTTGTCCTGCCCTATTCCCCTCCATCTCTCTTCTCTGCCGTCCGGCCAAACTTTTCTCGTTTCCTCGGCGGCGATTCCGTGCGGCGCCTTCTCGGCCACCCTCGCTCGCCACGACGCCGCCAGCGACGGAAAATGAAACCGAGAGGCGACATCGGCGGCGGAGACGTTTGCTGCCTGGCGAGTTTCACAGAGCTGTCTAAACCCCCCCCACCACCACCACCACCCACCACCAACACGGCCCCGATCGCAGTTTAAAAATACCGCCACCCCCCATCGCCGCCACCGCCACCACCACCCCGGAACGCGCGGGACGTGGTGCAGCCTCGTGCGCAGTCGGGCGAAAAATAGCCCGGCCACCACACCAACCACCAACACGGCCACAACACCAACCACCAACACGGCCACCACACCAACCACCAGCACCGCCACAACACCAACCACCAGCACGGCCACCACACCAACCACCAACACGGCCACCACACCAACCACCAACACGGCCACCACACAAACCACCAACACGGCCCCCACACCAACCACCAACACGGCCACAACACCAACCACCAACACGGCCACAACACCAACCACCAACACGGCCACCACACCAACCACCAACACGGCCACCACACCAACCACCAACACGGCCCCCACACCAACCACCAACACGGCCACCACACCAACCACCAGCACGGCCACCACACCAACCACCAACACGGCCCCCACACCAACCACCAACACGGCCACAACACCAACCACCAGCACGGCCACCACACCAACCACCAACACGGCCACCACACCAACCACCAACACGGCCCCCACACCAACCACCAACACGGCCCCCACACCAACCACCAACACGGCCACCACACCAACCACCAACACGGCCACAACACCAACCACCAACACGGCCCCCACACCAACCACCAACACGGCCACCACACCAACCACCAACACGGCCACAACACCAACCACCAACACGGCCCCCACACCAACCACCAACACGGCCACCACACCAACCACCAACACGGCCACAACACCAACCACCAACACGGCCACAACACCAACCACCAGCACGGCCACAACACCAACCACCAACACGGCCACAACACCAACCACCAACACGGCCACAACACCAACCACCAGCATGGCCACAACACCAACCACCAGCACGGCCACAACACCAACCACCAACACGGCCCCCACACCAACCACCAACACGGCCACCACACCAACCACCAACACGGCCACAACACCAACCACCAGCACGGCCACAACACCAACCACCAGCACGGCCACAACACCAACCACCAACACGGCCCCCACACCAACCACCAACACGGCCACAACACCAACCACCAGCACGGCCCCCACACCAACCACCAGCACGGCCACAACACCAACCACCAACACGGCCACCACACCAACCACCAACACGGCCACCACACCAACCACCAGCACGGCCACCACACCAACCACCAACACGGCCACAACACCAACCACCAACACGGCCACCACACCAACCACCAGCACGGCCCCCACACCAACCACCAACACGGCCACCACACCAACCACCAACACGGCCACAACACCAACCACCAACACGGCCACAACACCAACCACCAACACGGCCACCACACCAACCACCAGCACGGCCCCCACCCCAACCACCAACACGGCCACCACACCAACCACCAACACGGCCACAACACCAACCACCAACACGGCCACAACACCAACCACCAACACGGCCACAACACCAACCACCAACACGGCCACCACACCAACCACCAGCACGGCCACAACACCAACCACCAGCACGGCCACCACACCAACCACCAACACGGCCACAACACCAACCACCAACACGGCCACAACACCAACCACCAACACGGCCACAACACCAACCACCAGCACGGCCACAACACCAACCACCAGCACGGCCACAACACCAACCACCAACACGGCCACCACACCAACCACCAACACGGCCACCACACCAACCACCAACACGGCCACCACACCAACCACCAACATGGCCACAACACCAACCACCAACACGGCCACCACACCAACCACCAACACGGCCACAACACCAACCACCAACACGGCCACCACACCAACCACCAGCACGGCCACAACACCAACCACCAGCACGGCCACCACACCAACCACCAACACGGCCACAACACCAACCACCAACACGGCCACAACACCAACCACCAACACGGCCACAACACCAACCACCAGCACGGCCACAACACCAACCACCAACACGGCCACAACACCAACCACCAACACGGCCACCACACCAACCACCAACACGGCCACCACACCAACCACCAACACGGCCACCACACCAACCACCAACATGGCCACAACACCAACCACCAACACGGCCACCACACCAACCACCAACACGGCCACAACACCAACCACCAACACGGCCACAACACCAACCACCAACACGGCCACAACACCAACCACCAGCACGTCCACAACACCAACAACCATCACGGCCACAACCACACAACCGCCTGCCAACTCTGTGGGGCGCCATGGCGTGCGAGAGAAGCATCCGAAGCCTTGGAGCTGCCCGGGCCTGCAGAGGGCTCGTGCGAGCGATGGTGACAGTGGCACGCGGAAGGGCCATGCTGATGTTCGTGATGTTATTCTCACACACACAGCACTCCGCTGCGAGGCTCAGACGAATTACTGTGAACACAGAGACGGCCATCATACCAGCACCCAGCCCATCACTCCAGCACCCAGCCCAACACCCAGCCCATCACTCCAGCACCCAGCCCAACACTCCAGCACCCAGCCCAACACTCCAGCACCCAGCCCAACACACCAGCCCAACACTCCAGCACCCAGCCCATCACTCCAGCACCCAGCCCATCACTCCAGCACCCAGCCCATCACTCCAGCACCCAGCCCATAACTCCAGCACCCAGCCCATCACTCCAGCACCTAGCCCAATACTCCAGCACCCAGCCCAACACCCAGCCCATCATTCCAGCACCCAGCCCATCACTCCAGCACCCAGCCCAACACTCCAGCACCCAGCCCATCACTACAGCCCATCACTCCAACACCCAGCCCATCACTCCAACACCCAGCCAATCACTCCAACACCCAGCCCATCACTCCAACACCCAGCCCATCACGCCAACACCCAGCCCATCACTCCAGCACCCAGCCCATCAATCCAGCACCCAACCCATCACTCCAGCACCCAGCCCATCACTCCAGCACCTAGCCCAATACTCCAGCACCCAGCCCAACACCCAGCCCATCACTCCAGCACCCAGCCCAACACTCCAGCACCCAGCCCATCACTCCAGCGCCCAGCCCAACACACCATATACCCATGCGTGCACACTCACCATGCACACACACACACAGCACAACACCCACCAACACACCGAGACCTATCCCAGCACCCCAACGTCGAGCTCAACATACCACGTGTACACACTCACTCACTGACTCACTCGCTCACCCGCGCACTCACTCACTCACAGTGCAAGCGACCCTAGGCACAGGGAGGGGAGCCAGACGGTTCCAGTCGGCTGGGTTCCGTTCCTCCTCCCCACTCCACCACCCCACCAGCCTCACCCCCCCCACCCCAAGCATTCCTTCCCTCTGACGCTCCGAGCCCCCTACACACACAGCGATCTCTCGCTCTCTCACGCACACACGCGGGACCCTACACGTGTACCCGAGCGCGCGCCGTACGGACACGGCACGTGCGTTGGGGCCCGAGGTGGCCCATCGCCGCTGCAGACGCGGGCCAGAGAGGCGAGGTCCGCTCGGAAGGTGTTCGCAGGCCGGTGCCACGCGGCGGGCATTCTCATTAGTCCCATCGCCAGACACCCCTCCCCCCCCTCCACTCCCAAGGTTAGAGACCCCGGCGCCGCGGGGAGGGGGGGGTCAGCGGTCTAGACGCAGAGCAGCGCAATGAGGCCTTGCGTTGTAAACGATTCAGGCGGTGACGAGTTCGAGTCCTGGCCACGGCTCACAGGGGGTGGGGGGCGACTGGGGTGGCACCTCCCCCCCTACTCTGCCAAGCTGCGCTGAACGGGCGTGGTGAAGTATGGTCATTGCGTGGTTGGGGGTGGACGTTATTCATCGTCGTCATCAGCCACGGTCAATCCACTGCTGGATGAAGGCCTCCCCCCCCAGCCACTGCCGCCACCGCCACTGCCTCTCGCGATCCTGCGCTGATGCAACTATCCATCCAGCACCTTGAAATCATTTCAAATCATCATCGTTGTCGTTGTTGATGTTATCATGATAATGACGCCTCTCAACGCACACTACGCACAGCGTGCGTGCGACTCGTATAGCCTCCCCTGTTCACGTGTTAGTGCTATGGAGTCTACCTACGGATGTTTAAATATTTATCTGAAGCTTGGCTTTGCAAGTTGTATTGTCACCAATCTGGAGGTAATCTGTCCGGGCAGATTTGCGCTGCTGGGAATTGAATATTTCGCTTTCATTGAACCTTGATTTTACGTTTAGTGCGATACAGTATATTCGATTCCTCGTGTGCGTCAGTGACTTTTGTGCCGATTTCTATTTTAATTATTGCTGTTGGGGCGCCACGGTGGCTATGAGATGTTAACTCCCTCGCCTGGTATACAGGAGGTCGTGGGTTCGATCCCGACCCTGACGCCTGCTGCTGTATATTTGGAGTTTGCGTCTCTCTCTCATCATCATCACGGTGGCTATGAGATGTTAACTACCTCGCCTGGTATACAGGAGGTCGTGGGTTCGAACCCGACCCTGACGCCTGCTGCTGTATATTTGGAGTCCGCGTGTCTCTCTCTCTCCCTGTGGTCATGTGGATTTATTTTACAGGCCACTCCGGGTTTTCCCTCCACATTTAAAAAGAACGTCACGCGTTTAAGAGTGTTTGGCTACTAGAAATTTCCACACGATGGGCCACTTCGTTGGGCTATCATTTGTGACAGCCAGGCCGCTTCTGAAAGAGAGCTACATAATCTAGTTAATATCGTAATATATTTCGTTTGTAGTAGACATCCAGCACCCCCACCACAGCAAACACTCATTTAAACTAAAATGATAAAACACGTTTTTATTCTACCCGGTCAAAACTACAGAAATCTCTTTTTTTCAGAAGCGGGCCCGGGCCACAAATGATAGCTCACCACGTGGAAATGTTTTTATTATTTCCCTTCTACCTAAACAGACTGTTGGGGCAAATGCTGTTAGCGAGCAACTATGAAGGCAGGCACGGTGCACGAGGGCCTGCTTACAGAGGTGCCATGCGCAGGACTGCCAGAACATTCGGCACAATTCAGGGGTCACGTTGGGCCCCGTTAAATAGAGAGCCACGCTCCCCAAGAACGCTGTGCGAGACGAGCCTCAGGAACGCAATGAACGCTCCACGCAGATGCCCCGCACGGCAGCACCACCCCCCACGGGCACCTCGCTTGGAATGGCCCACAACACCAAGGGAAAAATCATACGCGCCGGACCGTACCACCCGGCCAGAAACACGCACGGCGGTAGGGGGGTGTGGGACTTACAGGGCCAACGCAGGCCACTTGCTTCACCTCCCTGAACCCAGACTTAATTGGTACCACCCGAGAGACAATGACGGGCGGTTATGGAATGTACCACTCGTGAAAAAGGGGAGGATGGTGAAGACCAATCACGTCACTGCCTTGCATCTGCCCGTAAATTAGTTTGAGAGTCATGGAGACTTTTTGTAAATTTTAAATATGTTAATTTAAAGCCCCGAGTGAAAGTATTAATGATATGAGGAAGAGAGCATTTAATCTCCCCCTACGAACACACTACCCCACACCCACTCTGCTCCTACCCATACACTCATCCGTATCCACGCACTCACTACCCGCACACTCCCCTTACCCCTACCCAAGCAATCGCCCTAATCCTGAATGTATGTGTGTTGAACTTCTTTCGCACCGTACGTGGCCAACCGTGCTAATCGGAGGTGCGGGGAAGGACATCATACCCATTCCCCATGTACTCCGTCTACAAAGATCCCCCGTATGGATTTAACAGGCTATTGGACCAAGTGCTGTTAGCGAGCACCTATGAAGGCCGGCACGGCACACGAGGGGGTGGGTGGCCAGCACCACCCACGCTCACTCATTAAACACACTCACTCACTAAACACTCATTCACTCAAACACTCACTCACTAAACAGACTCACTCACTAAACAGACTCACTCACTAAACACTCATTCACTCAAACACTCACTCACTAAACAGACTCACTCACTAAACAGACTCACTCACTAAACAGACTCACTCACTAAACAGACTCACTCCCTAAACACACACTCCCTAAACACACTCTAACTAAACACACTAACTAAACACTCACTCACTAAACACTCACTCACTAAACACACACTCACTAAACACACACTAATGAAACACACACTCACTCAACACACACTAACTAAACACTCACACTCACTAAACACACTCACTCACTAAACACACACACACACTAAACACACTAACTAAACACTCACTAACTAAACACACACTAACTAAACACACTCACTCACTAAACACACACACTCACTCACTAAACACACACACACTAAACACACTAACTAAACACTCACTAACTAAACACACTCACTCACTAAACACACACTAAACACACTCACTCACTCACTAAACACACTCACTCACTAAACACACAGACTCACTAAACACACACTAAACACACACACTCACTCACTAAACACTCACTCACTAAACACACAGACTCACTAACTAAACACACACTCACTCACACTACTAACTAAACACACACTAACTAAAACACACACTAACTAAACACACTCACTAACTAAACACACTCACTAACTAAACACACTCACTAAACACACTCACTCACTAAACACACTCACTCACTACACACTCACTAAACACACTCACTAACTAAACACACACTCACTAAATACACTCACTCACTCACTAAACACACTCACTAACTAAACACACACTCACTAAACACTCACTCACTCACTAAGCACACACACTAAACACACACACACTCACTTATTCACCGCTCACTCTAATATATGGAGCTGCCCTCCTGTACGCCAGGGCACCCCAGAGCGCTTCACATCTCCTCACATCTCACCTCCACACACGTGACGTGAAAGGGCAACCCCCCCACCCCCCAGAGCAGCTGTCCCCGTGGGGCACGAGGCGACTCAGCACCTGGCCTGCATCAGTCTGCCAGTAGGGGGCGTGGATTTTGCGGTGTAGATTCCTAAGCGAGTAATTTGTGGGTTCATTTAGGAAAACAAAAATCTCGCAAGCTTGGACCCACACAATGGCGTACTGTAAAGCCGGCAGTGCCCCGCTATTGTTACGGCTAACACACGCCACACGGACCACACGCACCGCAGCGTGAACCAGGGCGGCACGCTGGATTCGAACCACAAACCTCGGCAACGAGCAGCAAACGCGCTACTGCTCGGCCACTCAACGGCCCCACGCACTCCACCAATCCCCACGCGCTCACTCTGCATACGAAGACAAAGATCCCCCCCCCCCCCCGTGTAGCCTTAACAGACTGTTGGGGCAAGTGCTGTTAGCGAGTAGCACCTATGAAGGCCGGCACGGCACACGAGGGGGTGGGTGACCAGCACCATGCCCGGCCACCTTTGTTTTCCAAGTGGCGATGTTTACGCACCGCACCAGCTACTCACTTGAGGCCGAGTCGACCTATGCGAGGCCAAGGCCCGGTTCAAATAATCGTCTCTGGTGTTGGCCGTGAGCGGGAATCGAACTCGGGTCGTCGGGTTCCTCGCGCAGTGTGCAAACCACCGCACTGCTGCTCCCTGCCTATAAACAAAGACAATGATCCCCAGTACACAGAGTTTTGTGGCAATTCGCGCGCACACCTGCCTACACAGCAGGCCTCCTGCGTCCGATGCGCCTACAGACTCCCACGGCGCGAACCGTCTAGCGCGCAAACACGAGCGGTGAGAAAAGGAGTTGGGGGTAGAGAAATTGCTCCCAAACAGCGGACAACGTCCCAATAACCTTCCACACAGCTCCACGGCACCGAATCTAAGATGCGAACGGGGCAAGGGGATTGTGACCGTCTATCTAGACCACACAGATCGTCTATCTGGTGATGCTGCCGCTGCTGCGTTGCCAGTGGTGCACAAGCATAAACAACAACAACAACAACTCGATCCCACTGCGTGGCGTTACACAGGAAAAATAGATGGGACGAAATTTTAGGCAAAAGCCCTTCTTCACAACACATCACGAGGCCTGTCTGGCCTAGGAATATATGATGTTATTTACTCCTTTTAAAGGTAGACAAAAGCTTTTTTTCTTTTTCTTTTACCAGGTAAGGCCCACTGAGCTGTGCAGCTCTTTATCAGAAGCGACCTGGCCACAAATGATAGCTCAGCCAAGTGGCTTAGCATCACGTGGACATGTATAGCGGAGGGAAAAAACGTAGGACCCGGAGAAAAATCGACGCGACCACGGGGAGAGACACCGCTAACTCCAAATATACAGGTGGCGTTCGGGTTGGGATTGAACCCACGACCTCCTGCATACCAGACGAGGTAGTCAACATATCGCCACAGTGGCGCCCAAGGTCACGCCCTGCTATTGACACGGAACGTGTTGAGTGTTGTTGTTGCCTGTGCTTGGGCACCACTGCCAACGCAGCATCAGCAGAAAGTAGTTTGTGTACATATATAAAGGGGCGGTGAGATGTTAACTACCTCGTCTGGTATGCAGGAGGTCGTGGGTTCAATCCCAACCCGAACGCCGCCTGTATATTTGGAGTTAGCGGTGTTTCTCTCCCCGTGGTCGCGTGGATTTTTCTCCGGGTGCTCCGGTTTTTCTCCCTCCACATTTAGAATCAACGTCACGCGCTCAGAGCATTTGGGCGCTATAAATTTCCACGTGATGATAAGCCACTTCGTTAATTCTATAGTTGAGTTTCAACGTGATATCACATCGATGTGCGCGCGCACCGTCTCTGTTACGATGCGGTGGGTGGGGGGGGGGGTTCCTCATCACTCGCAGATTTGATTAAGTGAAACCTGTAAACGTGATCGATTGTAAATGCGCGTGGACGCGCCATTCCGCGTTGTGCTGCTGCTGCTGCTGCGTGCGCGTGGAGGGGCAGCCCGCACACCGCCGCCGCCACAACGAGGCGGGGAGTCTCCAGGTGAAACATTCAGATGACAGAAACGAAAAACAAACGCACGAGCAACTCAACTGTTGTCGGATTTGTCCCCCCCGCCCCCCTCCCCCCCCCCCCGCGCGTTGCCGCAACGTGCAGCACGTTGCCGCAACGTGCAGCACGTTGCCGCAACGTGCAGCACGTTGCCGCAACGTGCTGCACGTTGCCGCAACGTGCTGCACGACTCGGCCTTGTAACCTCGTGCGACCACGGCCCAGAGAGAGGCCTGGGAAGCCTCCCCCACGCCGGCCGTTAGTTTACCCTACAAGGCAACAGCTGCATCCAGGCCCAGGCCGCACCATTCACGCCAAGGGGGAGGACGGCGGTGGGAGGGTTACACGGCCGGGTAGGCTCATTGGACCGTTCGTAAAAGTCCTCGCGTGAACCACGACCACTCGCCAACTACTCCCCCTACAAGGCAGCACCCGGCAGCGAGCAGGGAGGGAGAGGGGGGGGGCCTGGAAACTTGCGTGGGAGTCTCTGCGCCGCGCGTCCGCCACCGCGGCCCCGCCGGGGCAAGCCCGTTGGTCGGAAGGGGCCTTTGGAGAACGCCCCGGGAGCTGCGTGTAGTGGGCGGCCGGGCCGGTGCCGCCCCAAGACCCGGGCCCGGCCACTCGGGGGAGAGGGCGGGAGACCCGCGCGCCTCCAACGGCGCGGTGTGTTTTGAACATGGATGGCGTATCGCGGGCGTTTGGGGGGTAGGGGGTGGTGCCGTACCCCGGCTCGCCAGCCCGGGGGAAGGCGGTACAGTAAGCGGACTCACCCGCCATCTGTTTCCATCTGTACGGGGATTAAGCGGTGTTGTTGTTGTTACCAGCCCGCACCGCCGCCCCTCCCTCGCGCAAGGCGTGGGTTCACTTTCCTCCTCCCACGCGTAAAATAAACCAATCATCATCAATTGGCTGAACAGAACGTTTAAATAAAAACTAAACTCCACTACTTAAACTATTTTTTATTTTACCAATTAAGGCCCATTGAGCTATATAGCTTTTTTTCAGAAGCGTCCTGGCCACAAATAGCTCAACCAATTGGCTTATTACGTGGAAATGTACAGCAACCAAATACTCTAAACTCGTGATGTTGATTCTAAATGTGGAGGGGAAAACCAGAGGACCCGGAGAGAAATCCACGCGATCACGGGGACAGAGAGACACGCAAACTCCAACTATACACAGCAAATGTCAGGGTAGGGATCGAACCCAGGACCTCCCGTATAGTAGGAGAGGTAGTTAACATCTCCTAGCCACCGTGGTGATGATGAGGGAGCGAGATACACGCAAACTCTAAATATATAGCAGACGTCAGGGGTAGGGATTGAACCCACGACCTCCCGTATAGCAGGCGAGATAGTTAACATCACCTAGCCACCGTGCCGTCCAATGTAGCGGCAGGACCCTCCTGAAAAAATAGTCCTCAATGTGGCTCTACTGGATGGGCGAGTCAAACGCGTAAAGTGTGCGTCTCTAACCCACGCGAGTGAGCATGAACTTCGTATCCACGTCATTCCCAATTAAGTGTCGCAATCCATGAAAACATTTTTTTTATATAATTCAGAGGAAAAGTGGAGTTGATTAGTTCCACAAGTCTAGGTGACGCGGTTGCAAATATCAAATTGGCATTGAACTTCAAACCAACTTCGTCACGATTCATAATTCTCACCGAAACATTTATCCCGACAAATTCTGTGTCATTTTGGCCCCCCACCACGCGACGCAGCCACGCAACCCATGTAATCGTCGCGCGGTGTGCAAGCGTCTAACCGGCGCGGCGATCGTGATCGTTTCAGCTCGCTCGCCGGTGAAGTTGAGGAACGATCCTCGCACCCCAAGTGAGCAGTTTTCCTTTTGCAGCAGCGTCAAAAGATTATCAGGACGGGATCCAGGAAGCCGGAATGACAATCCAGGAAGTTGGGATGACTTCCTGGATTGTTATTGTTAAATGTTTGCACGCGAGACTATTTCATTCGTTTGGTCGAGGGCTCTGAACAACACAAATGTGGACAGATGGTCGCGTGGCCTAACCCAACGATCAATTACGAATCAGACCACTGGCCGAGGAAGCGTTCCGCGTGCAGTCAGCTTCAACAGGGTCGACAAACCCCAGGCTCGGGATGCCCTGTGCGGGAGTTCCGCTCTCCGCAGACAGCGCCCATCGAGGCCTCACCCCCCCCTCCCCCCCCCCAGTGCCGGATGATCCTAGTAGCAAAAGTAGCTACACATGTAGCTACGGGCCCCGCACTTTCAAGGGCTTTGCGCTAAATGCTTTCAAGCTATCAATTCCGGTTCAGTGATTCTGCACTTGCTCTATTACTATAGTACGATACCGCCTGCAACTTTAATGAACGACTGGGTGTTTAAGTTTAGCGATTTGTCGTATTATCTGACCGTATGGCAAATGAAAAAATACAATTACTTTACTATGCAAGTAAAAAGTTAGTGTTTTAATATTTCTGTGTTTTTTTTTAAATTAATTTAGGGCCCCTTTATAACATATGCTACAGGTCCCGCACTACCTTCATCCGGCTCTGCCTCCCCCCCCAAAGTGACACGGTGGTGCCAGCCAACGGGAAGTCACCAGGCGTGGTAAATGGGGCAACCGTGAGTGAGCAGAGGCTGAGCGGGAGCGCCCAGATGTCACCGCGCGTGAGAGAGTGAGTGAGAGAGAGCGGGAACGCGAGTCCAACACTGACCCCCACCACCCCACAGCACCGTGACCCCCGTGACCCGGCGGTGCCGCCCATCCCTCCCCGAGGTTGGGGGGGGGGGGGAGACGGGCGGAGCTGGCACCCGGCGATTTTGGCCTTGGCCGAGAGAATTGGGAGCGGCGGTGCCGCCGCCGCCGCCGACAACAAAAGGGAGGGCAAACCGACGGTCCCCGCAGAGGCCGAGCGGCGCGCTCGCGGCTCGGCGCGTTACCATTCACGGCACGATCGCCCGCCGGGGCTTCAGCGCCGATTACAGCTGCTACTCGCGCGCACACGGCCCTCACAGCTGCAGCCTGCAGCCTGCACGGCCCTCTCAGCTACTTCATGTACCCTGGACAGCCCTCTCAGCTACAGCCCAGCATCATGCAAAGTCCTCTCGGCTACATCACCTTGCAGGGCCCTCCCAGCTGCAGCCTGCAGCATGCACGGCTCTCTCAGCTACCTCATGTACCCTGCACAGCCCTCTCAGCTACAGACCTGCACCCTGCACGGCTCTCTCGGCTACCTCATGTAGCCTGGACAGCCCTCTCAGCTACAGACCTGCACCCTGCACAGCTCTCTCAGCTACCTCATGTACCCTGGACAGCCCTCTCAGCTACAGACCTGCACCCTGCACAGCTCTCTCGGCTACCTCATGTAGCCTGGACAGCCCTCTCAGCTACAGACCTGCACCCTGCACAGCTCTCTCAGCTACCTCATGTAGCCTGGACAGCCCTCTCAGCTACAGACCTGCGCCCTGCACAGCTCTCTCAGCTACCTCATGTAGCCTGGACAGCCCTCTCAGCTACAGACCTGCGCCCTGCACAGCTCTCTCAGCTACCTCATGTAGCCTGGACAGCCCTCTCAGCTACAGACCTGCACCCTGCACAGCTCTCTCGGCTACCTCATGTAGCCTGGACAGCCCTCTCAGCTACAGACCTGCACCCTGCACAGCTCTCTCAGCTACCTCATGTAGCCTGGACAGCCCTCTCAGCTGCAGCCTGCACCCTGCACAGCTCTCTCAGCTACCTCATGTACCCTGCACAGCCCTCCCAGCTACAGACCTGCGCCCTGCACAGCTCTCTCAGCTACCTCATGTAGCCTGGACAGCCCTCTCAGCTACAGACCTGCGCCCTGCACAGCTCTCTCAGCTACCTCATGTAGCCTGGACAGCCCTCCCAGCTACAGACCTGCGCCCTGCACAGCTCTCTCAGCTACCTCATGTAGCCTGGACAGCCCTCCCAGCTACAGACCTGCGCCCTGCACAGCTCTCTCAGCTACAGCCCAGCATCCTGCAAAGTCCTCTCGGCTACATCACCATGCAGGGCCTCTCAGCTACAGCCCAGCACCCTGCATTGCTCTCCCTGCTATTATCCAGACATGTAGCCACGCATCAATGTATCGCTCACGATACATCCATCAAACCGCGGAGTATGATAATCAATTATTTATGGTCTATGCAAATGACATGCAAACGATCTGCTATTGCTGTACAGGGGGAGAAGGCTATCGTGGGCAAGCCGACGGCGCGGAACGGGGAAGAGCGGCACGGAGCGGGGCGTCAAGAGCGCGGCCCAACGCGGCCGCTCGGGGTCGTGATCGACTAATTCTCACGCGTCGCAAACCGTCGCGTGCAAACGCTCGTTTGTCTGGATGAAAACACCTTCGTGCACAGAGGACTGCAGAGCTCGGGCGATTGTTGGTAGCGCCGGCTCACCGCCGCGTGACTGTCGCCGCCCGCGCTCGTCTCTCGTTCGGTTGCGAGAGGCGCGATTGGCGCGAACGCCGCCGCGATACGTAAAGCTAAACAACAGCAGTAGCTTTTTTCTTCTTGATTCTTTTGGTAAAGTCACGTAGAAGGGAAATAATAAAATAATAAAAATAAAACATAATAAAATAATTCTCACGACGTTTCGGCCACAACTCAAGCAGCCGTCCTCAGGTGAAGAACAGGTCTGTCAGAAAGACAGCGTCTGAATGAGCACCACCACGCTTGGCAGCGTATATTTAAGCTGGGTTGGAGGAATTTAGCATATTTATGGGAAATGCAGGTATGTGATTAGTACTACTTATGCCCGTGCATTATTATGTTTTATTTTTATTATTTTATTATTTCCATTCTACGTGACTTTACCGAAAGAACCAAGAAGATGAATCCCTGCAGTCACGAAAGCTTTAAATCGAAATTTAACAGCAGTAGCATTATTGCATTCATTCTAACACGGGCTCTGGATCAACAACGGATTGTCGCGGGCACGAGCCATGGATTTCAATCGACGACTCAAGACACCGTCACGTGCCCGTCCCTCTCTCCGTCTCTCTGTCTCGGAAACGACGACGACGACGACAAACACGGCGATCCTCGAATGAAATCCCATCCCGGAATCGGGACGAACCACCGAATCGTCATCGCACCGCATCGCCGGCGAACCCCCCCCCCCGTGGCAACAACGCCCCGCACGCTCGCGCACACGAGCAGGGATGGCAGCAGTCAGCCCGGCGGTGAGCAGCCGGCGCCGATAACAACTGCCCAAACTCTGCGGTCCCCCCAGTTAATGAGGAAACCAGAGCACCCGGGGAAACCAATGCGTGCAAAGGGGGGGGGTCCGTCACCCCCCCTACCCCCACCCCCCCCTTTCCATGGAACAGGTGGAGATTGGTGCGCACTTTTGCTGTGCCGCATTCTCCTGGCGAGCCGGGGGTATAACGGCTCCTCCTCGACGCCCGACGGCTAGAAACGGAGTTCCGCCAACATCTGTGCGGTGATCCAGCAACCCCTCGCCCTGCTGCCTCCACGGCATAGCCACGTGCGGCGTAGCCACGGCAACCGCCACCGCCACCGCCACCGTCCGGCAAAGTCCCCCGGTGCCTGCGCAAGTCCTCGTCGGTCCTCATGCTCCTCGTCGCGAGAGACCAAGAAGCGAATCATCCTCCTCCTCCTCTCTGTGCATCCCGCTCACCTTGATATTCGCTATTTAATAACAAACTTCTATTTGACCAGGTAAGGAGGCCCACTGAGCTACATAGCTCTTTTCAGAATCGACCTGGCTATCGCAAACGACAGCTCAACGGAGTGGCATATCATCACGTGGAAATCCATAGCAGCCAAACACTCTGAGCGCACCGTCGATTCGAAATGTGGAGGGAAAATACGGAGGACCCGGTGACAAAATCCACGGGACAGAGAGAGAGAAAGAGACACGCAAACTCCAAATATATAGCAGGCTTAAGGGTCGGGATCGAACCCACGACCTCCTGCACATCAGGGGACTTTTCTCTCACTGCGGCGCCCCAGACGTGCGGCCGTGCCGTTAATTCGGCGCGAGATTTATTTGCGAGAGGGCGCACGACGAGAACAAGGAGGCCGCCGGAAGTGCGCGCGTTAGCGGCTCGGGTTCACACGCACACACACGTGCACACACACGCGCACACACACGCGCACACACACACACGCGCACACACACACGCCGACAGTCACGCTACTCAGCCGCGATTCCACGACAGGCGAGTCTGGTTGAGATGTTTCGGTTAATTGGTGCGAGCACCTCCGGAAGGCTCCTCCTGGGGAGTGAATAGGGAGGGAGGGAGGGGGGGCGGCCCTGCTTGCGAGGGTTCCATGTGGCGTATGGTGCGCAACCACGTGCAACCGCTAATATAACCGCGCGCAAAAGCTCACATTGCCACGTGCAAACCACTCGCCTTTCCACACAAAACCACACAACGGCACACACCGCTCACCCCACTCACCTAACCACACACAACCACACACACCGCTCACCTCACCACACACACCGCTCACCTAACCACACACACCGCTCACCTAACCACACACACTCACCTAACCACACACACCGCTCACACACCGCTCACCTAACCACACACACCGCTCACCTAACCACACACACCGCTCACCTAACCACATATAACCACCAACCTCTCAACCTCTCACCTAATCACACTGGCAGCTCTCAACTAACCCCACTTTCACCAAAGACAAAGATCCCCCGTATAGCCTAAACAAACTGTTGAGGCAAGTGCTGTTATCGAGCACCTATGGAGGCCGGCACGGTACACAAGGGGGTGGGTGTCTCCCCAATGGCGATGTTTACACACCACACCACGTACTCATGTGAGGCTGAGTCGACCTAGGGGACGACCGGTTCAGATAACGGTCACCGGTTTTGGTGGCCGGTGAGCGGGAATCGAACACGGGTCGCCGGGTTCATGGCGTAGCGCGCTAAACCGCTAGATAACCACTTCCCACGTACGCTCGCACCTCTCACCTAACCACAGTAAACACACACACACAGGTCACACCCAGTCTCAACTGCAGCCGGGGTCAATGAACCCTTCAGCACCATGGAGCTGGACAGCGATGCCATCGCAGCCCAGCCCAGCCACGACGCCAGTGGTGGGTACTGCAGCAGCAGCAACAGCAGCAGGAAAGCGGCCTGCTTGTTACGCCAAACAATTACACGCAGGCCGGCCTGGGTGTCGCGCCGCTCACTCAGGGGAACCCGGCCTGCTCACTAGGCCGCTCACTCATGGGGAACCCGGCCTGCTCACTAGGCCGCACACTCACGGGGAACCCGGCCTGCTCACTAGGCCGCTCACTCATGGGGAACCCGGCCTGCTCACTAGGCCGCACACTCACGGGGAACCCGGCCTGCTCACTAGGCCGCTCACTCATGGGGAACCCGGTCTGCTCACTAGGCCGCACACTCACGGGGAACCCGGCCTGCTCACTAGGCCGCTCACTCACGGGGAACCCGGCCTGCTCACTAGGCCGCACACTCATGGGGAACCCGGTCTGCTCACTAGGCCGCACACTCATGGGGAACCCGGTCTGCTCACTAGGCCGCACACTCACGGGGAACCCGGCCTGCTCACTAGGCCGCACACTCACGGGGAACCCGGCCTGCTCACTAGGCCGCACACTCATGGGGAACCCGGTCTGCTCACTAGGCCGCACACTCATGGGGAACCCGGTCTGCTCACAAGGCCGCACACTCACGGGGAACCCGGCCTGCTCACTAGGCCGCTCACTCACGGGGAACCCGGCCTGCTCACTAGGCCGCACACTCATGGGGAACCCGGTCTGCTCACTAGGCCGCACACTCATGGGGAACCCGGTCTGCTCACTAGGCCGCACACTCACGGGGAACCCGGCCTGCTCACTAGGCCGCACACTCATGGGGAACCCGGCCTGCTCACTAGGCCGCACACTCACGGGGAACCCGGCCTGCTCACTAGGCCGCACACTCACGGTGAACCCGGCCTGCTCACTAGGCCGCACACTCACGGGGAACCCGGTCTGCTCACTAGGCCGCACACTCATGGGGAACCCGGCCTGCTCACTAGGCCGCTCACTCACGGGGAACCCGGCCTGCTCACTAGGTCGCACACTCACGGGGAACCCGGCCTGCTCACTAGGCCGCTCACTCACGGGAAACCCGGCCTGCTCACTAGGCCGCTCACTCACGGGGAACCCAGCCTGCTCACTAGGCCGCTCACTCACGGGGAACCCAGCCTGCTCACTAGGCCGCACACTCACGGGGAGGCCGGCCTGCTCACTAGGCCGCACACTCACGGGGAACCCGGCCTGCTCACTAGGCCGCACACTCACGGGGAACCCGGCCTGCTCACTAGGCCGCACACTCACGGAGAACCCGGCCTGCTCACTAGGCCCCACACTCAAGGAGAACCCGGCCTGCTCACTAGGCCGCACACTCACGGGGAACCCGGCCTGCTCACTAGGCCGCTCACTCACGGGGAACCCGGCCTGCTCACTAGGCCGCTCACTCACGGGGAACCCAGCCTGCTCACTAGGCCGCTCACTCACGGGGAGGCCGGCCTGCTCACTAGGCCGCTCACTCACGGGGAACCCAGCCTGCTCACTAGGCCGCTCACTCACGGGGAACCCAGCCTGTTCACTAGGCCGCTCACTCACGGGGAACCCAGCCTGCTCACTAGGCCGCACACTCACGGGGAGGCCGGCCTGCTCACTAGGCCGCACACTCACGGGGAACCCGGCCTGCTCACTAGGCCGCACACTCACGGGGAACCCGGCCTGCTCACTAGGCCCCACACTCAAGGAGAACCCGGCCTGCTCACTAGGCCGCACACTCACGGGGAACCCGGCCTGCTCACTAGGCCGCACACTCACGGGGAACCCGGCCTGCTCACTAGGCCGCTCACTCACGGGGAACCCGGCCTGTTCACTAGGCCGCTCACTCACGGGGAGGCCGGTCTGTTCACTAGGCCGCTCACTCACGGGGAGGCCGGTCTGTTCACTAGGCCGCACACTCACGGGGAACCCGGCCTGCTCACTAGGCCGCTCACTCACGGGGAACCCGGCCTGTTCACTAGGCCGCACACTCACGGGGAACCCGGCCTGCTCACTAGGCCGCTCACTCACGGGGAACCCGGCCTGCTCACTAGGCCGCACACTCACGGGGAACCCGGCCTGCTCACTAGGCCGCTCACTCACGGGGAACCCGGCCTGCTCACTAGGCCGCACACTCACGGGGAACCCGGCCTGCTCACTAGGCCGCTCACTCACGGGGAACCCGGCCTGCTCACTAGGCCGCTCACTCACGGGGAACCCGGCCTGCTCACTAGGCCGCACACTCACGGGGAACCCGGCCTGCTCACTAGGCCGCACACTCACGGGGAACCCGGCCTGCTCACTAGGCCGCTCACTCACGGGGAACCCGGCCTGCTCACTAGGCTGCTCACTCAGGGGGAGGTCAGCCTGCTCACTACTCCACACACTCACAGGGAGGCCGGCCTGCTCACTAGGCCGCTCACTCACGGGGAACCCGGCCTGCTCACTAGGCCGCACACTCACGGGGAACCCGGCCTGCTCACTAGGCCGCTCACTCAGGGGGAGGTCAGCCTGCTCACTACTCCACACACTCACAGGGAGGCCGGCCTGCTCACTAGGCCACACACTCACAGGGAGGCCGGCCTGCTCGTCACGTCACACACTCACAGGGAGGCCGGCCTGCTCGTCACGCCGCACACTCACGGGGAGGCTGGAGGGACGGCCCGGCTGGATCATGCCCATGTTGTCGTCATGGGCGGCCTTCCCAGCGGGGAGCGGTTGGGGCCCTCTGCCTCCGTACAGCTCCTGCGAGACCTCCTGGCGGACACGTGGGGATGGGTGGGGGGGCGAGTTTATGCAGGGCCGGGAGGAGGAGGAGATGGTGGGGGGGGGAGATAGTCGGGGGGCGGGGCAGGGGCGGGTGGAGGGGAGGTTTGGGGGGGGGACACACGAAGGGGGTCGACGTTCAGAGCGGAGCGCTCGGGGGCCGATCCTCGACGCGTCGGGAAGGGGTGGTGGCTCGGTCGCGGCCGTGCAGGGGTTAACTTGACCTTGCGTGTCTCTCAATTTGCAACTAAAATTAATTAAGCTTGTGTTAACTGTAAAAACCTTTAAAACAAAATTACAATATCCAATTTAACAATCACGCCGATTTCTGGCAGCATGTGTCTGCGCCGCGCGTGTGCGCGTAGGGGTGTACGTGCGTGCGTGCGTGCAGACGTGTGCGCGTAGGGGTGTACGTGCGTGCGTGCAGACGTGTGTGCGTGGGGGTGTACGTGCGTGGGGGTGTACGTGCGTGCGTGCAGACGTGTGTGCGTGGGGGTGTACGTGCGTGCGTGCAGACGTGTGCGCGTAGGGGTGTACGTGCGTGCGTGCGTGCAGACGTGTGTGCGTGGGGGTGTACGTGCGTGCGTGCAGACGTGTGCGCGTAGGGGTGTACGTGCGTGCGTGCAGACGTGTGTGCGTGGGGGTGTACGTGCGTGCGTGCGTGCAGACGTGTGCGCGTGGGGGTGTACGTGCGTGGGGGTGTACGTGCGTGCGTGCAGACGTGTGTGCGTGGGGGTGTACGTGCGTGCGTGCAGACGTGTGTGCGTAGGGGTGTACGTGCGTGCGTGCAGACGTGTGTGCGTGGGGAGTGGTAGTCTAACGGTTAGCGCCACGCTTCGAACCTGGTGACCCGAGTTTGATTCCCGCTCACCGTCAACATTGGTGACGATTATCTGAACCGGTCCTAGGCCCCCCCCCTAGGTCGACTCAGCCTCAAATGAGTACCTGGTGCGGTCGGCAAACATCGCCACTGGGGAGATAAAGGCAGCTGGGCATGGTGCTGACCACCCACCCCCTCGTGTACCATTCCGGCCTGTATCGGTGCTCGCCAACAGCACTTGCCCCAACAGTATGTTGAAGCTACACGGGGGATATTTGTCTTTGTTTAGTGTGCATATATGGGTACGTAAGTGTGTGCGCGTGCGTGCGTGCAAACGCCCGCGTGTACTAAGCCGATTCCTAAAACAACACGCGCGACTCGATTCAGCAAACCATCACGCATCGACCGGTCACCTGACACGCGTGCACGCCATACACGCCCACACGCCCGCTCACTCGTTCACTCGCCACCCTCTCAGGGCGTCCCCCACCGCTCCAGCGCGCAAGCGTCGGTTGGTAACGACCCATCGATGCATCCGCCAATCAGGTGGGAACGAGCGTAACCCCTCCGCAACTCCGCCAGCCACCGACGTGCGTTTGTCCGGCACGCGGTGACGAACCACCGACTCCTCACCGCACCACATCGCCGACGAATCTCCCCCCGTGGCAGCCGGCGCCGACAACGACTGCCCCCGCAATCGACATCCCACCGCCGCAGAAAGTCGGGTGCCAAATCAAATCGCGCGCGGGGAGAGGGAGGCAAAGGCGCAGCCCTGCGACTGCTCGCTCAAGCCACTGCCGGGGGAAGGAGGCCCCGCCGCCCACCGGCGAACTACTCGACAGGGGGATGATCTTTGGTCGAACGTTTGAACGGAGGAGGGAGTAGCCACGCTTTACCCCACCAAAACACGACCTGCCGATCGACTTGACAATGCTGGGTGGACGGAGGTGGCGGGGGTCGACTAAGGGGGGGGGGGGGTGCAAAGGGGGTGCTAGGAAGTGTGGGGGGCTAAGAAGGGGGGGGTGGGGGCTAAGTGGGCAGGTCAAGGGGTGGGGGGGGCATAATTTAAGAAAGTTGTCCCCATCGTTTTAACCGCCGCCGCAGCAGATGGAATTGAACCGGTGTTCTCTGGCTCGCAGGTCAAAGCGTGCTGACCGTTGCACCACTGCGGAAGCTCCAACATTCACCATGTCCCACAAGAAATAGAAAATCATTGATTGTTCAATTACAAAAAAAATTGTGTTTTTTCGCAATTATGATAAGATAACGCAAATTATAATCTAAATGTACTCTTATATTTTCGTATCATATCCCAGAGGGGCCCTTGCCTGCAAACATCTGGCAGTTGACCCGAACTGGTTCAGAAAAGCCCCTGGCTCTGCCGATGAGACACTGCATGTCGAAACCGGTCCACAGTTTTCCTTGCAGTCAGCAAATGCTGCTGTAGCTATGCGCTCCCAGAAGGCCGTGCGGCCGACGAGATTTATAGAAAGTTTGCGAGTTCAAATTCTGGTTGGAGTTTTGACTCGGCCCACCATCTCTCCCTCCAGGGTCGATAAAGTGAGCGCCACTTTGTGCGATTGTCCTATCGGATAGATTCACACCCGCCATAGGAATGAGGAATTTCTACCTCCCAGCTCAGAGTTGTAAACAGCACCAATGCCTCGACACTCATTTGAATTCAAACTATTTTTTATTTTACCAGCTAAGGCCCAATGAGCTATAACGTTCTTTATCAGAAGCCGACCTGGCCACAAATGATAGCTTAACAAAGTGGCTTATCATCAAGTGGAAATGTATAGCAGCCAAACACTCTAAACGCACGTTCATTCTAAATGTGAAGGGAAAAACCAAAGGACCCAGAGCAAAATCCATGCGACCACAAGGAGAACATGCAAACTCAAAATATACAGCAGCAGGCATCAGGGTTGGGATCGAACCCACGACCTCCTGTATACCAGGTGAGGTAGTGAACATCTCATAGCCACCATGGAGCCAGTATTGAGGACACCAGACAGAGGACACAACTGCAGCAACACGTACGGCCTCTACGCCACGCGGTTGATGAATGGAACCTTGACGAGACATTTCGTGGAATCCCTCCGATTGTGGGGAGAGGAGGGGGGGGGGGAGCGGGGGAGTGGTGAATCTTTCGATGGCCCCCAGCACGGATTTACGTTGCCCCGGTAATGAGAGCCATCCCCCGGCCCGCCCGCCCGCCTACCGGCCACGCGCCGGGCCCGCAGATGGCCTTCATAGGAGGAGCGCCGCATGCATGGTCACCTGCTGCATGGGGTACCGCTGGCCCCCATACGCCCCCGCTCCCTGCTGCCCGTAATACGGCTGGCCCTGCTGCTGCTGCTGCTGCTGGCCCTGGTGAGGCTGCCCCTGGTGCGGCTGGCCCGGGTGCGGCTGGCCCGGGTGCGGCTGGCCCGGGTGCGGCTGGCCCTGGTGAGGCTGGCCCTGGTGAGGCTGGCCCTGGTGAGGCTGCCCCGGGTGAGGCTGCCCCGGGTGCGATTGAGCCTGGTGAGGCTGGCCCGGGTGCGGCTGGCCCGGGTGCGGCTGCCCCTGGCCTGGTGGGCAGTATCCGGACATGCCTTGGTGGCCGTAATGAGGAGGCACGGCCTGTGAGCGCACACACACACAAAGACAAAGATCCCCCCTGTAGCCTTAATAGACTGTTGTTGGCAAGTGCTGTTAGCGAGCAGCACCTATGAAGGCTGGCAAGGCGCACGAGGGGATGGGTGATCAGCAACACGATCTGCCACCTTAGTCTCGGCCTAGGAGAAGCCCAGGACATGTTAAGATATCCTTTTTGCCCTTATGCTCGAGATGGCAGGGAATCAAACTCAGCTTAGCGAGATCAGCGTCAGCCAATGGAAGTGAGTATACACGCGCGCGCGCACACACACAGACACGCACAGACACGCACGCCCACACATGCACAAACACATGCACGGGACCAATGTTTCTATTGCTGTTGGTGGGCACAGGCCCTGGGGTAACCACCAGCGGCGTGGGAACATCGCCAGCAGGCCGATGCACACATCTCCTGCGTAGATGTAAAATTAAGACGCAGGAGTAGGCCTCGGCAAGGTAAGGTAATTGTACCCTTTTTACCGGGTAAAAGGATAAAGGTAAAGGGTAAAGGTGTCGACATGCCAAGGGGTAAGGGTAAAGGGTAGGGTAAAACGTAGGCTCGTTGCTTTTTACCTTTTACCTTACCTGCTAAATGGTAAAAGGTAGGGTAGAGTGATTGTATTGTGGTAAGTTAAAGGTAGGGTAAAGGTAGGCTCGTTGTTTTTACACTTTTACCTTACCTTGCCGAGGCCTACGCAGGAGTGAGACTGGGGCCATGCAGCCCAAAGTACAGACCAGTCACCCCATAGAGACACACAGAGATACAGACAACCAGAGATACACAGAGAGCCATAGACCCAAAGAGACCTGTAAATTAAAGCCACAAACCACAGGAGCACGACTGGCAATGCAACCCAAACTATGGACCATCAAGACACATAGAGACTCATAGACATGCATAGTGATGCAGAGAGATGCATAGAGACCCATAGAGACACACTAAAGACACAAGCCACAGTGTTGCGACTGTGGCCACGTGACCCACACTACGGACCGCGCAGTGAGCCCACTGTGGTCTGAGCGCTTCTTCAACGGAGGAGGAACAGCGACACGACACGAACTCTCTGTCTCTGCTGAAGCTGTCTCATGCAGATCAGCAGCAGCAGGACCTCGACATTGGTATCGAGCTCCTAAACCACATTGCCACATTTTTCGATTTAAAGCTTTCGTGACTGCAGGGATTCATCTTCTTGGCCGAAACGTCGTGAGAATTGTATTTTATTATGTTTAATTATTATTATTTTATTATTTCCCTTCTACGTGACTTTACCGAAAGAACCAAGTCGCCGCTTGACGTTGTGGACCTCGGGGCCTGCACTCAGCCCCCGAGTTTAAACTAAAACTAAACTTTTTATTTTACCAGGTAAGGGCCCACTGAGCGATGTAGCTCTTTTTCAGAAGCGACCTGGCCACAAGTGATAGCCCAACGAAGTGGCTCATCATCATGTGCAAATTTATAGCGGCCAAATACTCTAAACGCGTGATGTTGATTAGGAACCTGGAGGGGAAAACCGGAGGAACCCAGAGAAAAATCCACGCGACCGCGGGGAGAGAGACACGTAAGCTCCAAATGTACAACAGGCGTCAGGGTCGGGATCGAACTCGCGACCTCCTGCATACCGGGCGAGGGAGTTAACATCTCCGAGCCACGGCACGGACACCGCGCATGCGCGAGGTGACCTGCGGGGAGACGATGTTGGCGGCAGAGAGTCACCAAGTCCGGCGGTGGTTCGTGGTGAGGTGACGGTGAGGGTGTTACACTCGGGGTGTGGCAGTGCTCGCCAAACCTCCACGCCACCGCACTGCACTTTGTCACCAGTCAAACCCGAATTTCAGTTTAAATATTCTTAACCAAGGCAGCGGAATCCCCGATGCTAGAGAACGGTCCGCGGAAGCGGATACCACAGAGCTACCTCTTGAGATCCCCTCTTCTTCTTCTTCAAATGACCTCGGGTCAACACACAGAAGGGGGCAGCACTTCCTGCTGCTGACACAACAAGTGAGAATACGCCTCCTCCTCCTCCTCCTCGCACATCCGTCTCAAAACGTAAAAACGTAGTGGGTTTTTTTTTTGCACATCCAAAGGATATATTTTTAAGCGGTGAAACAGACTTGTGAGGGAGGCGATTTGCCTGCCAGTTTATTTTGTTAATTATATTCTCCACAACGATGCGACGGATAACACTGTGAAACAATTTTTTTGTTCCTGGGTAGTGTTATTTACTAATTGCTTATGCCTCAGAAGTACAGAAATAGGCTATTATTCCTCACAAACTTTGCTTTTGTGCCCAGGACAGTGATATTTAGAAATGTACCTATTTTAAAAAAGAAAATTGGCGAATTTGTGTCTTTTCGTTCACAAAGTCAGAAAAACAACAACATACGAATCAAAATTAACATGTATTTTATACTAAAGTAATACAAAAATTATCACCAAAGATTTAGACACCAAGGCGCACTACCACAGGCGGGACTGGCCACAGCGGACCGAGTTATCTGTGGGGAGGAACAACGTCAAGTGGGAGCCACTGTTGGACCCCCGGAAGGTGCTGATGCCACCACTGCACATCAAATTGGGCCTTGTGAAACAATTTGTTAGAGCTGGAGATAAGGAGTCGGCAGCCTTCAAGTACCTTCAAGACTTCTTCCCTAAGCTGTGTGAGGCAAAGGCCAAAGCCGGTGTCTTCGTCGGACCACAGATAAAGAAGATCTTGGAGTGCAATGAATCCCCCAAGAAGCTCACTAGTCGGGAGAAAGCGGCTTGGAACAGCTTTGTCGCAGTGGTTCGTGGCTTCCTGGGCAATCACAAGGTCTAAAACTATGTGGAGCTGGTTGAGACTCTGGTGAAGAACTACGGCACAATGGGCTGTAGGATGTCCCTCAAAGTCCACGTCCTTGATGCTCATCTTGATAAATTCAAGGAGAACATGGGAGCGTACTCGGAGGAGCATGGCGAGCGCTTCCACCAGGATATACTGGACTTTGAACGCCGCTACCAAGGACAGTTTAACGAAAACACGATGGGAGACTACATTTGGGGGCTGATTCGTGAAAGTGATTTACAGTATAATCGTAAATCTCGAAAAACTACTCACTTCTAAATCTTTTGCAGTCATTTTTGTTCTACTTTAGTATAAATACATGTTAATTTTGGTTCATGTTTTTTTTCTGGCTTTGTCAACGAAAAGACACAAATTCGCCCGTTTTCTCATTGAAAATAGGCAAATTTAAAATATCACTGTCCGAAATCTTGACTTGAAGCTTTCGTGACTGCAGGAATTCCTATTATTTGGGTCTTTCGGCAAAGCCAAGTAGATAGGTCTCAGAAAATAACAAAAAACTACGACGTTTCCATCACAACACAAGTGGTTGCCTTTTTCTCCTCGTGATGACGATCGCTTGTGTTGCGATCGCAACATCGACGTTTTTTTAAATTTTCTTTGAACCTATCTACGTGGCTTTACCGAAAGACCCAAAGCAAAATCACTGTCCTGGTCACAAAAGCAAAGTTTATGTGGAATAATAGCCACTTTCTATACTTTTTAGGCATAAGCAATTACGAAATAACACTTACTATCCAGGAACAAAAAATTGTGTTGCATCGTGCAATGTGTTTAGCATCTGCGAGTGAAGTTTCTTCACGTGACAGTCGGACCGATGTATTGTTCATTCTCTCAGAGCTAGAATTTTTGTCAGATCGAGCAAAGTTTAACGCAACGGGTTTCTATCGAGCGGCCCGCTCGCGAGCGGAGGGAGAACCATCAACCCTCTCCACTCGAGAGCGCGGTTTAAACGGCGACTGGCGCGCGCCACAGACGAGCCGCGGACCGTCAATTCTGAGCGAAGGAGTTCACGGGGAACAATGGCCTTGGCAGTAGCGACAAAAGAGCGACGAGGCCTTCGTCCGGCCGCGTACTGACAGAATCGCCCCCAACACGCTCGGCCTCATCGGCTCCAGGAAGCTGCGTTTGGGCCTGGCTAGCATTGGGATGGGCGAACACCAGGGCTTGCCGGGTGTCGTAGGTGTGGGGCAGAAGTCGCAAACGGGTTTTGATTCCTTACCCGTACCCGGCCGCACCAGGGTGGCAAATGGGTATCCGTACCCGATACCCGGCCGGATACGGGTAGCCGGGTATCGGGTAGGGTACGGGTATCGGGTACCCGATTGCGACCTCTGGGATGAAGCCATGTTGCAGGCGTGGGTGGGTTGATTCTAGGAACTTGAATTGTGAGAAGAGACAAGACGTTGGGGAAATTAGTGACAAACGGTGACTCACCAGTGACTCACGGCCTACCCGTACCCAGCCGCACCAGGGTCGCAAACGGGTACCCGTACCCGGCCGGGTATCGGGTAGGGTACGGGTATCAGGTAGGGTACAGGTATCGGGTACCCGATTGCGACCTCTGGCGTGGGGGCTGCAGCGAGGGGTGGCCGGGAGGTGGCGGTGCCGAGTGTCACACCCACCCCCCCCCCGGTTTCGAGTCTCCGTTCAGGCGAACAAACGCTCGTTTACACGTCGCCAGCAGCGTCCCCACGTCGCAGAATCCCCACAAGCTTGAGTCTCTCGACTCGGTGAGGCCTCAACTCGGCCATTGGGTGTGGATGTAGATAACCGTCCGTCTGTCAGTCCCTCCTTCTCTCTTTCCAGCCAGCCAGCAAGCAAAACCTCTAATATAGTGTGTGATATGATGGCACGATAGCATACATCGTGCAGATGTGCATGGTGACATCACCACCGCGTGCTAGCCAGGCAGGCAGGAATCCAGGTAGGAATCTAGCTAACAAACCTTTTGTCTAATATAGTATATTTTCTTATCAAAATGTATGTTTTCAAAGCACGTATAACTTGTAATATGTAAACAATTTACTGATGTTGTCTGCAGGTCACCGTTGGAAAGGAGATATACGGTCCAGTTCGAAAGGGGCTCTACTCGGGAAATCAACTTCTGAATTTCCGGCCTCTGAACAGCCCAGACAAGTGAGACGCGTGGAGAGTTGAGGGCGACCACTCCTGGCCGTCGAGCGATCTCACGTCCAAAAGCCAAAGTGGCCTCCTGCTCAAATGAACATTGAGGCATCGGTGCTCATCCGCTGTTCACAGCCCTGCAGAGCCAGTGGTGGAAATTCCACGTTCCTATGTCGGGGTTGGGAGGGGGGGGGGGGCGAGGCTGTTACATAAAACAAGCCCTGGTGACTTCCGCACAAGGCGGTGCTCGTTTTACGTAGGCCCCAACCAGGATTTGAACGCGCAAACCTTCGGATCGCCCGTGCCGCTCGCTCAACCGCCGGGCCACCTGGGGCGGTTGCCGAGAGGCGCGTGCGAGGAATCACACGGAGAGAGAAAACGAGGAGCGCAAGGAAGAGTGGCAGCAGGGGACGTCACGTCGAGTTAGGCGGGGACTGGCCGGGACTTGTCACGGGCTACGAGGAGGCAGCATCGTGGCCGGTGGCCGAGACTAAAGACGGAGTGGCAGCCAAAGGGGGAGGGAGGGGGGGGGCAACACGAGCCCAGAGGACGTCCACCGCGGGAGACGGAGCGACGAAATCAGCTCGCGCACGCGCGCGCCAGGTGTACGGATTGCCGCGTTGCGAGACCGCGAGAGACGGTGGACGGCTTGGGGAAGCCTTCATCCAACGGAGGGGCGTCGCGGTGACGAGATGTGGTCGCGTGGAGTTTTCTCCGGGCCCTCCGGCTTCTCCCTCCACATTTAGGACCAACGTGCGTTTAGAGTATGAGGCTGTTATGAGTTTCGTTGAGCTATCAGTTGTGATATATAGCTCAGCGGGCCTTACCTGGTAAAATAAACAAATACATTTCGATTTAAAGCTTTCGTGACTGCAGGGAATCATCTTCTTGGTTCTTTCGGTCAAGTCAGGACAGCCATGTTCTTCACCTGAGGACGGCTGCTTGCGTTGTGGCCGAAACGTCGTGAGAATTGTATTTCATTATGTTTAATTTTTATTATTTTATTATTTCTCTTCTACGTGACTTTACCGAAAGAACCAAGAAGATGAATCCCTGCAGTCACGAAAGCTTTAAATCGAAATTTTATTACGTTTTATTTTTATTATTTTATTATTTCCCTTCTACGTGACTTTACCGAAAGAACCAAGAAAATAAACAAATAGTTTAGTTTTTGTTTTGTTTTAGACAGATCCCGCCGCTGGTGACGGTGATGATGACGATCCCCAACACAGCGACGACGAATCTCATTGCACCAACGAGCCCACACAGGCCAAACTAATTGTTGGGCCTGTGTGGGGTCGTTAATAGCTTCTCCATGCCCCACAGAGAGAGAAACTATGTCTCATTGGAATATGAAAGCTCTTGAACTATAGCCTATCCCGCAGCTACCTCGGTTTGGATGTAAAGTAAGCTACGTTTAAAACGATTCGCAATTGATTTTTGGGTTATGTCACTCAAAGATCCGGTCAGATATCTGTCGCAGGTCCCCGCTGAGAATTGCTGTCCGACTGGAGCGATGAGCGAGCCGTGGCAATAAAAATAAACTGAAAACTCTGAAACTTTTTATTATTTCACCAGGTAAGGCCCCCACTGAGCTGTGTAGCTCTTTGTTCAGAAGCGACCTGGCCACAAATGACAGCTCAACGAAGTGGCTCATCATCACGTGGCAATCTACAAGCAGCCAAATACTCCAAACGCGTGACGTCGATTCTAAATGTGGAGGGAAAAACCGGAGGACCCGGATAAAAATCCACGCGACCACGGGGAGAGAGAGACACATGCAAACTCCAAGCGTACAACAGGCATCAGGGTCGGGAACGAACCGACGACCTCCCTCATACCGAGCTAAGTAGTTAACATCTCGCCATCGCGTCGCCCCTCTCTGCACCGATAAATTCAGCGAGTAGTGAACCACGCATGCAGCGATAACATTGGTTAAGTAGTTAACCCCTCTCTGCACCGATAACATTGGGTGAGTAGTTAACCATACTTGCAGCGATAACATTGGGTGAGTAGTTAACCATATTTGCACCGATAACATTGGGTGAGTAGTTAACCACACTTGCAGCGATAACATTGGGTGAGTGGTTAACCACACTTGCAGCGATAACATTGAGTGAGTGGTTAACCACACTTGCACCGATAACATTGGGTGAGTGGTTAACCACCCTGCAATGATAACATTGGGTGAGTGGTTCACCACGCCTTTACCGATAACATTGGGTGAGTGGTTAACCACACCTGCACCGATAACATTGAGTGGTTAACCACACTTGCAGCGATAACATTGGGTGAGTAGTTAACCCCTCTCTGCACCGATAACATTGGGTGAGTGGTTCACCACGCCTTTACCGATAACATTGGGTGAGTGGTTCACCACGCCTTTACCGATAACATTGGGTGAGTGGTTCACCACGCCTTTACCGATAACATTGGGTGAGTGGTTCACCACGCCTTTACCGATAACATTGGGTGAGTGGTTCACCACGCCTTTACCGATAACATTGGGTGAGTGGTTCACCACGCCTTTACCGATAACATTGGGTGAGTGGTTCACCACGCCTTTACCGATAACATTGGGTGAGTGGTTCACCACGCCTTTACCGATAACATTGGGTGATTATACTCCTTGGTTTTTTTCGGTAAAGTCACGTAGGTAATAAATTAAATTAAAATTACGACGTTTCTCTTAAGTGACACACTTAAGCGGTGTGCTTTCGCTAAGTTGTCCCCACCTGAAGAAGGACGCTTGTGTTGCGCTCGAAACGTCGTGATTTAATTTATTTGAATTTTTCACCTACGTGACTTTACCAAAAAAACCCAAAGAGTATGAAATCCTTGCAGTCACGAAAACTTCAAATCTAGAATTGGGCGAGTGGTTAACCACACCTGCACACCGTGCCCAGGTGGTGGATGGCCTCACGACACAAATTTGCCGATGACGTTAGTAGGTAGGGGGGCCAACACAACAAAACAATGAACGGTGAATCGTACGCGCTGGCCGCGGAAACCCGACGCGGTGTGATTTACTTTAAACGCCACGCACTTTGTCCATTGCTTCGAGTTGTACGGTTGTACGGTATTCCCTCGCTATCCCATACGGAGGATACGTTCCGGAGATGCTCGTGAATAGAAAATTTCGCGGATAATGATATTGGCCTACGAATGACCTTAAACAAGTACGTAAATAAGCTTTAAAATACGTGACAATGATCAAAATGAGACAAAAAATTCTTTTTATAATAAACAGAGCAAATAAAAATAAACATGAAAATATTAAATTATAGTTTCTAAATGCAGTCGTTGCAGAGTTGCAAATGCGATTGGCGGACAGCCAGAATATCGGACAGCAAGTTCGTAAACAGCGAGGGAAGACTGCAACGTCTCAACTCGCATTGCATTGTGGGCCACGTTCGTCTCAGCTGACAATCGACTTCAAAGGGGGGCGGCGGCGGTGACGCGGCGTCAGCGGGAGCGCAGTTTCGCCACGCTCCTTGCAGAGGGTTCGCGGTACGATTCCGGCAGGCCGCCCTGGTCAATACTGCGGTGGTGTGTGAACCATAAAAAATTAACCCGTAAAAACAAAGTTTTTCACTATAAATCCTTTATATGCGTGGCATCGGTTTTATTTTATTATTCATTTCTGTTTTTCTTGAGTAAGAGTTTCAGTTTTATCACATTGGTATTTTAAATGAAATATGAAAAAAAAATTTTCCTAAAAAGTGGAAAATTTAGGAAAAAAATTTTCACGAAAATAAATTGTCACGCACAACGAGTCTGTATGCAAAATGTCAGCGAGATTGGATCACGGGAAGTGGGTTAAAAAACGACCGAAAGATTTGCACGGTCGTAAGCGCGCAAGCAAGCAAGCAAGTGAACTTAATATAAAGGATTAAAAAAAAAGTCCGCGCCGTCTGTTTGGCCGTGGCGTGGCGGTTAGCGGACTAAGCGCTACGAACCCGGCGATTCCCGCTCACGGCCAACACCGGTGACGATTATCTGAACTGGTCATGGACCTCCCCTAGGTCGACTCAGCCTCAAATGAGCACCTGGTGCGGAGTATAAAAACATCACCACCGAGGAGACAAAGGCGGCCGGGCGTGGTCCTGGCCACCCACCCCCTCGTGTGCAGTGCCGGCCTTCATAGGTGCTTGCTAACAGCACTTGCCCCAACAGTCCATGAAGGCTATAACGGGGGATCTTTATCTTTTGTTTTTGACAACGACCCATTGACGTCATTCTAAGAGGAGTAGGCCACCGTTTTCCGGCAGGGTCACCGTCTGAATTTTCTACGTTTTGAAAAATTACGCCGCAAAATAACTTCACTTGGCAAACGCGCAGCGATGCTTGTCAACTGCGAAAACGTGGCAGGACCCTCTTGAAAACCGTCCTCGAGACTCCCGGCTAAACAAGCGTGGGGAGGTAACACGCAAACGATGGGCACGCTCGCCCCGGTTAGCCGACGATCGCGAACGGTCGAGACGAAGGGCGTGGACGAGCGTACCTGTCTCTGCGAGTAGGGACCGGCCGCCATGGGGGGCTGGGGGCCCCCCTGGGCTCCCATCGGGTAGCGCTGGGGGGTGGGCGGGCTGTACGGTTGCTGAGCCGAGTAGGGCCCCCCCTGGCCAGCCTGCTGGGGGTGCTGGGGGTAGGGGCTGCCTCCCATTCCGTACGGCTGCGGCCGCTTCACCCCCATGGGCTCCATGGGATTGCCCTGCGGAGACCGGGCGAGACGGGGAGGCACGGCGTGCACCAAGCGGTTAGCAGGTTCAGGGGCAGCGCGGTGGCTACAAAAACAACAACAACAAAACCACTTCGCGGCCGTCAACACATTTGACAATACACAGAACCGCTCTCTCGCGGATTCGTTTTAAATCAACGGCCGCCCGCGCTCTCTGCGACGCCGAGACACAGAACAGCGTAGCGCGCTCCTGCAAAGCAAACCGTGCCCGTGGAATTAAATCAGCGGCTGGAAAGGGACGGCGAGTCGGCGCTATTAATTGGATTGTTCATTGTTTTCGACACGTGGTTAAAACGAGCCTGCTCCGGGAAACCAAGGGGCAGGCTGTGCGGCAAGAGGCCCCCAGACCCAACCGCTGTCCCCCCGCCACCCCTCCCCCCGACCCCCACAGTAACTCTTTCTCCTTCTCAGCATCGGCTCGCAACGGCCCCCTCTCCCGAGCGGACGGCGGCATCGTTAAAGGGCGACCCGGTCACGGTGCCGCTTTGTGGCAAGCTCGCCGCAAAACCGGGACGGGCAGACGCGGAGAGAGGACGGCCCCCTTCCCACCCCTCCCCCCACGCTGTCAGCAGCGCCTTTCATTGCGTAACGTCAGGCGGCGGCGCGTGCGGCACACAAAGACAAACACAACTCGGGGCTGGGCTCCTCGCCGCGTGCCCTGGCTAGCACATGGCTAATCTACATAGAGAAAGGTCTCCGCCTCCCCCCCCCACGCCCACCCGTCCACTGCCCCACCCTCCCCCCCACACACACACCGGCTTGCCTGCCTGCCTGCCCGCCCGTCCGTCCGCTGTCTGGAGGTTTGCTGGACTGGAATCTCGCGCTGTGGTCGGCGGCACCGTTCGGGGGCGGGCTGGCGGGCTGGCGGGCTGGGGGGGAGTGGGGGTGGCCCGTGCCCGGAGCGTTTGACCCGACGACTCGCGGCGTCAGCCGAGGGGAAATTCGAGCACGCGAGAATTTGACCGTCGCCGTCCCCGCCGTGCTGGGTCTCTCTCGCTGGTCGGGCGGGCGGGATGCCCTCCCCGACGGGCGTGACGGGACAACCCCACGGCGTGCCGGTCACGTCCACTGAGCACGGTCTCGCGATTTGCCTCGATCGTCATCGGCGGGTGGACCCAGGAGAGAGCTTCGGTGGTGGAGGTAGGAGTGGTGGGGGTAGGAGTGGATGGGGGGGGGGGCCACATCCCAATCCCAAATACAAAAACATTACAAGGGTCAAGAGAATGTGAACATTTGCCGGCTGAGAAAGTGTTGGAGGGGATGTCGCCTGTTACTCGGAGAGTCTCAGCAAGAATTGTAAAAAAATTCGGCGTTGATTGAGACTTTTCCCACATTTGCATCCAGCAGTTATTTTCATAATTTTTTCGTGTCCGAGAGTCAATTCTCTCAAACCGAACGTGCACTCTTTATGCAAATCCCAGGTCGCTGTGATCTGCGGCAGGCCTCTGCGGGAACGCTTTTGTTCCCTTGTTTCGAAAGCTCTCAACTTTCCGCAACCAGCGCGGCCTGGCCCTGTCCATCCAGTCTCCGGCCTCGCGGCCCGTCACACGGAGCTCGGGACCAGCCAGGGCCCCCACCCCCCGCCGCACGCGGGGCCGCAACCGATAGCAGCACAGGAGGCCAAACTCAAACTTGGGCCCAAGGCCACGTGGTTTTAAACGGCGAACAAGCACCGACAAATCATCCGGCACCTCGTAAGGACGCACGCACAAGGGCACACGCCAGGCCAGGCTCCCGCCAGCCGCATGGCAAGTTGCACAGTTCTTGAGGCACGCTTCGTCCACGCGATGGTGAGGCACATTTTACTTGAGAACAGAGTACGGCCACCGACGATGAATTATGAAATTTTGAAATTTAGAATTCATAGCGATTATAAACCGCGGTGTCGGATGCCCTCTGACCTACAGACTTTTTTGCCCGCTCTGGGGACGGTGACGATCGCGCGCTGCCCGTTCAGCGTGCGCGTCAAACCGTCGACCTATTCCGTAAATACCCCCACGCTTTCTGAAACTGTGGATAATTGGTTGCAAAAACGACACCATCGTAGGTGTCACGGGGATTATTTCACAGCGGTGCGACTGTCTCTTTCACGGCGCTATCCCTTCACAGTGGCGTGTCAACGGCATGTCGCAGAAAGTTGGTGACAGCCGCACGACTTCCTTCACATTTTTTACTATTTAATTTAATTTTACCAGGTAAGGACCACTGAGCAATGTACCTCTTTTTCAGAAGTGCCCACAAATGATAGCTCAACGAAGTGGCTTGTCACGTGGAAATATATAGCAGCTGCCAAATACTTGAAACGGAAGATTCTAAATGGGGAGGGAAAAACTGTAGGAGCCGGAGAAAAATGCAGACGACCACGGGGAGAGAGACACACCGCAAACTCCAAATATACAGCAGCAGGCGTCAGGGTTGAGATCGAACCCACGACCTCCTGTAGACCAGGCGAGGGAGCTAACATCTAGCCAGACTGGCACCCTGACTGAAGAGTCACCGGGGGGCGGTGGCTCACAAAAGGAGACTGTGAGGCCCAAGACCCCGTGTGACCAAGTTCACATTCGCCACCGGGAGAGGGGGAGGAGGGGGGTTCTGACCACAAGCATCAACGAAACGTGGTGGAGAGAGGAGGGGGGCAACTCCAGGGCCAGGAGATCAACGACAGATCCCTCGCAACGTGCTCCTCCGTTTCCGTGCGCGGCCAACAAAGTGGAGGGTGGCATCGCACGTCACCACAACCATCCCCAGACCAACATATCCCAGGACCGTGAAACCTCGAATGGGTGAAAGACCGCGAGTCGAGAACAATCTCTGCAGTGAACGAGAGAACGAGAGAGAGAGGCAGCCTGCGGAGGGAGGGCTCTCTCCACCCAGGACGCCACAGCCTACGCAGGAAATCCAAGCACACCGAACAATCTCCCGGCCTCCCCTAGACAACAGAAGGCTCCCTCAAATGTCTAGTTCTTCGTCAAACCTACGCAGGTCCTGCCCCTACCTTGCGGCAGACATTGAGAAGTCAACGCGCGCACGCACGCACGCACGCAAGCGTGTGAAAACACCGGAAATTACCGTGACCCCGCGGCATGTCCTGCACGCCTTCGCGGCGTCCCCACGGCGGTGCGGCTCGCCACGAGAGACGGGGACAAACCCTCGCGTTCGAGTTCGTGACCGGCCTGAGCGGCCACTCCGTATGCCGCACCAAGCGGGCCACCTCCGCCACTGAACCCCACGGGGGCTGGGGAACGGGTTGGGGGGTGGTGGCACCACAGCGGAGGCGGCGGCGGCGCAAGGAGACGCAGAGCCGCACGCCGGAACTCCCCCGCGTCAATTGCGGCCGTCGGATGATGAGGGGGGGAGCCACGGGAGATGTGGCGGCAGTGGCGGTGGCGGGCGCCACGTGCGTGACTGTACACCCCGAGCCCCCTCGCTCCCCTGCCGAATACAGTCGCCATGTCAGCAGACGGCCCGGGGGCCCTTACGTAATTTCACAAACCCAGCAGTCACCAGGCAGTGAGGGCGGCACACGTGGGCCTGGCAAACGCGTAGAGGGAAAAAGAGCGACCCGCAAAACGCACTCGCACGCTTTCACAACAGCAGCTCCCGGGGTTCGTCCTTTGGGCTTCCATCAGCAGGGCGCAGCCAGTTCGCCGATCACACGCGCGCTCTCTCTCTCTCGCGCACTCTAATGACCGAATCACCCCAACTGCGCCTGATCTCGTCAGATCTGGGAAGCTAAGCGAAAGTTGAGCCCGGTCATTGCTCGAATGGGAGACTGCCTGTGAATCGCGGGTGTTGTCGGGGCTGAGGTGGCTATGAGATGGCCAGGGCATCAAGAGGATTTATTGAATATGTATCGAGCTTTCAGTGTCACCCCTATGGTATCCGTGGTGGATTTTCTCCGGGTTCTTTCGTTCTCCTCGCACACAAAGCTCATTACGAATGGAAATCATGGCCAGGCATCGCCAATGTGACAGCATCCTCCTGATAAAACAGCCCCGAGACTCGGCGGGACTCTCCTGGGTAAATGTGGAAAACGCGACACCATTCGTCAATATCAGCTGCCTTAAAATTAGAACCCGACGATCATCGGCCAAGGGAGGCCCAAAAACACCGGACAGAGGGCCAGCGGACGCCGTGAACAAACGGGTTGCCGAGTACTTTTATCAGATAGGAGGACTCGCCCCTGGTTCTGGGGATTTTTTGTCGTGGATTTTTTAAAGTTCCATCCCAATTCTTACTGGGAATGTCCTCTTTGCCGGGCGATGTTTGTTGAGCACAGAGAACCACGGCGAGCAAAACAAATCCCACCCCCCCACCCCCGACATCTCGGGGAGGATTTGGATCAGACATCCCCGGGAAAATGTTCAGAGGCTGGTTCAGGGTGGCCCTTACCCAAAAAATAAAAATGTTGACAATCATAAAAGTCACATTATCACTCAAAACATCGTGGGTCCAGAGGTGCACCTCATTCTCCGTATATGTCCGAAGAAAGTGACCCACGGCCTGGCCAGTGGCTTCTGGACAAGAAGACCAGATCGCCGTTCATCCCACGGTGGTGCCTGCCGGTGGCCGCGTTACCTGGGATCTGGCGAGGGCCTGGCCAGATCCACCCGGGCTGAGGGCCGGGTGCGTCCGCTGATGTCCTCCCCACGCCGCCTGCTGCTGCTGCTGCTGAGCCGCTCCGTATTGGCCGTGGGCCGTCAGCTCGGCCGCTTTGGGCCCTGCCATGCTGGCGTGCAGGCCCTGGTGTAGGCCCTGGTGTAGGCCCTGGTGCTGGTGTTGGTAGTCTTGGGCCGCGTAGCTGTTGTAGGCCCTGGCGGGGCTGGGGGCCGTCAGCAGCTGGTTGAGGGTCGGGGTCGCGCCGCTAGGAGGCTGCTGTGTTGAGTTCACGTGGCTCAGCAACCTCTGCTGATGATGGTGCTGCTGCTGCTGGTGGTGCTGGTGGTGATGGTGCTGCTGAGTCTGCTGGTGCTGCTGCTGCTGGTGGTGCTGATGATGATGGTGGTGGTGCGCATAGCCACTCATCATGTGTTGTTGTTGTTGTTGCTGCTGTTGTTGTTGCTGCTGCTTGGTTAGGGTTGCCACACGAGGCCCCCCCAGAACGTATCCTGGCTGGGCCGGGTACCCCCTGGGTGGAGGCGCTCCGTAGCCGCCGTACTGCTGATGATGATGCTGCTGCTGATGATGATGCTGATGGTGCTGATGGTGGTGATGGTGGTGGGCGCCTGCCCCGTACTGCCCCGCGCCTCCACTGCTGTTGGCGTAGCCGTCGTGAGCGTTGAGAGGCCCGTCCACCAGCAGAGCGGCCTGGCTTTGTTGTCCGCCATGTTGCTCGTAAGAGGACGACGTCGAGGAGGAGGAGGTGGACGAGGTGGAGGACGAGGAGCCGGGAGCCCCCGGGGGGGGCCCGGGTCCACCTCCTCCTCCGCCTCCACCGCCAGGGCCTCGGTACGGGGTCGGGTAGCCGTACCCCGCCGCTGCTGCCGCCGCCGCTGCTGCCCCAAGGGGGCCTTCGTATCGGGCCTCCCCGGCCATGGCAGGGCCCTCTCCCATGGGGCCCTGGTGAGGCAGCGAAGCAGCAGCGGCGGATGAAGAAGACGCCGAAGACGACGCCGATGGAGGAGGGGGAGGAGGCGGCGGAGCCACAGAGGAGGGGTGCGAGTGGGAGGCAGCAGCAGCAGCAGGAGGATGAGGCCCCTTGGCGAGGTGCAACACGCGACCATCAGAGTCCCCAAGGCCCCCAATCTCCCTGCCGCCTCCACCACCACCTCCTCCATATTGAGGCTCGTCCCCCGCCTTGAGCCTGTGGTTAGACAGCACATCCTGATTGCCGCCCCCCGACACCACCACGCCGCCATCCTTGCCTCCTCCTCCTCCCCCCGTGTCACGGCTCTCGGGCCCCTGCTGCTGCTGCTGCTTGGGTCCCGGGGCTTCAGCCGCGTCTCTGTTGCCGCTGCTGTTGCTGTTACTGCCGCCGCCAGCAGCCGGAGGGACCTGCGCGGCCATGATCTGTGAAGCGGCTGCTGCGGCTGCTGCTGCTGCTGCGCGATCAGCGACAGCAGCGCGAGGAGGAGGACGACGCGGCTGCTGCTGCTGCTACCTCTTCTGCTGCTGGTGGTGATGATGATGATGATGGTGGTGATGGTGGTGCTGGTGATATCAACGACGCCAGCACCGCGAGCCCTCCGACCCGCATCATCGCCTCCCGCCCGCCCGCCCGCCGGCCGGCCGCGCGTCCCTCCTCCCGCTCGGGCTCCTGATGGACGATCTCGCTCCACGCCGCCGCCGCCGCCGCTGTTGTTGTTGTTGTTGTATCTCCCGTGGTGGTCGCTGTTGTTGTTGCTGCTGCTGTGGTTGTTGTTGTTGTAGGCTGGCTGGCTGGTCTGGCTCGCGCGAGGTTTCTCCTCTCGCTCACCCAGTCCGCATGGCACCAGCGGCAGCCGCGGCACAACTATTACCCATTGCTCCTATTAGCGGGCGGGCGGGCGGGGTGGGCAGGGCGCAAGTCCCGGAGTGGATCGCGGGCCCGCAACCCCCGGGCTACGGAGCGTGGAGCATGGAGCCACGACGCATTCTGCTGTTGATGATTGGAGGGATGCCGTGCGCTGTGCATGCCGTGCAATGCGCTGGGTGGATGACGGCTCAAGTTGATTTTGTGCGAGCTTCCAGGTGAGAAATTCGAGAGGGAGCATGATGGGTTTTAAATTGCACGAGCGACTGGTACCCCCCCCCCCCCACCTGGGTTAATCAAAATTGCAAGAGAAGCAATGATGGTCACACAGAAACGTGGGTTGCACGGTTGACTGGGGCCGTGGTGGAGAGAATGGAAATCGGTGCAAAAGCAACAGCGGTTCTACAGAAGAAGAAGCATCGAAAACAGTGGATCAGCACAAATTAATGTCAAATTACATTTCCTGGAATGAAAGCGTTGTCTCGGACCGCATGTATAAAAAAAACAATTGGAGTACAATTAAGTAACGCAAACATCAATACGGATGTAGGGTGATTATTGCACTGGTATTTAAATGAGGCTATTCATTGATTCTAAGTTATAGATGTAATGCGGTGTGTGTACACGCGTCACGGCGTGTTTCCTGTGTGTGTGTGTGGCGAGCGTGCGTACCGGTCATGGGCATTTCCTAGGTCGACTCAGCCTCAAATGAGTACCTGGTGCAGTGTGTAAAACATTGCCACCGGGGAGACAAAGGCAGTCGGGCGTGGTGCTGGACGCCGGCCTTCGTAGGTGCTCGCTAACAGCACTTGCCCCTACGGTCTGTTCGAGGCTATGCTGTTAATTACTTAGCCTCTGTCTTTTGTGTGTCCACGTGTTATCGCGTGGTTGCTGTGCACGTGTCAGCTGACGGCCTTGGACACCGTTGCCCCATCTCGAGGAGTAACTCCACGCAGGGGATGTGCATGGGGGGGGGGTGCGGGGCCCAGGGCGATCGCCTCGATTCGCCGTACCCTGGGGACGGCTCTGGCACTGCACGTGAGCTCTGTTCTCACCCCCCACTCCCCTCGTCTTCACGGTGAGGGTTCTCCGGGGTTTCCTCCTCCTCCCACGCGCAATCGAACTCCCATGGCCATACATCCCCACGTGGCAGCACCCTCCTGGAAAGGAGCCTTGAGACTCAGCGAGGCTCTCCCTTGGTTAATAATTGGAACAGTTATTGGCTGAATGGAACATTGCATCGAGACGCAATATACGATACTAACACAAATCGATTTAACCGGGACAGTCAACGCGTCACCCCGGATTGCGACGGTCGCATCGATTGGTGTGTGTCGTTCACACGTGCTGCTGTTCTATTGCACAATATTTATTACACCGAATATGGCATTGCATATACATTACATTAGCAAGTGTCGATCATTCCCAATGGACGTTTCCATGACCAAGTCAATCAACGAATCCGAGATGCGCGATTCATATGATCTCACCTTTACAATGTATGCCTTTGTGCTTCAAAATTTAATTTCAAGGGAAGAGTCTGCCCAGTTAAACCTGCAGCATTGGCTCGAAGCTTACTCAACTTTGGACCAACGATCGAATGACGGTGTAACGTTATTCCAACGTTGTTCCAACGTTATTCCAACGTTGGTGCAATTTTCCAACGTTGGCACGTTCACTGAGGTTACCGTCGGTGTGGCTAACGGTGTAATAATGGGGTCTCCCTGTCTGACTCAAGACCCCACAATGCACCCGAAGACCACAATGCACTAATTCAGGAAATGCTGATGCGGTATTTTTTTCTTTTGCACGTTGCACAGAGGCGGTGTACGTTGTATGCATTGTCTGTGTCTTGTTTGAAACGAGTCGTCCCACTCCCCCTGCAGATGTCTCTTAGCTTCAGTGGAAGCTCAGATTATAAAAACCGATGATGATGATGATGGTCAAGGCTGCTTTCTGTGTTCAGTCTGTTGTCCTTCCCCCGCATCCTCCGATTAGCACGACTGGCTACCCACGGTGCCAAAGAAGGCCAACATACGTGCAGAACAACAACGATCAATGTAATTGCCCCGATCGTGACTTGGGATCACAGGCACGGGCTTGGAGATAGAAAGTTGAACGAAAACTGAAGTGGGCGCAAATAAGCGTGGCGGCGACTGGTGCACGCTGGGAATGACACTCAGAGACAGCACCAGGAACGCGTGGATTGCAGAGCACAGCGCAAAGTTCATGACGGCATCCAAAGTGTTAAGAAATCTGAGCGGGGCTTGGGCAAGCACGCTTCACGGCTAAAAAGGGGCGATTGGGAAGTTGCGGTGGCTAGGAGATGTTAACTACCTCGCCTGATACACAGGAGGTCGTGGGTTCGACCCCGACCCTGACGCCTGCTGCTGTATATTTGGAGTTTGCGTGTCTCTCTCATCATCATCACGGTGGTTATGAGATGTTAACTACCGCGCCTGGTACGCAGGAGATCGGGGCTTCGATCCCGACCCTGGCGCCTGCTGCTGTATATTTGGAGTTTGCGTGTCCCTCTCCCCGTGGTCGCGTGGATTTTTCTCCGGGTCCACTGGTTTTCCCCCCACTCCACATTTAGAATCGTGCGTTTATACATTAAACTCACCTCCGATTGAGACGGTTGCCTACGTACGGTGCGAAAGAAGTTCAGCATACAGAACATCAACGTACGACGGATGACGGTCAAGACTAATAACGGAGCGGCAGCCAAGGAATGGAACGCGTCGGAGAGGACGCCTGCCCGAGGAGATGGAGCGATGAAATGAGTTCGTGTGGGGTTGCTGGATGGATCGCCGCATTGCAAGTTCGTGATGGGGTGACGGCGATATTGGGGATGCCTTCATCCAGCAGTGGATTGGTCACGGCTGACGTGCGATTTGATGGAAGTCGTTAACAGCGTGAGGATTGACGCGGCTCTTACCGATGAGACTGGGTGACTTGTCACCTGATGGAGCTAATTACACAGAATAAATGAGCATAGGACAATACAAAGCGCACAATAAAAAAAAATCGCACTAGCCAAAACTCACGACGTTGAATCGGGACAACATTTGTCAAATCAAAGAGTTTTGATTAAAATATATATTCTGAGCACGTCATGGACAGGATTTGAACCTGTGCGGGGAGACCCCATTGGATTTCGAGTCCAACGCCTTAACCACTCGGCCACCATGACTCCATGTGCTCCTCGGCTGACTCGGTGACCACGTGGATGCATTGCAACGGAGACGCGTCGATTACGTTGCGATTATAAAAAAAAAACAATGTCTTCTTGGTTCTTTCGGTAAAGTCACGTAGAAGGGAAATAATACAATAATAAAAATAAAACAATAAAATACAATTCTCACGACGTTTCGGCCACAACGCAAGCAGCCGTCCTCAGATGAAGAACAGGTCTGTCGGGAAGACAGCGTCTGAATGACAGACGCTGTCTTCCCGAACCAAGAAGATGAATCCCTGCAGTCACGAAATCTTTAAATCGAAATAAAAACCAATGTATTCGCGTGGCCTTCAAAGGAAAACCGTATAAAGAATAGGCGACGTTTCGGGCAATGCCCCTTCTTCACAGCAACTAAACTATGCTCAAGGTATGAGAATCGAATCTGGCATTTGTAAGAAGCAACGCATTCTTCAAAAACACTGTCGCCTTAAAATAAAATAATCGGCGACGTTTCGGGCAATCGCCCTTCATATAGTACGCATATAAATAGAGTGGTCAGATTGCTCTTGAGTGAATACGAGTTGAAGACTGCACTCAAGCTGTTAACCATTCTATCTCTCCGTGACTTCTCAATTCCTATTCTAAGAAGGCCCATTGCCCGAAACGTCACGCAACAACAACAACAACAGCAGCCAACAGCCGGCACAAAGCAGCCCACCTACGAAACGCGCCTGCCGTACTCCGGGGTGCCATCGCGGATCTCGCCAATCCGCTCCGTGTTTTTGCTCGGATTCTGGGTAGGGCTCTCCCCCCCCCCTCTCTGCCATCAAGGCAGCAACGGCAGCAGCAGGCAGCAGGCAGTCAGGGCACTTGGATCCTTACGCTGTCAATTCTTATCACCTAATGATCAGCAGCCGGCGTGTTGAGCGCTGCCGACTCTGCGCGTCCCGGCTTCGGCTACCTGTTACGCGGCCACGTCTGGCGACGATTGCGTGCGGATTGGCTACGCGGTGGCACGAAAAACAGGGGGGACTATTTTCTGTAATAATGCCCCCGTCTTTCTTGTTGGATGTAATGAACATTGCGGGGTTGTGTGCGTGCGTGTGTGCGTGAGTGAGTGCGTGCAAGTGCGTGTGTGTGCGCGCACGTTTTTGTGCGTGTCCAAGCAAGGTGTGCGGTGATTGCACACCACGTTTTAAGCACGATTTAACCACGAACACCGCATCTGAAACCGCACTCATGCAACGCTGCAAAACAAATCTGACAACAATGGCCATTGGTGTTGTGGCCGCCCCAAAGAAACCAGACCAGAGAGAGAAAGAGAGAGAGATTTTTTTTTTAAACCTGCGGCAAATTAATGCACAAATCGGCCACACGCAATGCAGTCCCGCAGATTAAGAGGCAGTATTTGTTATATACTGCATAGATTCCCAGCACCGCACCCACATTGCAATGGGTGTGTGTGTGTCGCATTTGTACTTTGCGTGCCATCTGCGAGTGAGATGGACTTCGTGTTGGGATGACATGGGGGGGGGGGGTAGGATTTTGTCACTGGAAGCGTTGCACACCGGGGGAGCCCCCCCCCCCACCTCGCCCAAAATAACCCCCCCACTGCCCCCTCCCGCCCCCCAAACATCACGCTGATCTCGCACTGTTGGTGCCATTCACGGGCTCTCGTTCGCATGACGTCAGGCGCGGTCCTCCACAGACACGGGCACACCCCCCCCCTCCACTACCACCAGCCAGAACAGCAACCCCCAAGGACACATAGCCCCCCACTCCTATACTACACCCCCACTCCTATACTACACCCCCACTCCTATACTACACCCCACTCCTATACTACAGCCCCCCACTCCGATACTACACCCCCACTCCTATACTACACCCCACTCCTATACTACACCCCCACTCCTATACTACACCCCCACTCCTATACTACACCCCACTCCTATACTACACCCCCACTCCTATACTACACCTCCACTCCTATACTACACCCCTACTCCTATACTACACCCCACTCCTATACTACACCCCACTCCTATACTACACCCCACTCCTATACTACACCCCCAACTCCTATACTACACCCCCACTCCTATACTACACCCCCACTCCTATACTACACCCCCACTCCTATACTACACCCCACTCCTATACTACACCCCCAACTCCTATACTACACCCCACTCCTATACTACACCCCCACTCCTATACTACACCCCCACTCCTATACTACACCCCCAACTCCTATACTACACCCCACTCCTATACTACACCCCCAACTCCTATACTACACCCCACTCCTATACTACACCCCCAACTCCTATACTACACCCCACTCCTATACTACACCCCCACTCCTATACTACACCCCCACTCCTATACTACACCCCCACTCCTATACTACACCCCCACTCCTATACTACACCCCCACTCCTATACTACACCCCCACTCCTATACTACACCCCCACTCCTATACTACACCCCCACTCCTATACTACACCCCCACTCCTATACTACACCCCCACTCCTATACTACACCCCCACTCTTATACTACACCCCCCACTCCTATACTACACCCCCCACTCCTATACTACACCCCACTCCTAGACTACACCCCCACTCCTATACTACACCCCCCACTCCTATACTACACCCCACTCCTAGACTACACCCCCACTCCTATACTACACCCCCACTCCTATACTACACCCCCACTCCTATACTACACCCCCACTCCTATACTACACCCCCACTCCTATACTACACCCCCACTCCTATACTACACCCCCACTCTTATACTACACCCCCCACTCCTATACTACACCCCCCACTCCTATACTACACCCCACTCCTAGACTACACCCCCACTCCTATACTACACCCCCCACTCCTATACTACACCCCCACTCCTATACTACACCCCCACTCCTATACTACACCCCCACTCCTATACTACACCCCCACTCTTATACTACACCCCCCACTCCTATACTACACCCCCCACTCCTATACTACACCCCACTCCTAGACTACACCCCCACTCCTACACTACACCCCCACTCCTATACTACACCCCACTCCTATACTACACCCCCCACTCCTATGCTACACCCCCCACTCCTATACTACACCCCCACTCCTATACTACACCCCCACTCCTATACTACACCCCACTCCTAGACTACACCCCCACTCCTACACTACACCCCCACTCCTATATTACACCCCACTCCTAGACTACACCCCACTCCTAGACTACACCCCCACTCCTATACTACACCCCACTCCTAGACTACACCCCACTCCTAGACTACACCCCACTCCTAGACTACACCCCCACTCCTATACTACACCCCACTCCTATACTACACCCCCCACTCCTATACTACACCCCCCACTCCTATACTACACCCCCACTCCTATACTACACCCCCACTCCTATACTACACCCCCCACTCCTATACTACACCCCCACTCCTATACTACACCCCCACTCCTATACTACACCCGACTCCTATACTACACCCCCCACTCCTATACTACACCCCCACTCCTATACTACACCCCACTCCTATACTACACCCCCCACTCCTATACTACACCCCCCACTCCTATACTACACCCCACTCCTATACTACACCCCACTCCTATACTACACCCCCCACTCCTATACTACACCCCCCACTCCTATACTACACCCCCACTCCTATACTACACCCCCACTCCTATACTACACCCCCACTCCTATACTACACCCCCCACTCCTATACTACACCCCCACTCCTATACTACACCCCCACTCCTATACTACACCCCACTCCTATACTACACCCCCCACTCCTATACTACACCCCCCACTCCTATACTACACCCCACTCCTATACTACACCCCACTCCTATACTAGACCCCCACTCCTATACTACACCTCCACTCCTATACTACACCCCCACTCCTATACTACACCCCCACTCCTATACTACACCCCCCCCACTCCTACACTACACCCCCACTCCTATACTACACCCCCACTCCTACACTACACCCCCCACTCCTATACTACACCCCCACTCCTATAATACACCCCCACTCCTATACTACACCCCCACTCCAATACTACACCCCCACTCCTATGCTACACCCCCACTCCTATACTACACCCCCCCTCCTATACTACACCCCCACTCCTATACTACACCCCCACTCCTATACTACACCCCCACTCCTATACTACACCTCCACTCCTATACTACACCCCACTCCTATACTACACCCCCACTCCTATACTACACCTCCACTCCTATACTACACCTCCACTCCTATACTACACCCCACTCCTATACTACACCCCCACTCCTATACTACACCCCCACTCCTATACTATACCCCCACTCCTATACTACACCCCCACTCCTATACTACACCCCCACTCCTATACTACACCCCCACTCCTATACTACACCCCCACTCCTATACTACACCCCCACTCCTATACTACACCCCCACTCCTATACTACACCCCCACTCCTATACTACACCCCACTCCTATACTACACCTCCACTCCTATACTACACCCCCACTCCTATACTACACCTGCACTCCTATACTACACCCCCACTCCTATACTACACCCCCACTCCTATACTACACCCCCACTCCTATACTACACCCCCACTCCTATCCTACACCCCCACTCCTATACTACACCCCCCTCTCCTATACTACACCCCCACTCCTATACTACACCCCCACTCCTATACTACACCCCCACTCCTATACTACACCCCCACTCCTATACTACACCCCCCTCTCCTATACTACACCCCCACTCCTATGCTACACCCCCACTCCTATACTACACCCCCACTCGTATACTCCACCCCCACTCCTATACTACACCCCCCTCTCCTATACTACACCCCCACTCCTATGCTACACCCCCACTCCTATACTACACCCCCACTCCTATACTACACCCCCACTCCTATACTACACCCCCACTCCTATACTACACCCCCACTCTTATACTACACCCCGACTACTATACTACACCCCCACTCCTATACTACACCCCCACTCCTATACTACACCCCCCACTCCTAAACTACACCCCCACTCCTACACTACACCCCGACTACTATACTACACCCCCACTCTTATACGACACCCCCACTCCTATACTACACCCCCACTCCTATACTACACCCCCACTCCTATACTACACCCCCACTCCTATACTACACCCCCACTCCTATACTACACCCCCACTCCTATACGACACCCCCACTCCTATACTACACCCCCACTCCTATACTACACCCCCACTCCTATACTACACCCCCACTCCTATACTACACCCCCACTCCTATACTACACCCCCACTCCTATACTACACCCCCACTCCTATACGACACCCCCACTCCTATACTACACCCCCACTCCTATACTACACCCCACTCCTATACTACACCCCCACTCCTATACTACACCCCCACTCCTATACTACACCCCCACTCCTATACTACACCCCCACTCCTATACTACACCCCCACTCCTATACTACACCCCCACTCCTATACTACACCCCCACTCCTATACGACACCCCCACTCCTATACTACACCCCCACTCCTATACTACACCCCCACTCCTATACTACACCCCCACTCCTATACTACACCCCCACTCCTATACGACACCCCCCACTCCTATACTACACCCCCACTCCTATACTACACCCCCACTCCTATACTACACCCCCACTCCTATACTACACCCCCACTCCTATACTACACCCCCACTCCTATACTACACCCCCACTCCTATACTACACCCCCACTCCTATACTACACCCCCACTCCTATACTACACCCCACTCCTATACTACACCCCACTCCTATACTACACCCCACTCCTATACTACACCCCCACTGCTATACTACACCCCCACTCCTATACTACACCCCACTCCTATACTACACCCCCACTCCTATACTACACCCCCACTCCTATACTACACCCCACTCCTATACTACACCCCCACTCCTATACTACACCCCACTCCTATACTACACCCCACTCCTATACTACACCCCCACTCCTATACTACACCCCCACTCCTATACTACACCCCCACTCCTATACTACACCCCCACTCCTATACTACACCCCACTCCTATACTACACCCCCACTCCTATTCTACACCCCCACTCCTATACTACACCCCCACTCCTATACTACACCCCCACTCCTATACTACACCCCACTCCTATACTACACCCCCACTCCTATACTACACCCCCACTCCTATACTACACCCCCACTCCTATACTACACCCCCACTCCTATACTACACCCCCACTCCTATGCTACAAGCCCCCCACGCCTCTGCAGTGCAAGCCCCCCACTCTCAGCGCCTGGCTGCGCCGTGTCAGTAATGAATGTACAATTCGTCCGTGACCTTTGCAGAGTAAACACAGCCCCCCCCCCACAGCCCCCCCCCCCACAGCCCCCCCCACAGCCCCCCCCCCCACAGCCCCCCCCCCACAGCCCCCCCCCCCACAGCCCCCCCCCCCCCACAGCCCCCCCCCCGCGGCTGGCGGATTAATGCAGTGGCTGGCGAGCGTGGAAAACTATGAACCACAAAGACAGAGAGACACACGCACAGACACACATAGAGACACACACACACACACAGATACACACACATAGACACACACAGAGATACACACACAGACACACACATAGACACACACATAGACACACATAGAGACACACACACACAGAGATACACACACAGACACACACACACAGACAGAGAGACACACACACAGAGACACTCACAGAGACACATACACAGAGACACACACAGACACACACACAGACACACACACAGACACAGACAAACACACAGACACACACACATTGACACACACACATAGACAGACACACACACACACACAGACACACACAGAGATACACACACAGACACACACACAGAGACAAACACACAGAGACACACACATTAACACACACACAGACACAAACACACACACACAGAGACACACACAGAGACAGACACACACAGACACACACACACAGTCACACACACACAGACACACACACAGACAGACACACACAGACAGACACACACACATAGACACACACAGACACACACACATAGACACACACACAGACACACACACATAGACACACACACACAGACACACACACAGACACACACACAGACACAAACACACACACAGAGACACACACATAGACAGACACACACACACAAACACACACACAGACACACACAGACACACACACAGAGACACACACACACAGACACACACACAGACACACACACAGACACACACAGACACACACACACAGACACACAGACAGACACACACACACAGATACACATACAGACACACACACACACAGACACACACACAGACACACACACACAGACACACACAGAGACACACACACACAGACACACACACAGACACACACACACAGACACACACACAGACACACACACAGAGAAACACACACACACACAGACACACACAGAGACACACACACACACAGACACACATACAGACACACACACAAACACACACATATAGACACACACATAGACACACACAGACACACATAGACACACACAGACACACACACAGACACACACACAGACATACACACACAGACACACATATAGACACACACATAGACACACACAGACACACACACAGACATACACACACAGACACACATATAGACACACACAGACACACACAGACACACACACAGACACACACACAGACACACACAGACACACACACAGACACACACACAGACACACACACAGACACACACACAGACACACACACACAGACACACACACACAGACACACACACACACAGACACACACACACAGACACACACACAGACACACACACAGACACACACACACAGACACACATATAGACACACACACAGACACACACACAGACACACACACACAGACACACACACACAGACACACACACACAGACACACACACAGACACATACAGACACACACACACAGACACACACACACAGACACACACACACACAGACACACACACAGTCACACACACAGACACACACACAGACACACACACAGACACACACACACAGACACACACACAGACACATACAGACACACACACACACACACACAGACACACACACACAGACACACACACAGACACACACACAGACACACACACAGACACACACACAGACACACACACAGACACACAGACACACACACACAGACACACACACAGACATCACTCACTCTCCCCCTGGCAGGCAACGCGTCGCTTCCCTCCACAGTGTGAGACCGCAAGAGGCGAGTGGAGCTGCAGCGCCCCCTGGCGGACACACGCGGACACTGGAACACGCCGCGGGCTTTCGCGACCAATATTTTATTCATAAAAGGGGCCGTCCATAAATGACGTCACGCGATTTTGGACGATTTTTGACCCCCCCCCTCGTCACAAGGCGTCACAAAAAGTCAGACCCCCCCCCTCAAATATGACGTCACAAAGCTCTGCCCCCCCCCCCCCCAAAACCATATTTCCCTTTTGAAAATAAAACATGCTTCAAATCGCTTTAAACTATTGTCATTGTAGTGCGTATTTAATGTGGCGCTGCACTCTGATGTTGTAGGAGTGTCGTTATAACAATTAGTGTTGTTATAACAATTCTATATTTATTTAAAGTTGCGCATTTTTATGTGACGTCACATTTCTCAAACCTCCCCTCCCCCTCGTGACACATCGTCACAAAAATCTGACCCCCCCCCCTAGGTGCGTGACGTCATTTATGGACGTGCCCTTATTCATAATCACGTTTTTTGGGGGGGGGGGGTTAGATCGAGTTGGTATGAATGTTGTGTCGAAACCCTCCACCACCAGACACGGTCAATCAGTAAGGGATTCATCTTCTTGGTTCTTTCGGTAAAGTCACGTAGAAGGGAAATAATAAAATAATAAAAATAAAACATAATAAAATAATTCTCACGACGTTTCGGCCACAACGCAAGCAGCCGTCCTCAGGTGAAGAACAGGTCTGAGGACGGCTGCTTGCGTTGTGGCCGAAACGTCGTGAGAATTATTTTATTATGTTTCATTTTTATTATTTTATTAATTCCCTACTACGTGACTTTACCGAAAGAACCAAGAAGATGAATACCTGCAGTCACGAAAGCTTTAAATCGAAATTTTATGTTTTATTTTTATTATTTTATTATTTCCCTTCTACGTGACTTTACCGAAATAACCAATAAGATGAATCCCTGCAGTCACGAAAGCTTTAAATCGAAATTTTATAATGTTTCATTTTTATTATTTTATTAATTCCCTTCTACGTGACTTTACCGAAAGAACCAATAAGATGAATCCCTGCAGTCACGAAAGCTTTAAATCGAAATTGTATAATGTTTTATTTTTATTATTTTATTATTTCCCTTCTACGTGATGACTTTACCGAAAGAACCAAGAAGATGAATCCCTGCAGTCACGAAAGCTTTAAATCGAAAAGTAAGGGATTCGCCACATAAACGAAACGTCCAATAGTTACTGCTTCAGCCCACCGGTGTGTTGGAGAGTGAATGTTGTGGATTTAATTAGTAACCATTTGTCGTTCTTCATTGGAACCTCATTTGCCAGTAGAAAAATATGATAATTGTTTTTAAATCCTTTATATTAAGTTCGCTTGCTTGCTTACGACCGTGCAAATCTTTCGGTCGTTTTTTAACCCACTTCCCGTGATCCAATCGAGCTGACATTTTGCACACAGACTCGTTGTGCGTGACAATTAATGTTCGTGAAATTTTTTCCCCAAAATTTTACACTTTTTAGGACAAAAATATTATATTTAATTACCAATTACTTAATGGTGCAATGCAATCATCTGACCCATAGGTGGCAGCCATCTCAAGCCAGAGGACGAGAGGACTCTAGCCGCCACGCATATAAAGGATTTATAGTGAAAAACTTTGTTTTTACGGGTTAATTTTTTTTACCCTTTCATCTGGCAACAAAACTGACACCTTTTTTTTACAAGGAGTCATGTTTGCATAGACCACAATACCTGCAGTCGTAATGCAAACAAAAAACATAACTCTGATCATGTATGCACTGTCCTTGAAGTTGATTGGTCCACACCCGAGACAGCTTTCCTTAGAGCCTAGTCTCACATGGTGTTGGACCAGATGACAGTGCATATATCATTATCATCATCAGAGTTGTTTCTTTTTGTTTGCATTTTGACTGCTTGTGTTGTAGTTATTGCAAACATGATGCCTTGTATAAAGGTGTCAGTTTTGTACCAGTTGAAAGGGTAAAAACCTACTACGATATTTTGCCACTGGTAAAGGAGATGTCTCATAGTGTAAATGCTTGCCCCGAGCTCTCAATACTCTGATAGTGCGCTGTTTTTGAGTTGTACGCCTTTTGTCGTCATCTGGTCCAACACCAATGGAGACTAGGCTCTAAGAAAAGCTGTCTCGGGTGTGGACCAATCAACTTCAAGGACAGTGCATATCATTAACAGAGTTGTTTATTTTTGTTTGCATTTTGACTGCTTGTGTCGTGGTTATTGCAAACATGATGCCTTGTATAAAGGTGTCAGTTTTGTACCAGTTGAAAGGGTAAAAACCTATTACCAACGAAATGCTGTTGGATAATCATAATTATTGACTGGTGGCTAGGAGATGTTAACAACCTCGCCTGGTATACAGGATGTCGTGGGTTCGATTCCGACACTGACGCCTGCTGCTGTATATTTGGAGTTTGCGTGTCTCTCTCACAGTTTGCCCCCTACACATTTAGAATCAACAACACGCGTTTAGAGTATGTAGCTGCTATAAATGTTCACATGATTAGCCAATTCGTTGGGGTTATCATTTGTGGCCAGGTCGCTTTCCCAGGTAAACACGTGGAATAAAGATGGCATTCACCATCTTCCTCGCTCATCGTAATCTCCCATCACCATCATCTCTCACCATCATCATCTCTCCATCACCACCACCATCATCATCTCTCTCCATCACCATCATCACCATCATCATCTCTCTCCATCACCATCACCACCATCACCATAATCACCACCGCCATCACCATCTCTCTCCATCACCATCATCTCTCTCCATCACCACCATCATCATCATCACCTCTCTCCACCATCACCACCATAATCACCATCACCACCACCATCATCATCTCTCACCATCATCATCTCTCCATCACCACCACCACCATCATCACCATCTCTCTCTATCATCATCACCACCATCATCACCACCATCATCACCATCATCACCACCACCACCATCACCACCATCATCACCATCTCCACCACCATCTCCACCACCACCACCATCATCACCACCATCATCACCACCATCACCACCACCATCACCACCACCATCACCACCACCATCACCACCACCATCACCACCATCATCACCACCATCATCACCACCATCATCACCATCTCCACCACCACCACCATCATCATCACCATCACCACCACCATCACCTTGAGGTTATCTGTTTGTTTTGAATGAGCTCGGGGTGTCACGTGTCAGGCCGGAACGCTCTCCGCGCGCCGAGCTCACGCGCCGCGCGTTTCCGCCCGGACCCGGGACCGCGCGAGGGCGCCAAAATTCGTTCCGACTCCAGCGTGAGCACAGAAGTCGTCTGGACTGTAAGTGAACACTGTACAGTACAGCACGTGCTCTACACCGTAAGTGAACACTGTACTGCACAGTACGTAGATCGCGAGTGAACACTGTACTCTACAGCACGTGCTCTACACTGTAAGTGAACACTGTACAGTACAGCACGTGCTCTACACTGTAAGTGAACACTACTGTACAGCACGTAGACCGTGAGTGAACACTGTACTCTACAGCACGCGCTCTACACTGAAAGTGAACACTGTACAGTACAGCAGTGCTCTACACTGTAAGTGAACACTGTACAGTACAACACGTGCTCTACACTGTAAGTGAACACTACTGCACAGTACGCAGACCGTGAGTGGACACTGTACTCTACAGCACGTGCTCTGCACTGTAAGTGAACGCTGTACAGTACAGCACTTGCTCTATACTGTAAGCGAACGCTGTACAGCACAACACGCGCTCTACACTGTACTATACAGTACTTAGTCCGAAAGTGAACACTGTACTCTACAGCACGTGCTCTACACTGCAAGTAAACACTGTACTCTACATCACTCTACACTGTAAGTGAACACTACAGTACAGCACTCTAGACTGTAAGTGAACACTGTACTCTACAGCATGTGCTCTACACTGTAAGTGAACACTGTACTCTACAGCGCTCTAGACTGTAAGTGAACACTACTCTACCGTACTCTACTGTACTCTAGACTGTAAGCGAATACTGTACTATACAGTACTCTACACTGCAAGTGAACACTGTACTCTACTGTACGCGACACTCTAAGTGAACACTGTACTATACAGTGCATATACTGTAAGTGAACACTGTACTCTACGGCACCCTACACTATAAGTAAACATTGCACTCTACCGCACTCTACACTGTAAGTGAACACTGTACTGTACAGTACTCTACACTGTAAGTAAACATTGCACTCTACCGCACTCTACACTGTAAGTGAACACTGTACTCTACCGCACGTACACTGTAAGTGAACACTGTACTCTACAGTGCGTGAAGTCTCGACTTTAGAGATCACTCCAAGTGAGTCATGCTGTGAACTGTAGCGAGTAGTGTAGACTGTAGTCAGTTTATACCGGTAGGAACCTCCTGGTTACACCAGCCCACAGGGGATTATTGTGTCCGTCCGTCGTGCAGGGAGGGGCTGGGTGGGGAGGGGAGGGTGGGGCTGGGTGGGGAGGGGAGGGTGGGGAGGGGCTGGGTGGGGAGGGGCTGGGTGGGGAGGGTGGGGAGGGTGGGGGTGGGGCTGGGTGGGGGGGTGGGAGGGGAGGGGCTGGGTGGGGAGGGTGGGGTGGGAGGGGTGGGGCTGGGTGGGGGGTGGGAGGGGAGGGGCTGGGTGGGGAGGGGCTGGTCACCCCGTGGTGCCCTTATAAAACTCAACGTTTAACCTACTCACGCCGGCTTGTGCCCGCCCTCACAGTCGGGCAAATTTGCGGAATGCACCACGCCGCCGTTGACCCTGGCCATTGACCGAGCAACCCAACGTTCCTACCAGCTCCCTCCGCAGGAATGTGTTGTAGGCGTCATACGCCGTGTATCGTATTTCGTGTGGTGTGTGCTCTAGACGAAGCATTCTATCGTGTGAGTACTCTATAATGGGTATTGTATAGTGTAGTCAGTGCCGTAGACGTATGGAGTACTGTAAACTCGGCAATCATTGGAAAGATGTCATCAACCACTTTGTGTCACGACTTGATTTGTGTTTTCTTAATCTCGATTTGAAGCTTTCGTGACTGCAGTCACGTGGTTAGAAATAAAATAAAAAATAAATCACGACGTTTCGATCGCAACACCAGCAGTCGTCATCAGGTGGGAAAACCACAGCAAGGAAATGTTTTTGTATTCTTAGGTTTTTTCGGTAAAGTCACGTAGGTAAAACATCAAAATTAATGAAAATAAAATAAAATATTTTATTTTATTTTCATTAATTTAAAATAAAATGAAATATTTTCTTTTCATTAATTTTGATGTTTTACCTACGTGACTTTACCGAAAAAACCTAAGAATATGATTCCTTGCAGTCACGAAAGCTTCACATCTAGAATAAATGTTTTTGTGTTTTCTTGTCCACCTCTACCGACAGCAGCGTGTTGGCGTGTGGAGCGAGGTGCAATGCTTTGATTGGTGTAGACCTCCTGCCCGTGTCGGAGCCCCTCCCCCAACATTAACATAAGCTGCCCGCCCATCTTCTCCCTCATTAACATAAGCTGCCCCGCCCATCTTCTCCAACATTAACATAAGCTGCCCCGCCCATCTTCTCCCTCATTAACATAAGCTGCCCCGCCCATCTTCTCCAACATTAACATAAGCTGCCCCGCCCATCTCCGACATTAACATTAGCTGCCCCGCCCATCTTCTCCCACATTAACATTAGCTGCCCCGCCCATCTCCCTCATTAACATAAGCTGCCCCGCCCACCTCTAAACCTTTATAAGCAGCTTGCCCTCAGAGGCTAACCTCCCAGTTGCTGATGACGACTGCTTGTGTTGTGATCGAAACGTCGTGATAGTTTTTTTTATTTTTTTTATTAACTTTTTTATTATTTTTATTCACTTTATTTTTATTATTTTTATTCACTTTATTTTTATTATTTTATTGTTATTATTTTTTCTATCTACGTGACTTCATTAACTTTATTTTTATTATTTTTATTCACTTTATTTTTATTATTTTATTGTTATTATTTTTTCTATCTACGTGACTTCATTAACTTTATTTTTATTATTTTTATTCACTTTATTTTTATTATTTTATTGTTATTATTTTTTCCATCTACGTGACTTTACCCAAATAACCATAGTCAATGTATGCAGTATTGTTTGTTGGATTCTATCGTGAGAACAGTCCTGTAAACAGTGTAGCACTGTAGTCACATTATTGCATACTGTAGTGACTAGTCTACGGCTCACCATACGTAACCATACTTTAATATCACAAAGAAGAGAATGTAATCTGTACTCTAGATCCTATAGTGAGTACTTGAGGGTCAGAGTTCAGTGTTGTCTGTGCTGTGTATAGAAAACGATTTCCCGTGACATACACTTGTTAGTACTGTACTGTCAATGATCTGTGTACTGTGAAGAAGGTGCATTGCCCGAAACGTCGACTGTTCTCCGCTTCTCCTTTCGACACAGCATCACAAATCTGTCATAACCCATACGGCTTGCCCGAACTGTATTCTTGTACAGGGAAATAGTAGTACAACATTAATGTCCGTTTGTGTTTCTCGCTTGTGATGGAACTTGGTAGGATGAACGTTGAGTTTGCAAGGGGAGTGACCACTGAGATCTGCGTTGGTCTGCAATAAGGTCGGCACTGATAAGGGGTTGACAGGTATGACATCGCCACCACATAACTTGATCTCAATAGGCTACGTTTTTTTCCTTCCCAAAAATCATCTATTATTACTATAATATAATGATTATTATAAATCACGTCATGTCGGACATGGGGGATGTTTAATCATTCTTCACCTCGCCTGGTATACAGGAGATCGTGGTTTTGATCCCGACCCTGACGCCTGCTGCTGTAAATTTGGAGTTTGCGTGTCTCTCTCTCATCATCACGGTGGCTATGAGATGTTAACTACCTCGCCTGGTATACAGGAGATCGTGGTTTTGATCCCGACCCTGACGCCTGCTGTATATTTGGAGTTTGCGTGTCTCTCTCTCATCATCACGGTGGCTATGAGATGTTAACTACCTCGCCTGGTATACAGGAGATCGTGGTTTTGATCCCGACCCTGACGCCTGCTGTATATTTGGAGTTTGCGTGTCTCTCTCTCATCATCACGGTGGCTAGGAGATGTCAACTACCTCGCCTGGTATACAGGAGATCGTGGTTTTTATCCCGACCCTGACGCCTGCTGCTGTATATTTGGAGTTTGCGTGTCTCTCTCTCTCCCCGTGATCGCGTGGATTTTTCCCTGGGTCTTCCAGGTTTTCCCTCCACATTTAGAATCAACAACATGCCTTAGGACTGTCTGGCTGCTATACATTTCCACGTGATAATCCATTTCGTTTGTGGCCAGGTCGCTTTTGAAAAAAGTGGGCCTTACCTGGTTAAATCAAAAAGTTTAGTTGATCATCATCGTGATATGTGGGTGGATATCCCGTAGGTGTCCACTGTACATTCCGTAATTTGTTTTCACTTTCCTCTTTCTTGTGGTAATATGATCAAGTAGTGGCAACATCTTCTGGCACCAATCTCTCATGTCGTCGTAAAGCCATTCTCTGGGAGGTTTTCCTCTCTGTCCAGTTCCTTCCATTTTTCCGAACAACAACAACACATTTCGATAAAGTCACCACGTAGAAGGGAAGCAATAAAATAGAAAAAATAGAAAAAATACAATTCTCACGACCTTTCGACTGCAACACACGCAATCATCATCAGGTGTAAAAAAACACAGTAAGAAAAAAACGCCACTTTTTTTTCACACCTTATGACGATTGCTTGTGTTGCAGTCGAAACGTCGTGAGAACGTTATTTTACATTTTTATTGTTTTATTGTTTCCCTTCTACGTGACTTTACCGAAATAACCAAGAATATGAATCCTTGCAGTCGTGAAAGTTTTAAATCAAAACAATTTTTTTTTAAATTTTCCTGTTGTCCTTGCTATATATATGTCCAAACAGTGCCAGTTTCCTTCTCACCACTGCCTGCATCACCAGGTTGTCTTCTACGTGCCACCTTTTCCTTACCTTCACGTTGCTCACTCTTTGAGGACCAGCTTCGATGCGGGAAATCCTTCTGCAGCAATACATTTCGAGTGTCGGTATTCGTTTTAGTTGACATTGCTTCCCGCTTTGAACCCTCCCAGAAGCTCACTCATCTATACCAACCTACCATGCCCCCCGCAGGGACTTCCTCTCCTCCTCCGCTGGGGCCATGGAGGCCGAGCGACTGGAGCAGCTGGGCCGGGCGATGGAGGCCTACGCGCTGGAGCACCACGGCGCCGACTTGCTGCGCTTGCTGGGCGCTCCCGCCGGCGCCGCGCACCACTACCCTGTGCTGCTCGACGCCATGGCGCTGCTGGAGAGCGACATGGCGCTGGGCGAGAGCGTGCTGGCGCTGCCCTCGCTGCTGCTGCCCGCGTGCGACGAGGCGCTGGCGCGCGCGCAGGCCGCGCTGCTGGCGCGCCGGGCGGGGGTCGTCGACGGTGACGCCGCGCTCTCCGTCAAGCCCAACGTGCACGCCAGGTTCACCGGTACGCCGTGGCGGTGGAGGTGGTGGCGATGGCGGTGGTGTAGCGGTTAGCGCGCTGCGCTGTGAACCCGGGCACCCGGGTTTGATTCCCGCTCACGGCCAACACCGGTGACGATTATCTAAACCGGTCCTGGGGCTCCCCTAGATCGACTGAGCCTCATATGAGTACCCGGTGCGGTGTGTAAACATCGCCACTGGGGAGACAAAGGCGGTCGGGCGCGGTGCTCGCCACCCACCCCCTCGTGCGCCGTGCCGGCCTTCTTAGTTGCTCGCTAACAGCACTTGCCCCTACAGTCTGTTACAGGCTATACGGGGGATCTTTGGTAGTCGTGGTGGTGAACAGAGGGCTGGGGGGGGTGATTTAAAGAACTCGCGCATTGTTTCCACCACCGCGCACGGGGAAATAGAATCAAACCGGCAATCTCCGCATCGCAGCTCTGGTGCGGACAACCTGCCAGAATAAAAACAATTGCCGCCGCCCCGCCCCGTCCCTTCTCCCCGCAGGTCTCCCGCAGTGCCCCGAGCTGAGCCGCGAGCGCCTGCCACTGGCGTCAGACGCGGGCCGCCTGCTGCGCGTCTCGGGCACCGTGATCCGCACCGGCTCCACGCGGCTGCTGGAGCACGAGCGGACCTTCGCGTGCCTCGCCTGCGGACGCCGATTCCCGGTGCGCGCCGAGCTCGAGACCTTCCACGGCCTATCGACCCCCGCCGTCTGCCCCGGCGCGCCCGCCTGCCGCTCCACCAGGTTCACCGGCGTCGGCGGAGAAGGGGGCCAGCCGGGCGTCTGCCGGGACTACCAGGAGGTCAAGATACAGGAGCAGGTTCGTGTTTCGTGTCCAAGCTTTGCCGCCGCCGCGCTCCACGCCGGGAGGACGGTCCCTCCGTGGGCCGCGTGGTTGGGGGTTGAGAGCCGCACGACACAGCGGAGTTTTCGGTTGTCATAGGCGACCGTGGGACCGCCTGACATGCGCTCAGCAGAGTGCAGGAAAACCACTTTGCACTGTGCCCTGCACGTTCCCCGCCTTCGCCAACCCGTGCCGACCGCCGTGGTCAGGAACGGAGAAACCAACCCCCACGACCCGCACGGCGTGGGGGAGGCCATCGTTTGGCAGTGGATTGACGGACGGGCGAGCGAGCGAGCGGTGTGTGCGGGGTGTCACGGGGTGAACGTGTCTCGCCGTGCGACGCGCAGGTCCAGAAGCTGGCCATGGGCACCATCCCCCGCTCCATGGTGGTGGTGCTGGAGGATGATTTGGTGGACACCTGTAAATCCGGTAGGGTAGAGTGTGGCAGCCCATTCACTCGTTCGTTAAATAGTTCATTCATTCGCCATCGTCGTCGGCTCTAACCCACCGAGTGCTGGAAGAATGCATCCCCGAATCGTCGCCATCTCTCAGGGTCCTGTGGTGGAACGCTCCGTCTAGTTCCTGTCTGTCCCAGATGGCGTGAGGGCGCGTGTGTGCGTGTGTGTGTGCGTGTGTGTGTGCGTGCGTGTGTGTGTGTGCGTGCGTGCGTGCGTGTGTGCGTGCGTGCGTGCGTGTGTGCGTGCGTGTGTGCGTGTGTGCGTGCGTGTGTGCGTGCGTGCGCGTGACTCAGCCATCTCGGTCGACCAATAACACCTTCGTAGACGCCGCTCGCGAACAGCACCGGGGCCTCAAAAGTCTCGTCAAGTCTGCACGGGGGTGGGGGGGGGATCTCTGTCTGTGCGCGACGCAGGAGACGACGTCACGGTGTGCGGCGTGGTGACCCAGCGCTGGCGCCCGCTGGTCCCCGGCTCTCGCTGCGACCTGGAGCTGGTGCTACGAGCGAACCATCTGGAGGTGGCAAACGATGGCGCGGGGCTCGGGGTGGAGCTGGGCGAGGAGGAGCGCCGCGCGGTGCAGGAGTTCTGGGAGGGGTTCGCCCACAACCCGCTGGCAGGTGGGGGAGTCGCGGGGCCGAGAGGCGCCCTGAGGGTCCGCTGTGGCTGGTGGCGTCGGTGTCGTCGTCGTCGTCATCGTGATGAGCGTTGTGATGATTGAGTCATCATTGTCATCATCATCATTGAGTCATCATCATCATTGAGTCATCGTCGTCACCATCATCATCGTCATCATCATCATTATTGTCATCACCACCATCATCATCATAATTGAGTCATCATCATCATCGTCATCATCATCATTGAGTCATCATCGTCATCATCATCATCGTCATCATCATCATTATTGAGCCATCACCGTCATCATCATCATTGTGTCATCATCATTATTGAGTCATCATCATAGAGTCATAGTCATCATCATCGTCATCATCATCATTGTGTCATCATTATCATTGTGTCATCGTCGTCATCGTCATCATCATAGAGTCATAGTCATCATCATCATTGTGTCATCATCATTGTGTTATCGTCGTCACCATCATCATCATCGTCATCATCATCATTATTGAGCCATCACCGTCATCATCTTTGTGTCATCATCATTATTGAGTCATCATCATAGAGTCATAGTCATCATCATCGTCATCATCATCATTGTGTCATCATTATCATTGTGTCGTCATCGTCATCATCATAGAGTCATAGTCATCATCATCATTGTGTCATCATCATTGTGTTATCGTCGTCACCATCATCATCATCGTCATCATCATCATTATTGAGCCATCACCGTCATCATCTTTGTGTCATCATCATTATTGAGTCATCATCATAGAGTCATAGTCATCATCATCGTCATCATCATCATTGTGTCATCGTCATCATCGTCATCATCGTCATCATCATAGAGTCATAGTCATCATCATCATTATTGAGTCATCATCATTGAATCGTCATCATCATCATCATCATCATCGTCATCATCATCGTCATCATCATCATTAAGTCATCGTTGTCACCATCATCATCGTCATCGTCATCACCGTCATCGTCATCATCATCATCATTGTCATCATCATCATCGTCATCATCATCATCATTGTCATCATCATCATCATTGAGTCATCGTCATCATTATTGAGCCATCACCATCATCATCATTGAGTCATCGTCGTCACCATCATCATCGTCACCATCATCGTCATCATCATCGTCATCATCATCATTATTGAGCCATCACCGTCATCATCATTGAGTCATCATCATTATTAAGTCGTCGGCACAATCATCTTCATTGTTTTTCATCATTGATCCATCATCATCATGATCAATTATCATCATTATCATCAGCGGTATGAACAATGAAATCACCGTGTGCCAGGAGGATTTGCGAGATTTCAGCCGGGATGATGTAATCCCTGTCAGGAATCATCGGGATGTATACCCTTAATTTACCTGCGTGTGTGTGTGTGCGCGTGTGTGTGTGTGCACGCGTGTGTGTGTGTGTGCGTGTGTGTGTGTGCGTGTGAGTGTGTGCGTGTGTGTGTGCGTGTGTGTGTGTGTGCGCGTGTGTGCGTGTGTGTGCGTGTGTGTGTGCGCGTGTGTGTGTGCGTGTGTGTGTGTACGTGTGTGTGTGCGCGTGTGTGTGCGTACGCGTGTGTGTGTGTACGCGTGTGTGTGTGTGTGCGCGTGCGTGTGTGTGTGTGCGTGTGTGTGTATGTGTGCGTACGCAGGCCGAAATGTGATCCTGGCCAGCCTGTGCCCGCAGGTGTTCGGCATGTACGTGGTGAAGCTGGCGGTCGCCCTGGTGCTTGCCGGCGGGGTCGCACGCGTAGATCCGTCGGGCACCCGCGTGAGAGGTGAGGACGCCTAAACACGGGGGCCTGGGGTCCTTCCGTTTAGACCAGGGGGGCGGTCGGCAACCGGTATAACAAGAAGAGACAATTCTTGTCGATTTCGCGAAAACAAATCCTCCATGTTTCAAGAGGCGCAACGCTCTGCGTGGTGAATAAGAGACGGTGGTGGTGGCGGTGGTGGCGGTGGTGGTGGTTGTGGTGGTTGTGGTGGTGGCGGCGGCGGCGGCGGCGGCGGCGGCGGCGGTGGTGGAGGAGATGGTGGTGGAGGACGTGGTGGTGGAGGTGGTGGCGGCGGTGGCGGTGGTGGAGGAGATGGTGGTGGAGGACGTGGTGGTGGAGATGGTGGCGGCGGTGGTGGAGGACGTGGTGGTGGAGGAGGTGGTGGTTGTGGCGGTGGTGGTGGCGGTGGCGGCCGCTCCTTAATAAAGGACGTCCCTTAAAGAGCCACACAGCATGCCGCTCCGTGGCTGCACCGGAGTGTACAATGTACATTTGTATGACATTGTCCATTATATTGTACATTCCTTTGTACATTACTTTGTACAGAACGTTTCTCTTCTATTTAACATTTCAGCGTGCAATTCACACGCTTGGCCCTGATGGCATCTTATCTATACTCTTTGGTTCTTTCGGTAAAGTGACGTAGGTATAAAATAAATAAAATCACGACGTTTCAGGCGCAACACAAGCGTCCGTCACCAGGTGGGAGGACAACCACAGCAAGAAACAATTGCTGAAGTGGGCAAAAGGGGGCTGCTGCAACAAGAGGCCAAATAGGCAAGAGATGGGGGGGGGGGCAGGGAGGAGAGACAGGGAGGGTGGGGGTGTGGGGTAGGGGGAGTGGAGGCGACGAGTAAGACTCAAGCACGGCACAAAATGCCGGGGAGGGGAAGTGGGGGCGGGGCTGGGAGGGGAAGTGGGTGGGGCTGGGAGTGGGAGGGTTAGGAAACTGGAGATATGAAGGCAGGCCAACAGCAGTTGTGGTTTTACCTGGTTAATAACATCCTTCCAATGATTGCTCAATCAGTATCCATCTTCCTGGTTGAAGTTCTAGATTAGGCATCTTAGCAAAACGTCGTCGCCCCTTCGTCACGCTTGAACCCAACCTGACGACCTTCTCGCCCCGCCGCAGGTGAGCCCCACCTGCTGCTCGTGGGAGACCCCGGCACCGGCAAGTCGCAGCTGCTGAAGTACGCGGCCAAGATCACGCCGCGCTCCGTGCTCACCACCGGCATCGGCTCCACGAGCGCCGGTGCGGCCACCGCTCCCCACCGCTCGCGGTCGTCGGCAAAGGGATGACCCCTGACCCCGGCCGTCTGCTCGGCCAATGCCAGCCACTGGCGTTCGTCGCAGAGCGGTGGTCAACTCCCGACCCTGCTGCTGTGTATTTCGAGTTTGCGTGTCTCTCTCTCATCATCATCATCACGGTGGCCAGGAGATGTTAACTCCGGGTCCTCCGGTCTTTTCCCTCCACATTTAGAATCAACGTCACGCGTTTAGAGTATTTGGCTGCTACAAATGTACACATGGTGATCGGTCACTTGGTTCAGCTATCATTTGTGGCCAGGTCGCTTCTGAAAAATAGCTACATAGCTCAGTGCGCCTTACCTGGTAAAATAACAAAAAACAGTTTAGTTTCTTACGTGCTGCTCGCTAACAGCACTTGCCCCGACAGTCTTGTGAGGCTATGCGGGGGATCTTTGTCACTGGCGGTTGTGGGCGGGCCCAGGCTTGACGGTGGCGGCCGTGCGTGACGGCGGCGACTGGGGCCTCGAGGCCGGCGCGCTGGTGCTGGCCGACGGGGGCCTCTGCTGCATCGACGAGTTCAGCAGCATCCGCGAGCACGACCGGGCCAGCGTGCACGAGGCCATGGAGCAGCAGAGCATCAGCGTCGCCAAGGCCGGGTCAGAGGACGCACGCGCGGGGACACGCGCGGAGATCTCCACAGACGCGCGGGGATGCACGGGCGGGGACGGGCGGGGATGTGTACAGGAGACACGGAGATACGCGAGACATGGAACACACGTAGATATGGTAGACACGGGGATATGGGAGGTACGGGAGATACGGGGATATGGGAGATATGGGAGGTACGGGAGATACGGGGATATGGGAGAGATGGGAGGTACGGGAGATACGGGGATACGCGAGACATGGAACACACGTAGATATGGTAGACACGGGGATATGGGAGGTACGAGAGACACGGAGATATGGGAGATATGGGAGGTACGGGAGATACGGGGATACGCGAGACATGGAACACACGTAGAAATGGTAGACACGGGGATATGGGAGGTACGGGAGATACGGGGATACGGGAGACATGCGGCTGAGCAAGACATGGAACACACATAAATATGATTGTTAGACACGGGGGATATGGGAGATACGGGAGACGCGGGATATGGTAGACACGGGGATACGGGAGACACGGAACACAGAGATATAGGGGATACGGGAAACATGTAAGACACGGGGATGCGGGAGACATGGGGACATGGGAGACATGTACGAGACACGATGACACGGGACACGCGCTGCGTACATGTGGCACATGGAACACAGTGGGTGGACCGTGGACCGTGGCCGATGACGACGACGATGAAGATAACGACGGTGAAGGTCATCGGGGGGGGGGGGGGTGGCGGCGATGGCGACGACGTCGATGACGACGTTGCGAACGGACGACGACGTCGATAATAACGTGACGATGGCGCTCCCCCCGCCCCCCCCCGGCCCGTGGCAGGCTGGTGTGCAAGCTGAGCACGCGCACAACGGTGCTGGCGGCGACCAACCCCAAGGGGCGCGTGGAGGCGGGCGAGCCGCTGAGCGCGAGCGTGGCGCTGGCCAGCCCGCTGCTCAGCCGCTTCGACCTCGTGCTCGTGCTGCTGGACGCGCGCAACGAGGACTGGGACCGCATCGTCTCCTCCTTCATCCTGCACAACCGCGGTAGGCCGGGGAGCGTGCCCGCCGGCGCGTCGGCGGGCACGCGCGCGCACGTGACGGCGCTGTTGGCGGGAGGTTTCCCCGCAGGCCCGGAGGTCCTTACCCGTACCCGTACCCGGCCGCACCAGGGTCGCAAACGGGTACCCGTACCCTACCCGATACCCGGCTACCCGTACCCGGCCGGGTACGGGTAGGGTACGGGTATCGGGTACCTGATTGCGACCTCTGGGATGAAGCCATGTTGCAGGCGCGGGTGGGTTGATTCTAGGAACTTGAATTGTGAGAAGAGACAAGACGTTGGGAAATGAGTGACAAACGGTGACTCACCAGTGACTCACGGCCTACCCGTACCCGGCCGCACCAGGGTCGCAAACGGGTGCCCGTACCCGTACCCGGCCGGGTACGGGTAGCCGGGTATCGGGTACGATACGGGTATCGGGTACCCGATTGCGACCTCTGCCGCAGGCCCGGAGGTTCCGGGAGGGTCATCGGAGGCCGTGAGGTTTCCGGAGATTTCCAGAGGCCCGGAAGTAACCCGTTGCGGGGCCCCCCCTCGTTTATTGTGCGGGGGGGGGGGGGTGAGGGGCGACTTGCCCTCCGCTTTGGACGCCCACGGCACTGATACTTATACGTGTGAAACGATGATGATGACGATGTTCACGATGACGGTGATGGTGACGAATGAAACGGCGATGAACGTGGTGATGGAAACAATGGCAGTCATCACGGATGAGATGACGACGACTACGACGACGATGGTATTATAATGTTGGTTATTTGAATGCAAATCGACGATGATGGTAATTGCGATGAACTTGGGAATGATGGTTATCTGAATGCAAATCCAATGAGATAATGACGACGGCGGTGACGGCAATGATGATCGTGCCCTCCCCCCCCCCCCCCAACGTAGGCGCCCCCCCGTGCGACGCAGAGGGCATCTGGCCCATGGAGCGCATGCGCTGCTACTTCCGCCTGGCGCGCTCCCTCGAGCCGCAGCTCTCGGACGACGCGAACCGCGTGCTGGCGGCCTACTACCGGCTGCAGCGCGCCAGCGACACGCGCAGCGCCGCCCGCACCACCGTGCGCCTCCTGGAGAGCCTCGTGCGCCTCGCCGAGGGTGAGCCGCCTCGTGGCACGGACCCCCCCCTCCCCCTCCCCCTCCCCGCGGTGGCTAGGAGATGTTGACTACCTCGCCTGGTACGCAGGAGGTCGTGGGTTCGAACCCGACCCTGACGCCTTCTGCTGTAGTTTTGGAGTTTGCGTGTTTCTCTCTCTCATCATCATCACGATGTTGACTACCTCGCCTGGTACGCAGGAGATCGTGGGTTCGAACCCGACCCTGACGCCTTCTGCTGTAGTTTTGGAGTTTGCGTGTTTCTCTCTCTCATCATCATCACGATGTTGACTACCTCGCCTGGTGTGCAGGAGGTCGTGGGTTCGAACCCGACCCTGACGCCTGCTGCTGTATATTTGGAGTTTGCGTGTTTCTCTCTCTCATCATCATCACGATGTTGACTACCTCGCCTGGTATGCAGGAGGTCGTGGGTTCGATCCCGACCCTGACGCCTGCTGCTGTAGTTTTGGAGTTTGCGTGTTTCTCTCTCTCATCATCATCACGATGTTGACTATCTCGCCTGGTGTGCAGGAGGTCGTGGGTTCGATCCCGACCCCGACGCCTGCTGCTGCTGTATATTTGGAGTTTGCGTCTCTCTCTCTCTCTACCCGTGGCCGTGCAGATTTTTCTCCGGGTCCTCCGGTTTCTTCCTCCAGAATCGACGACACGCATTTGGAGTATTGGGCTGCTGCTATAAATTTCCACGTGATAAGCCACTTCGTTGAGCTATCATTTGTGGCCAGGTCGCTTCTGAAGAAAGAGTTGTAGAGCTCAGTGGGCCTTACCCGTTAATATAAACATCGTTTTAGTTTCAACTCGTCCTGTGGTCTAAACAGTGCCGATCCCGAAAGCCATCCCGCTCTTTAACCCGTCCCATGCGTCTAACCCGTGTGCCCGTCGCATTGCTGTTAAGACGACGTAGTGATTATCGCTACGACGGCTCGCTCATCGTCGTCACGACGACATGACGCGATCATCATCACGGTTACGATGCCCTACCCCCCACCCCCCCATCTTGCGCAGCGCACGCGCGGCTCATGCTGCGCAGCGTGGTGACGGTGGAGGACGCGGTGACGGTGGTGTCGGTGATGGAGACCTCCATGCAGGGCGGCGCGCTCACGGGCGCCGCCGGCGTGAACGCGCTGCACACCTGCTTCCCCGACGAGCCGGAGCAGCAGTACCAGGCGCAGTGCGACGTGCTGCTCGCCCGACTCGGCTTGCACGACCTGCTGCGGCGGGAGACCGAGCGGCTGCACCGGTACGGACGCGCCGGCACGCACGTCGTCGGCGTCGTTGCGGTCATCGTCGTCGTTGTCAATGTAGTCATCAACATCATCATCTTCGTCATCATCATCTTCGTCATCATCATCATCATCATTGTTGTCAATGTAATCATCGTCATGGTTGTCATCGTCAATGTAGTCATCATCATCATCGTTGTTGTCAATGTAATCATCATCATCATCATCGTTATCGTCATGGTTGTTGTCGTCAGTGTAATCATCATCGTTGTGGTCAATGCAATCATCATCGTCCTGGTTGTTGTCGTCAGTGTAATCATCATCATCATCATCGTTGCGATCATCTTCGTCATTGTCAATGTAGTCATCAACATCATCATCTTCGTCATCATCATCTTCGTCATCATCATCTTCATCATCATCATCTTCGTCATCATCATCATTGTTGTCAATGTAATCATCGTCATGGTTGTCGTCGTCAATGTAGTCATCATCATCATCGTTGTTGTCAATGTAATCATCATCATCATCGTCATGGTTGTTGTCGTCAGTGTAATCATCATCGTTGTTGTCAATGTAATCATCATCATCATCGTCATGGTTGTTGTCGTCAGTGTAATCATCATCATCATCATCGTTGTCGTCAGTGTAATCATCATCATCATTGTTGCGGTCGTCGTCGTCATCGTTGTCGTCGTCAATGTAGTCATCATCATCATCTTCGTCATCCTCATCATCATTGTTGTCGTCAATGTAGTCATCAACATCATCATCGTTGTCGTCATCATCATCGTTGTCGTCGTCAATGTAGTCATCAACATCATCTTTGTTGTCAATGTAATCATCATCATCGTCATGGTTGCCGTCGTCAATGTTGTCATCATCATCGTCATGGTTGCCGTCGTCAATGTTGTCATCATCATCATTGTTGTCGTCAGTGTAATCATCATCGTCATCGTTGCGGTCATCGTCATCGTTGTCGTCAATGTAGCCATCAACATCATCAGCTTTGACATCATCATCATTGTTGTCGTCAGTGTAATCATCATCGTCATCGTTGCGGTCATTGTTGTCGTCGTCAATGTTGTCACCATCATCATCGTTGTTGTCAATGTGATCATCATTGTCATGGTTGCCGTGGTCAATGTAGTCATCAACATCATCATCTTCTTTGTCGTCATCATCATCATTGTTGTCTTCACTGTAGTGACCGGCATCGTCGGCGTTGTTATTGTCCAGGATGTTGTTGTTTTTGTTGTTGTTGTTGATGTTGTTGTTGTTGTTGATGTTGTTGATGTTGTTGTGCGATGCTAAGCTCACCGTAGCCGTCTCGAAAACCTTTCAATATTATTTTACACATTTTATCGGAAATAACATTGTAAAACCCCAAATGTGAACATTGTAAAGTGTTTGGCGGTTTGCGTACCGGCGCGCGAGCCTTGCTCGCGGTCAACCTAACCACAGCCTCGGCCACCGGGCCTCTGTCCACGGGCCTGCCAGCCTAGGCCGCACGCCTTCTTGGCCTCGAATTCAAACCGGCATCTGCATCTCCTCTGCTCCCGTGTCCCCAGCCTCAAGAGCTCGCAGGGCGGGGGGGACGTCCCCTCGGCCGACGGAGAGGAGACTTCTCCCTCCGCCGCCGCCGCGGACGACGGAGTGCCGACCGCCGGGGACCCGCCCGCCTCCCCGCCGGACGGAATCCCTCCGACCTCCGACCTCAGCGGCCGGCCCCTGACCTCCACCCCCTTGGAGGGTCCCGACCCGCCGGCCCCCGCCTCGCCCGCCGCCGCGGCGGCGCCCGCCCCTCGCGAGCGCGGGCCCAAGACGCCGAGGCCTCCGAGCTCGCGGGCGGACGGCGGGCGCGGGGGGCGGGCGGCGAAGGCCGCGGGGGCCGGCGGCGGCAGGCGCGCTGGTGCCGCGGGTGGCGACGCGGGGACGTCGGAGGAGGCGCCCGGCAGGTTGGCGCGCTTTGCCTTCCCGAGCAAGCCGCGGCTCGGCCGCTCGCCGCTGGCGAAGGGCGGAGACGCGCGGAGCGACGGCGACGACCGACGGAACGAGACGCGGGGGCGCGGCGGGGCGCTCGCGAGTCACGAGACCGATCGGCGTGAACGCGGCGAGGGTCAGGGACACGCCGAGGCTGGCAGACGCGACGATGCCGATGGACACGGCGAGGCCGGTCGGCTTGGACTTAATCTACGTGATGGACAGGGACACGGTGATGCTGATAGACACAATAATGCTGATAGACGCGACGAGGATGACACGCACAACAAGCCTCATGCGCACGGGCACGTCAAGCCTGCTGCTGCTGCTGATGCTGCTGCTGATGATCACAAAGCGGCCCGAGGACATCGACAATCCAGCGGACACGGACCCGGCGACGCTCACGGGAGCGACCGGGACACCGCCGTGGCGGACTTCTCGTCGTCGCCGCTCCACCACTTGTCGGCCCTCTCCTCCGGTACCGCCCGGAGCGGCGAGCCCCGGAAATTGGTGTCACCGCAGGGGTCACCGCCTCTAACCGGGGCCCCTCCGAGTCACAGCGCCAAGCGTCTGCGAGGGCCCAGCGATGATCGGGGACTCGGGGGGCGGGGAGGCCCGGAGGGACCCGGGGAGCCCAACGCGGGCACCAGCAAACGATCAAAGCTGCTGCTCTTACAGCGCATCAATGGTGGTGGCGGCGGGGGCATTGACGCTGGCGCTGGCGGTGTGAATGGTGGTGGTGCTGGTGGTGCTGGTGGTGCTAGCGGTGCTAGCGGTGCTAGTGGTGCTGGCGGTGTGAATGGTGGTGGTGCTGGTGGTGCTAGTGGTGCTGGCGGTGTGAATGGTGGTGGTGCTGGTGGTGCTGGTGGTGCTAGCGGTGCTAGAGTTAATGGTTTCGGTTGTAGTGCTACGAGAGGTGATGGTGGTGCTGGCGCCGGTAACGACGGAGGTGATGGTGTTGGTGGTGGAAGTGGCGGTGATCGTGTCGGTGTGAGCCGCAAGCCGGTGGTGCGGCGGTCTACCGAGGTTGACCCATCGGTGCGGCCCCGCGTATCCTCCAGCACCCTCGCTCGCCTCGCCGCCTTCTCCAGCGGCTCCCGGTAGCGCAGGGAGGCCACCACCACCACCAGCATCGCCACCACCACCAGCGTAGTAACCACCACCAGCATCGCCACCACCACCACCAGCGTCGCCACCACCACCACCAGCGTCGCCACCACCACCACCAGCGTCGCCACCACCACCACCAGCGTGGCCACCACCACCAGCATCGCCACCACCACCAGCGTCGCCACCACCACCAGCATCGCCACCACCACCACTAGCATCGCCACCACCACCACCAGCGTCGTCACCACCACCACCAGCATCACCACCACCACCACCAGCATCGCCACCATCACCACCAGCATCGCCACCACCACCGCTACCACCATCACCGCCACTACCAACACCTTCATCAAAACCACCGCTGCCACCACGATCATCATCACATACGCTCGCTATTGGGGTTGGACAAACACCTCAATATGGGACCACAGGGCCCGGCCAATTTTTGCCACCGGATCCGGCTGCCTTGGTTGCTCCTCTGTGGTTTCCCTCTCTCATTCGCGGAGGGGGTAAAACGACAAACCGCGCGCGTTGCAACTTCTACATCACGATCACCGCCACCGCCACCGCCCGAATCCACCAGCAGCAGCACCACACGGCGGCCTCCACAGGCCCGCTCTGCCAGAGGGAGACGACGGCGCGGGCCGCTTGGCCACGGCTGGAGGGAGGCCCCGGCCGATGCTCCGGCGCGAGCGTCACGGAAACCTGGGAGTCGTTTGACTCTCGGCTCGGCGAGTATCGTTTTTGGAGATGTACTTGGATACATACGCTTAGTTTTTTCGGTAAAGTCACGTAGGTAAAAAAAAATGAAATTCAAATTAATAAGAATAAATAAGAAAAAATCACGACGTTTCGGAGGCAACACAAGTCTCCGTCATCAGGTGGGACTGTCACAGCCAGATTTGCTGCATCAAGTGGGGCCTATTATTTATTCTTATAAATTTCTTATGAATTTCTTATTAATTTAAATTTCATTTTTTTTTTTACCTACGTGACTTTACCGAAAAAACCAAGAGTATGAATCCTTGCAGTCACGAAAGCTTCAAATCTAGAAGTACTTGGATACATTTCGGTGTTTTCTTTCTCCGGTTGGGCTACGGCCGGTGCGTCGCCCGGCGCTGCGCGTAGGGACGCGTGCCGCAGCACTCCCACGGAATGAGACGTTGCAGAAGCTCGTTTGTGCACAAACTCGCTTTGGGCCAGAGGTCGCAACCGGGTACCCGATACCCGTATCCTACCCGATACCCGGCTACCCATACCCGGCCGGGTACGGGTGTACGGGTACCCGTTTGCGACCCTGGTGCGGCCGGGTACGGGTACGGGTAGACCGTGAGTCACTGGTGAGTCACCGTTTGTCACTCATATCCCAACGTCTTGTCTCTTCTCACAATTCAAGTTCCTAGAATCAACCCACCCGCGCCTGCAACATGGCTTCATCCCAGAGGTCGCAATCGGGTACCCGTACCCGATGCCCGTACCCTACCCGATACCCGGGTACGGGTACCCGTTTTCGACCCTGGTGCGGCCGGATACGGGTATGGGTAAGGAATCAAAACCAGATTTAAAGCTTTTGTGACTGCAAGGATTCATCTTCTTGGTTCTTTCGGTAAAGTCACGTAGAATTGAAATAATAAAAGAATGAAAATTAAACATAATAAAAGAATATAATAGAAATTGTATCATTTTATTATTTAAATTCTACGTGACTTTACCGAAAGAACCAAGAAGATGAATCAAAACCCGTTTGCGACCTCTGCTTTGGGCGCGGCGGCGGTGGCGAGATGTTGACTACCTTCGCCTGGTAGAGATGAGGGCGTGGGGTCAATCCCGACCCAGGTGCCCTGCATATTTTGGGGAATTTTTCTCCGGGTCCTCCGATTTTTGCGTCCACATTTTGAATCATCAACACGCGTTCAGAGTATTTGCACACGATAAGCCACTTCGGTTGAACTATCATTGGTCAGGTCGATTCTGAAGCAAGAGCTGTAGAGCTCGCCCGGTAAAATAAGAAATAGTTTAGTTTGATATTTGACGGTCCAAGCCGACATTGCCCAGCCGTGACGCGATGGCGTTTTTTGGGTGACGACGCTTTGAGAGTAAGGGGATTGTTGCGTCGTCATGCGGCCTTTTGTTTTGCTTTACGTTCAGTTGCCAGCCCTTCCTCTGTAAAGCAATCGCATTTATATATTTGATACACTCATCTGCTGCTGCTGCTGCTGGGTTAGCGGCCGTGCACAATGTCGTTTTTTTGAAGGCCGCTGTGTTATTGGCGGACGTGTTTGGGTTTTTGTGTTTAATATATTTTGCCTGTTTTGCTTTGAGATTTACTTGCAGTATAAAATATGTCACAATTATAATTCACCGAAGGATGAACACCACACCCGCCCCAACCCCCTCCACGCCTGATCTGTAGTGGAGTTTTGTTTGACCATACTTCGCCACGCTGGTCACAGCGGGCTGGCGAAAGGCATCGGGAGGCGAGGATCGGACATCGCTCGTCACCGATGTTGGAAATCGAACTCGGGTCCATGGCGCAGTGCGCTAACCACTGCGCCGCCACTCTTCCCCCCCCCACCCCCCCCCCCCCTCGTGCTTGCACTCAGCGGTCCATCTCCGAGTCATTTCCATCGTAGCGAATCGAGTTGGGGGGGTTTATTCAAGAGCTGGGCTGTAATCCTATTACCCTCGAGGTGACGGATTCAGCCGATAACAGATGAATGAACCCATCACTCGACAGATTACCGCTTCAATTGGTCAACATAATCGGATAAGACGGATATAGTTGGGGGGGGGGGGGCGGGACAGAAGCCGCACCGCTCTCCGCACGCGTGCCGCTGGACGGGAGGTGAACGATTGGGCTTGGTGACATCGTTGGCACCTTCATCGCACGTGTCGCCGTGGGTGGCACGGGGGGGGGGGGGGGGGGAGCCGCCGCTCTCATCTTTAAAGGGGCACCGGGCACTCGACCAGACGACCCCCAAGTCGTACATTTCAATGTTTTGGGTTCGATTAATCGAGCTGATTGGAATGGATCGATTTTGCTTGACCGGTCACCCCAGCCGGGGAGGCCGTTGGCGTGGTCGTGATGATGACGACGACTGTGATGATGATGATGACGGTGATGATAGTGGTGATGATGATAGTGGTGATGATGATGACTGTGATGACGGTGATGATGATGATAGTGGTGATGATGATAGTGGTGATGATGATGACTGTGATGACGGTGATGATGATGATAGTGGTGATGATGATGACTGTGATGACGGTGATGATGATGATGACGGTGATGATGACGGCGATGATGACGACGGTGATGGTGATGACGGTGATGATGATGACGACGACGATGATGATGATGGTGATGACGATGATGACGATGATGATGACGTTGATGATGATGATGACGGTGATGATGACGACTGATGATGACGACTGATGATGACGACGGCGATGATGACGACGGTGATGGTGATGACGGTGATGATGACGATGATGATGATGACGGTGATGATGACGACTGATGATGACGACGGCGATGATGACGACGGTGATGGTGATGACGGTGATGATGATGACGACGACGATGATGATGATGGTGATGACGATGATGATGACGGTGATGATGATGATGACGACGTTGATGATGATGATGACGCTGATGATGACGCTGATGATGACAGTGATGAAGATGACGATGATGATGATGACGCTGATGATGATGATGATGATGACGCTGATGATGATGACGCTGATGATGACAGTGATGAAGATGACGATGATGATGACGCTGATGATGACGCTGATGATGATGACGGTGATGATGATGATGATGACGACGACTGTGACCCGACACGTTTTGCCACTCGGCGCAACTCGCCCAACAGATGTTCGCCGTGACTGCCCCACACGTGGTTTTGTTCATTTGTAGTGAGTTCAACTGAGTCGCAGACGTACTCTGTGCAGGCAAACACATTTATTAACACCAACACACTCGGTAACTGCCCCTTAACAGAATAACAACCTATGGTGGTGACCACCAGGCTAGCTACACTAATTACACCGTAACTTTTGTAGTTAACCGGGTGGTGACCACCAGACTAACAACACTAGTTACCACGTAACTGCTACTACGGACCGGACCACAGCTTGGGTCCAGGTTCACGTTTTTGAGACCTCAGTAGGACGTAGACGAAGGTTTCTTCAGGATGAACAACAACACACACACACGTACACACACACGTGCACACACGTACACACACACACGTGCACACGTGCACACACACACGTACACACACACATACACGCACACACGTGCACACACACACGTACACACACACGTGCACACACACGTGCACACACGCGTACACACACGTACACACACACGTGCACACACGCACACACACGTGCACACACACACACGTACACATACACACACGTACACACACACACGTGCACACACGTACACACACACACGTGCACACACACGTGCATACGCGTACACACGCGCACACACACGTGCACACACGTACACACACACACGTACACATACACGTGCACACACGCACACGCGCGCACACACACGTGCACACACACACGTGCACACACACGTGCACACACGTACACACACGTACACACACACACGTGCACACACGTACACACACGTACACGCACACGTGCACACGCGCACACACACACGTGCACACACACGTACACACACACACGTGCACACACACACGTGCACACACACACGTGCACACACACACGTGCACACACACGTACACACACACGTGCACACACACACGTGCACACACGTACACGCACACGTGCACACACACACGTGCACACACACGTGCACACGCACACGTGCACACACACACGTGCACACACACATGCACACGTACACACACACGTGCACACACACACACGTGCACACACACACGTGCACACACACACGTGCACACACACACGTGCACACACACGTACACGCACACGTGCACACACGTGCACACACACACGTGCACACACACGTGCACACACACACGTACACGCACACGTGCACACACACACGTGCACACACACATGCACACGTACACACACACGTGCACACACACATACGTGCACACACACGCACGTGCACACACACATGTACACGCACACGTGCACACACACGTGCACACACACACGTGCACACACACACGTGCACACACACGTACACGCACACGTGCACACACACACGTGCACACACACACGCACACGTGCACACACACGTACACACACACACGTACACACGTGCACACACACACACGGCTGATAGCCCTCTGCGGCGTGGCGGGCATCGCCCCTGGCCACGACCACCTCCCAGAGCCCCTCGAGCGGCATCTCGGCTCAGTCCACGTGACCACTCGGGGCCCCCTCTGTAGACTTGAGCGGTCACGTGTCCTCTTGGGTCAACCAGCGTGCCCCCAGTAACCCCTTCCCTACGGCCAGCGCTCTCGCAGCCGATCCTGTAGGGCCCATTGGGTGGAAAAAAAGATTTTTCCAGCGGCAGGCATCGGGTTTTTTCTTTAATACAATTAAACCCGATTTCGGGGAATTAAAAGCTGGTGTAATGAATACGAAACTCTGATCCAAGGCTTAGGCTGCTTCCTCGTCGTTGCTGCTATCGTACTCGGGGGGGGGCCGTCGGGCACGGGGTAGTCGTAGAATGCGGCGGGCAGGTTGGTCGTGATGAACACGAGCTTCTCATCCACAATCGTGGACATCGCCAGTGAGTTCCTTAGCTTGGAATGGATGAAGCCAATCGTTGAGAAGTGCGGTTCTGCAATTAGAACCAATTTAACCGGATTTCTCCCAATCTCAGATGATCGGGTTTAATATAAAAAATTAACCCGTAAAAACAAAGTTTTTCACTATAAATCATTTATATGCGTGGCATCGGTTTTATTTTATTATTCATTTCTGTTTTTCTTGAGTAAGAGTTTCATTTTTATCACATTGGTATTTTAAATGAAATATGAAATTTTTTTCCTAAAAAGTGGAAAATTTTGGAAAAAAATTTTCACGAAAAGAAACTGTCACGCACAACGAGTCTGTGTGCAAAATGTCAGCTCGATTGGATCACGGGAAGTGGGTTAAAAAACGACCGAAGGATTTGCACGGTCGTAAGCGCGCAAGCAAGCAAGCAAGTGAACTTAATATAAAGGATTTAAAAAGACAATTAAACCCGATTGTAAAAAAAACAACTGTGCCACCCTTGGTAGGGGCTGGCACTGCACACCGAGCGTGGTGGAATCCACGGGCTGTCAATCAGCGCTGACCGAGCGCCTCTGGGGCCGGTACTGCATCCACAACCTCGTGGTGTCGTTACACCGCACGCCGTGCCTGTCTAGGGCCAGCATTACAACAGTGACAGCTCGCGATGTCACTACACATTTAGTCTTTGTTTTCGTTTCCTTTTTTTCTACTATTTATCAAGAGAGTTTGGTTACAGCAACAAAAATCAAGAAGCGTTCAAATTAAATGGAGCCTCATTAGCTTCGTCTGGGCGTGTGTGTGTGCACGTGTATGTGTACACGTGTATGTGTACGTGTGTGTGTGCACGTGTGTGTGTGCACGTGTATGTGTACGTGTGTGTGTGTACGTGTGTGTGCGTGTGTGCACATGTGTGTGCGTGTGTGCACGTGTGTGTGTGTGCGCCCGCCTATCTTGAGTGTTTTGGGGAGCGGTGGTGTAGGGGTTAGCGCTCCGCTGCGCCACGAACCCGGCGACCCGAGTTCGATTCCCGCTCACGGCCAACACGATTGCCGATTATCTGAACCGTGTCCTGTGCCTCCCCTAGGTCGACTCAGCCTCAAATGACCACCTGTTACGATGTGTAACAACATCAGCCCTTGCCCCGACAGCCTGTGAAGGGCTATGTGGCGGGGGGGGGGGTCTTTGTCTTGTTGTGAGTGACAGGCAGCCGTGAGAAGTGGTTTATCTTTTAGCACGCGTCATACACGGTAGCGATCTCACTCACCTCTCTGTGTCAGCGACTCGCTGCTGCAGTGTCTCCCTCCCGTGGCCACAGGGCGCCACTGCACCCGTGTGTGCACACAGCCAATTCTAGATTTGAAGCTTTCGTGACTGCAAGGATTCATACTCGTAGGTTCTTTCGGTAAAGTCACGTGGGTAAAAAATAAAATTAAAAGTTAATAAAAGTAATAATGGAAATAAAATTAAATAATAAATCACGACGTTTCGGAGGTAATACAAGTCTCCGTCATCAGGTGGGACCGTCACAGCTAAAATTACGTTCTCAATGCCTGTGCGATTATACGCAGCAGTAGCTGACATCGGCCACTCAAATAAAGACTCAGATATTATAAAAAAAAAAATTTTGCCAGGTACGGCCCACCGAACTAGGGCTGAACGATTTGGGGAGAAAATATCTAATTGCGATTTATCTGATAGATATTGCGATTACATTTTTTAAAGTCAAGCTTCAGTTGAATACTCACTGTGTAATGGATTTTAAACATGTGATGGAGCATTGCCACATGATACCATCAACATATGAACTGCTCTATAAATTATCATGCAGGGATGAGAACTTAAAAGATATTAATTGCTTCCAACATGTATTTATTAAAATGGTTTCATTGAAATATAAACAATGAAACGTAGAACAATTTTGAAGTTAAATAAAATTCTAATAATTAAAAATAAAACAATTCCAATAAGTCACAGGACTTTTCAAATTGCAAAAAATCGCAGCCTTTGCGATTTGATAATCGCATTGTTTAAAATTTCGATTAGAAATCGATTAATCGAACTATATCGCTCTTTTTTCAGATGTGACCTTGGCCACGGTAGCTCAACTAAGTAGCTTATGTGGAAATCTGTCGCAAATACTCTCAAATCGCGTTCCTGTGGCTTGTCTGGACTGCAACTCTGTGCATCTCCTTGGGTCTCTGTGCATCACTCTGTGCTGCATTGTCATTGCTGCTGCATTGACATTGCTGCTGCATTGACATTGCTGCTGCATTGTCATTGCTGCTGCATTGGCATTGCTGCTGCATTGACATTGCTGCTGCATTGTCATTGCTGCTGCATTGGCATTGCTGCTGCATTGACATTGCTGCTGCATTGGCATTGCTGCTGCATTGTCATTGCTGCTGCATTGTCATTGCTGCTGCATTGACATTGCTGCTGCATTGGCATTGCTGCTGCATTGGCATTGCTGCTGCATTGGCATTGCTGCTGCATTGTCATTGCTGCTGCATTGTCATTGCTGCTGCATTGTCATTGCTGCTGCATTGGCATTGCTGCTGCATTGGCATTGCTGCTGCATTGTCATTGCTGCTGCATTGTCATTGCTGCTGCATTGACATTGCTGCTGCATTGTCATTGCTGCTGCATTGGCATTGCTGCTGCATTGACATTGCTGCTGCATTGTCATTGCTGCTGCATTGACATTGCTGCTGCATTGACATTGCTGCTGCATTGACATTGCTGCTGCATTGGCATTGCTGCTGCATTGGCATTGCTGCTGCATTGTCATTGCTGCTGCATTGACATTGCTGCTGCATTGTCATTGCTGCTGCATTGACATTGCTGCTGCATTGACATTGCTGCTGCATTGTCATTGCTGCTGCATTGGCATTGCTGCTGCATTGACATTGCTGCTGCATTGTCATTGCTGCTGCATTGGCATTGCTGCTGCATTGACATTGCTGCTGCATTGTCATTGCTGCTGCATTGGCATTGCTGCTGCATTGACATTGCTGCTGCATTGTCATTGCTGCTGCATTGACATTGCTGCTGCATTGACATTGCTGCTGCATTGGCATTGCTGCTGCATTGGCATTGCTGCTGCATTGTCATTGCTGCTGCATTGACATTGCTGCTGCATTGACATTGCTGCTGCATTGTCATTGCTGCTGCATTGTCATTGCTGCTGCATTGTCATTGCTGCTGCATTGACATTGCTGCTGCATTGTCATTGCTGCTGCATTGTCATTGCTGCTGCATTGTCATTGCTGCTGCATTGTCATTGCTGCTGCATTGACATTGCTGCTGCATTGACATTGCTGCTGCATTGTCATTGCTGCTGCATTGACATTGCTGCTGCATTGTCATTGCTGCTGCATTGACATTGCTGCTGCATTGTCATTGCTGCTGCATTGACATTGCTGCTGCATTGTCATTGCTGCTGCATTGACATTGCTGCTGCATTGTCATTGCTGCTGCATTGGCATTGCTGCTGCATTGACATTGCTGCTGCATTGTCATTGCTGCTGCATTGACATTGCTGCTGCATTGTCATTCGTGCACCGCCCGTGTTTCCGAGTGAACTTCCCCCCCCCCGCATCCCCCCCCCACATCCCCCCCCACCCCCCCCCAGCTCTCTCGGCCTCCCACTTCCAGCCCCGCCCACTTCCTCCCGTCCATCTTCACGTCCCTCTTCTAGCGTCCACGCAACGCCCCCCCTTCTCTCCCCCCCCTTGCCCCTCCCCCTATCCTCCCTCTCCCCCCCTTGCCCCTCCCCCTCTCTTACCTATATAGCCTCTTACCACGGCATCTCTCTCCCACTTAAAAACACAAATTATTGCTGTGGTTTTCTCACCTGATGATGATTGCTTGTGTTGCAATCGAAACGTCGTAATGTATTTATATTTTATTTCTACCCACGTGACTTTACCGAAAGAACCAAAGAGTATGGATCCCTGCAGTCACGAAAGCTTAAAATCAAGATCACTCTGTGACTTTATGGATGTACGGCCCCATAGTGTGGGTCGCATGGCCACAATCGCATGGCTTTGTGCTGCGTATTTCGTTTTCCATTCATATTTGAGCCCCGAGGGGAACTTGGGCTTGGTGAGGCCTTCATCCAGCAGCGTTTCGATCGTGGCCGATGATGCTGATGGGGGCGCATCGATTAACCGCATTGATCATTGAATGGAAGTTTTGAAATGGAAACATAAAAATATTTTTATAGGACGTCATGGACAGGATTTGAACCTATGCGGGGAGACCCCATTGGATTTCGAGTCCAACGCCTTAACCACTCGGCCACCATGACTCCCACGTGCTCCTCGGCTGACTCGGTGACCAGGTGGGTGCATTGCAAACGACGACGCGTCGATTACGTTGCGATAAAAAAAAAACACGTAACGCATTGGCGTGGCGTTTAAAGGAAAACATATAAGTAAAGAATAGGCGACGTTTCTGGCAATGACCCTTCTTCACAGCACCTAAACTATGCTCAAGGTATGATACTCGAAATCAGGGAATTTTTAAGAAGCAACGCATTTTTCAACAGCACTGTGGCCTTAAAATAAAACAATAGGCGACGTTTCGGGCAATGGGCCTGCGTCAGAGTGTCTCCGAGCAGTCCCTATTCTCGGCCCGGCGCGTGCTCTGCGGATAGCAGTGGCGGGGTGGTGCAACACGACAAGCGATCCGATGTGCTGTGAAGAAGGCCCATTGCCTGAAACGTCGCCTATGGTATTCTTAGGTTTTTTCGGTAAAAGTCACGTAGGTAAAAAAATTAAAATTTATAATAGTAAAATTATGAATTTTTATTTTTTACCTACGTGACTTTACCGAAAAAAAACATAAGAATATGAATACTTGCAGTCACGAAAGCTTCAAATCTAGAAGTCGCCTATGGTGTTTTTCCTTGTAAGGCTACCCAGTGCTCTTATTGACGAACGCGTTGGGTTGATTTTGATTGTTGACGCTGCTTGTGCCCCACTGCAAGCGAGAGCTTCGGCAGCGTCGCCAGCTGATTCAACGTTTCGGAATCTATTCTGAAGTAATTCTGCAAGTGTCTTGATTATTTCTAGATCTGAAGTTTTCGTGACTGCAGGGATCCATACTCTTTGGTTCTTTCGGTAAAGTCACGTAGAAGGGAAATAATAAAATAAAAAAAAACATAATAAAATAATTCTCACGACTTTCGGCCACAACGCAAGGTGAAGAACAGGTCTGTCTCATTTTTATTATTTTATTATTTCCCTTCTACGTGACTTTACCGAAAGAACCAAGAAAATTAAATACAATTAATTTTCTTTTATTGTATAAAATAAATAAAATGTATTTTATCGTATAAATTAAATTTATTTAATTTTATTGTATAAAATAAAATGTATTCAATTTAATTTATTAATTAATTTATTAATTAAATTGAATCAATGTTATACCTACATGACTTTACCGAAAGAACCATAGAGTATAATATGTCTTTATTATTTGTATCGATCACGCGGCATTGCGCAATTTCGCTGACGTAGAGCAGCCACGGGGAGGCGCTGTGATGTCGCGATGCCCATCAGCGCGATCCCATCGCTCCGCAGTGACCAGCGAGGTGAAGTATGGTCAAACAATCGCCGGGGGTAGGACTCAGTCCAGCAAAGGGGCCGTCCATAAATGACGTCACGCGATTTTGGACAATTTTTGACCCCCCCCCCTCGTCACACGACGTCAGAAAAAGTCAGACCCCCCCTCAAATATGACGTCACAAAGCTCTGCCCCCCCCCCCCTCAAATATGACGTCACAAAGCTCTGCCCCCCCCCCCAAAAAGAAACATGCTTCAAATCGCTTTAAACGATTGTCATTGTAGTGCGTATTTAATGTGGCGCTGCACTCTGATGTTGTAGGAGAAAACATTTATTAAAAAGTATATTTAATTAAGTAGAACGTGTTTTCTATATTTATTTAAAGTTGCGCATTTTTACGTGACGTCACATTTCTCACCCCCCCCCCCTCGTCACACATCGTCACAAATGTCTGACCCCCCCCCCTAGGTGCGTGACGTCATTTATGGACGGCCCCAAAGGGCTGTAAATAAACATGACAGTTGTCATGTTTGCATCATGGTTATAATGATTAAAGTCGGTGATGATTCTGTGATGGGATGGTCGGTACAATGCCCGTGTGAATATCGCGAGATCGAACATTGCGATGGTGATGATGATGAGTTGATGATGATGATGACAATGATGACGAAGCCCATTATTTACCCAGGAAAGCCTCGCTGAGTCTCGCGACTCATTTGCAGGAGGGCCCTGCTACACCGGGATGTCTGGCCACGAATTCCACTTTTAACGAGAATTTCGCTCCACGTGGGAGAACAGCGGGGGTGGTCACCATTACTAAGCCACAACACATCCCTCCTGCGGAGGGAGCTGGTAGGAACGTTGGGTGCCTCGGTCAATGGCCTGCAGGGTCAACGGCGGCGTGGTGTATTCCGCAAATATGCCCGACTGTGAGGGCGGGCACAAGCCGGCGTGAGTAGGTGAAACGTTGAGTTTTATAAGGGCACCACGGGGTGACCAGCCCCTCCCCACCCAGCCCCACCCCTCCCACCCCCCACCAAGCTCCACCCTCCCCACCCTCCCCTCCACACCCAGCCCCTCCCCACCCTCCCCACCCAGCCCCACCCTCCCCACCCAGCCCCTCCCCACCCTCCCCACCCAGCCCCACCCCTCCCACCCCCCACCCAGCTCCACCCTCCCCACCCTCCCCTCCACACCCAGCCCCTCCCCACCCTCCCCTCCCCACCCAGCCCCACCCTCCCCACCCAGCCCCTCCCCACCCTCCCCACCCAGCCCCACCCTCCCCACCCAGCCCCTCCCCACCCTCCCCTCTCCACCCAGCCCCACCCCTCCCATTTTTGGATGCACGACGGACGGACGGACACAACAATCCCCTGTGGGCTGGTGTAACCAGGAGGTTCCTACCGGTACGATGTATTGTTATTATACAAAGTAAGGCCTCTGAACTGCGTGGCTCTTTCTCAGAAGCGACTGACCACCACCAACGACAGCTCTTCACCGTGCGTGGTGAATCAACGATGCGCGCGAGAGAGACGGTCGACGTGGCGAGCGATGCATCCAGCAGTGGATCGACCACGTCTCGCGACGACGACGACGACGTCGAGAACAATCGCCGTTGATGTGCAGTGCACGGGGGACCCTGGCGTCATGCGAGCGGACGCCAGCGGTCTCGTATCGCGGGTCACCGCTGATCTTCGCAGGCACTTGCCAAGGCTATTTCCATCTTTATTAATCTCGCGGTGCGTGGAGGCAGCAGCAGAAGCAATATTCAATCTCCCAGCGGCAGCGTGTGGCGCTGGCGTTGTTACGTAACCCGCATGACGCGCGCGAGAGAGCGGATGAAAGACGCGACACGCGGGGCGGTGACGGCCGTGCAACCGACTCTACGGACCGTGTCGTGAAGCCATAGACACATAGAGACCTTTAAGAGATACATAGAGACTCACAGAGATACACAGATACCCGTAGAGGTACACAGATACTCATAGAGACACATAGAGACACATAGACTCATAGAGACCCGTAGAGATACATAGAGACTCATAGAGATACATAGACTCATAGAGACCCGTAGAGATACATAGAGACGCGCAGAGACAGAGACCCGTAGAGACTCACAGGCCACACAGAGACACATAGATAATCATGGAGACACATAGAAACACAGAGATACATTGAGACGCACAGGGACACACAGAGACTCGTAGAGACACACAGCGACACGACACGTCAGAGATACATAAATACTCACAGAGACTCATAGAGACTCATAGAGACCCGTAGATATACATAGAGACTCATAGAAATACATAGAGACGCATCCAGACACATAGAGACTCACAGAGACTCATAGAGACTCATAGAGACCCGTAGAGATACATAGAGACTCATAGAAATACATAGAGACGCATCCAGACACATAGAGATACATAGAGACTCACAGAGACTCATAGAGACTCATAGAGACCCGTAGAGATACATAGAGACTCATAGAAATACATAGAGACGCATCCAGACACATAGAGACTCACAGACCACATAGAGACACATAGATAATCATAGAGACACATAGAGACACAGAGACACACAGAGACTCATAGAGACACACTAACGACACACGCAAGAGGATTGCGACTGTGGCCATGTGACCCACACTACGGACCGCACAGTGAGCCCACTGTGGTCTGGGCCTCTCCAACGGCGGAGGAACAGCGACACGACACGAACTAATAGGGGTTTTCCCCATTTTTTCTGGCAACAAAACGGACACCTTTTGCAAGGAATCATGCTTACATTAACCACACTACTTGCAGTCAAATGCAAAAAAAACCAATACTCTGATAATCTATGCATTGTCTTTGAAACTGATTGGTCCACACCAGAGACGGCTTTCTTTAGAGCCTAGTCTCATATGGTGTTCGACCAGATGACGCCAAAAGGAGCACAGTTCAAAGACAACGCACTACCAGAGTAATGAGAGCTCGGGGTGAACAAAAGGTGTCAGTTTTGTTTGGCAGAAAAAAGGGGAAAACCCCTATCAGTATATTTTGGTACTGGCAAAGGAGGTCCCATGACGACACGAACTCTCTGTCTCTCTGCTGAAGCCCTCTCGTCGTGATCATCAGCAGCAGCAGCAGCTGAACCTTGACGTTGACATTTTATCTCCTGAACAACATTTGCTGCTGCCAGCATCACGCGAGAGTCGAACCGCGTTAAGAGGAGCACTGCACGCGCCTGATGATTGCTCAAGCGGAGTTCTAGGACAGTAAATCGTTGTGTGTGGTGGCGGGACGGGGTGGGGGGGGGGGGCACCCACGTGCCACGAATCGCTTCCGCCCCGCATTGTAACGATGCAAGATCCTCTTGTAAGAATATAGCGGCATCTAGTGGTTGCACGGCCGTCACGTGGACCCCGATGTACAACAACAACAACAACACCACCACGCCATCATAATCCACGGCAATGCTCTATCCACCGCTGGCTCGAGGCCTTCCCAGGCCTTGAGTCACCACGCAGCAATGCACAGAGACGCGTGGGCGTGCACGCGTCTCTGTGCAAGAGGATCCTGCCCGTGACTCGGTGACTCCTTGGCAAGAGGATCCTGCCCTGTGACTCCTTGTCAAGAGGATCCTGCCCGGTGACTCCTTGGCAAGAGGGTCCTGCCCCGTGACTCCTTGGCAAGAGGGTCCTGCCCCATGACTCCTTGGCAAGAGGGTCCTGCCCCGTGACTCCTTGTCAAGAGGATCCTGCCCTGTGACTCGGTGACTGCTTGTCAAGAGGGTCCTGCCCCGTGACTCCTTGTCAAGAAGATCCTGCCCTGTGACTCGGTGACTCCTTGTCAAGAGGATCCTGCCCTGTGACTCCTTGTCAAGAGGATCCTGCCCGGTGACTCCTTGGCAAGAGGGTCCTGCCCCGTGACTCCTTGTCAAGAGGGTCTGCCCCGTGACTCCTTGGCAAGAGGCTCCTGCCCCGTGACTCGGTGACTACTTGTCAAGAGGATCCTGCCCCGTGACTCCTTGGCAAGAGGGTCCTGCCGGGTGCTTGCTCTCGGGGGGCGATGCTATTTAGCTGAGGCCGGAGAGTTGTCGCCTCTGAACATCTGTCGGCATATCGCCAGCACTGGCTCAAGCAAGCCAAGCCTGACTCTGCTGATGAGACACTGCAAGCGCAAACAAGTCCTTGCATATACGCATCTGGCAGTACGCAAGCAATGGCTCAGGAAAATCCTCACGCTGCTGATGAGACGTTGAGTGTCGAAACCGGCTCCGAGTGTAGCTTGATGTTTCATCACAGCTCGCGAAGTTACGTGCTCTCAGAGAGGGCCGTGCGGCTGATGGAATGTGTAAAAAATATACGTTGATTAGATCACGTGGAGGTTCGTAATCAAGGTGTGTTGGGTTCGTTCGCGTGAATAGAACTGCTGTGTTGTTAAACCACCACCACCAATGAATGAGGTCGGTCACGTTAACAAAACGTGGCAATTAGAAGCTGTATTTTCTTAGGTTTTTTCGGTAAAGTCACGTAGGTAAAAAAATTAAATTAATAAAAGTAAAATAAAAATAAAATAAAAATCACGACGTTTCGGAGGCAACACAAGCTTCCGTCTTCAGGTGGAACCGTCACAGCACGATAGCTGTATCAAGTGAGAGAAATTCCAAGGAAACAGTCCTTGTATATATACTGGTTGAGGGTGGGAGGAGCCAAGGTAGGCCCTGAATATTATTTTTGTGAGGTTCGGTGCGGCTGAAGTACGCTGTTAGGAATGAGCCTTTGTTGTGTAAACTAGGTGCGGATGATGTAAAGGTGCGTGTAAAAAATTTGAAACTGCTTCAACACAGCGGTGGCGTTGGAGGGAGCCCCACAGCATTGACAATTTGAGCGCTGCGAAGTTTCGCTGGAGATTGCGACCAGCTTCATCAGGCAAATTAGCCAGAATTATTAGGAATAACTTGGTCGCGAAAGCCTGCGCGTTAAAGTGATCGTGTGGCGAGACAAATACGGGAAGGAGGAGGCTGATTGTGTGGCTGGTTATGTTGTGACTCACATTCGAACGCAACCACGCCGATGGTGACGCCGATGTTGATGTTTGCGTTGTTAGAGCCGACAGCGAATGTGGCTGAGGGCGTCAGATACGGGGGGGAGGAGGGGGGGAGTTTGGGGAGGGGGTGAGAATAGGAAAGGGGGGGGGGGCTGAGGGGGGGAGGGGTGTGGCATTCACCCCCCCCTACCCCCCTACCCCCCCTATTTCAAACAGCGATCTCACCCCTGCGAGTGAGCGAGCGAGCGATGGTCACGGGGCGAGGAGCGGCCGTTCGGAGCGAGCCACACAGCGCGGGTAAGAGAGAGCTCGAGATCTGGGGGTCATAGATAGCACCTTGAGACTCCATCATCATCATCATCGTGATCATCAGCAAGCGCCGGGCAATGCTACGAGAGAGTTTGGGCTCATCAGCGGTGCCAATGAAGCAGTGGGTTGGCTGTTGCTGCTGCTGCTGTTGCTGCTGCTGTTGCTGTTGCTCCTGCTGCTGCTGTTGCTGCTGCTGTTGCTGCTGCTGCTGCTGCTGTTGCTGCTGCTGCTGTTGCTGCTGCTGCTGCTGTTGCTGCTGCTGCTGCTGTTGCTGCTGCTGCTGTTGCTGCTGCTGCTGCTGTTGCAGGCGTGGTGCCGTGCCTGCCTTCACAGGTGCTGCTGCTCGCTAACGGCACTTGCCCCAACAGCCTGTGAAGGGTACACGGGGCATCTTTGTCTTGTTGATGATTCGTATGACGCGCGCGGTGAAGAAGACGCTCGACTCGATGTCTTCTCCGATGATCGATGTTTGAACTTCCCCCTGTCATGATCATCATCATCATCATCGCCGTCGTCGTTTTCATATCGCTACTCTGTCGGTAGGTTGGCAGACGATGAAAGCATTGATCAATCCATCACACCGCTCTTGTTATCTGCCGTCGTCATTGAGTCTACGGGTCTCTACGTCAGTCTATGGGTCTCCATGTAAATCGTTGGGTCTCTATGGAACTCTATGGGTCTGCATGTGAGTCGGTCTCTTCGTGGGTCGGTGGGTCTCCAACAAAACCCTTGAGTCTCCATATGAGTCGATGGCTCTCCATGAAAATCAGTGGTTCTCTGCGTGAGTCTACGGGTCTCCGTGATGATGACGATGCTATCAGCCACTGCGACGATGGGCTGTCGTCACGTGCAAGAACAGGAGCCGACGGACTTCGCCTGGCGATGAACTTTGTAGTTGCGGAGATCGTGTGGCGTCACCATTGCCCCGGGCCTCTTCTCGAACACAAGGTGATGCACTGCTCGCTCAGCCTGCTGATTCCCTTTGTCTCTTTGGCCGCCGCTGCTGCGGCTGCTTCGGACGAGTTTCAGTTGTCCACGAGGCGTGCTCACGCCGCGTTCCCAACTCTTCCCCCCCCCCCCCAACACACCCGCTAAGTGGCAGGGTGATTAAATTAGTCCCGTTAGCAGATGGGCCCTGCAGCGAACACCCCCCACCACCACCCCTCCCGAGGGACGGTCCCATCGATCAGGGAATGGAGCCCTCGCCCCGCCCCTCACACCCCCAGGGAAGAGTTCCCCCCTCCACCCTCCCCCCTTTACCCCCCCCCTCTACCCCCTCCCCCCCAGGAAAGAGTTCCCCCCCCCTCCTGCCGGACCCAACGCCCCCCCCCACCTTTCCGATGTGCTGCCACGTGCTTCTCACGCAGCTCGCGGTGTCGAGAGACGGGCGTGGGCCTACCCACGCCGTGTAGGGGAATGGGGGGGGGGGTGATTGTCCATACTTCACCACACTGGTTATGTATGTGCTGTGTGTTGAACTTCTTTCGCACCGTACGTAGCCAACCGTGCTCATCGGAGGTGCGCACCAACAGACTAAACACAAAAAGCGATTGCAAAGAAATGAGTTTGTCTAGATGATGATTTGAGAGCGCACAGCTTCCAGCGGCTTCCTAATATCGGAAGGCAGAGCGTTCCAGACGGCCGCAGAAGCGCCATCGCAAAGCGGCGACCACACCGCCTTCGTCCGATGGCCGGGGACGTGGGAGAGACCCAGGGTGGTGATGGTCGTGGTGGTGGGCTGGACGGGTTCGTAGCATCCTCGCCGATGTTAGCCGTGGTCGGGGATTGAGGTCACGTGCGGCTACAACACGCGACTGAGCACGTGGTGGACTAGATCACAAACGCAGGCTGGTGGATCGCTCGAAGCAATGTCGTGGTGTCGTCGTCGTCGTTCAAGTACCGACGCCACGGCGGTGACGCCTTCGTGCGGCACGATGCGTCCCGTGCCCTGGCGGGACTTGCCGGCGGCTCTGTTCGTTCACGGCGCAGCGACGCCGCCAAGTCGCGCGCCCCGGGGACGCGCGCGCGCGCCCCCCATGTTTCATTCATGCGCGTCCCCCACGCTACCCCATATCCCCTCCTCCCTCCCTCCCTCGCTCTCCCTTCCTTTTTTTTTACGATCAGAGGAAACAAGAAGATGCTCGGTGTAGTCGGCAATTTGCTTCGTTCATCATTTCGTAAATGTTTATTTTTTACATTTTAAAACTTAGCTTTATGTAAAACCCCCACCTCTCGCTCACTCTATCGCTCTCTTTCTCGCTCACTCTCTCGCTCACTCTCTCGCCCTCTCTCTCGCCCACTCTCTCGCCCACTCTCTCGCCCACTCTCTCGCTCACTCTCTCGCTCACTCTCTCGCTCACTCTCTCGCCCTCTCCCTCGCCCACTCCCTCGCCCACTCCCTCGCCCACTCCCTCGCTCACTCCCTCGCTCACTCCCTCGCTCACTCCCTCGCTCACTCTCTCGCTCACTCTCTCGCTCACTCTCTCGCTCACTCTCTCGCCCACTCTCTCGCCCACTCTCTCGCCCACTCTCTCGCCCACTCTCTCGCCCACTCTCTCGCTCTCTCTCTCGCTCACTCTCTCGCTCACTCTCTCGCTCACTCTCTCGCTCACTCTCTCGCTCACTCTCTCGCTCACTCTCTCGCCCACTCTCTCGCCCACTCTCTCGCCCACTCTCTCGCCCACTCTCTCGCCCACTCTCTCGCCCACTCTCTCGCTCTCTCTCTCGCTCACTCTCTCGCTCACTCTCTCGCTCACTCTCTCGCTCACTCTCTCGCTCACTCTCTCGCTCACTCTCTCGCTCACTCTCTCGCCCACTCTCTCGCCCACTCTCTCGGTCACTCTCTCGCTCACTCTCTCGCTCACTCTCTCGCTCACTCTCTCGCTCACTCTCTCGCTCACTCTCTCGCTCACTCTCTCGCTCACTCTCTCGCTCACTCTCTCGCCCTCTCCCTCGCCCACTCTCTCGCTCACTCTCTCGCTCACTCTCTCGCTCTCTCTCTCGCTCACTCTCTCGCTCACTCTATCGCTCTCTCTCTCGCTCACTCTCTCGCTCACTCTCTCGGTCACTCTCTCGGTCACTCTCTCGCTCACTCTCTCGCTCACTCTCTCGCTCACTCTCTCGCTCACTCTCTCGCTCACTCTCTCGCTCACTCTCTCGCCCTCTCCCTCGCTCACTCTCTCGCTCACTCTCTCGCTCACTCTCTCGCTCTCTCTCGTTCTGCACGCAGCCCTTCTCGCAGTCCGACGGCCTCCGACGGGTAGCTCATATCAGCATGCAGAGCTCCCCGTCATCTGCCACCGAGCACACGGCCTCCTCCATCGCCTACTGCTCCTTGAAGCTCTCCTTCCCCTCTCTGTTTCTCATCCTTCTCTCTCTCTCCTTTATTATTATTTGTTTTCAACAGTTCACTTGCAAATTACAGATTCTTTTTTATTTAAATGGCGAGCCCTTCCACGGAAGGGCAACAAAATAGTTTACACTAATTACGTTGCTCCTCTCCACGGAAATATTTAGTAAAAGGCGAAAGATTTATTCGCTTTGAAAAGAAACCAGAGATTCTCTCTCCTCTCCCCATCCTATCCCCTCTGCTTTATCCCCCCCCCCCCCGAGCCCTCTGTACCAGCGTGGACGGCACCCTCGTGGTGTTCACCTTCTGAAGCGCTCGCTCGTCACCGCGGCGTGCGCGATGACCACCACCACAACCACCACCACCACCACAACAACCACCACCACAACCACCACCACAACCACCACCACAACAACCACCACCACAACCACCACCACAACCACCACCACAACAACCACCACCACAACCACCACCACAACAACCACCACCACAACCACCACAACAACCACAACCACCACCACGTGACTTTTCTTTCGTGTTGTGTGCGGTGCATTAAGCGCCACAGCGCGTGGATTTGTAGCGTCTGTTCATTTGTTTGCTGGTGACTTTGTGTATTTCATATCGAAATCGCCTCCAGTGCTTTTGCTGCTGGCGGCAATAAAAGTTGTTTAAAAGTCAAAAGTCTTTCCACTCTCTCCTCCCCTCTCTCTTATGTCCTGTCCTCTAAATCCTTCTCTCTCTCCCCCCTTCTCTCCGCTCTTCTCTTTCCGTTCCCCTCTCTCGATCTATCTCCACTCTCCTTCTCCCCCCCCCCATCCTCTCTTTTCCATCATCTCCCCTCTAATCTCTTTCCGCTCTCTCCCCTCCCTTCCCCTCCGCTCTCGATCCATTCTCTCTCCCCCACGTCTCTCTCCGCTCTCCAACTCTCTCACCCCCCCTCTGCCCCTCTCTCTCTATGAACACGTGGTCAACGGATGTATTCATAAGCGACGTCTTCCTCTGAGTGTCATTGCCTACCAACGCGCCGATTGCAAATCCGTAGCTGTCAACCCACACGGTTTATCTACATCATGGGATCTCATCATTAGACCTCCTTTGCCAGTACCAAAATATAATAATAGGGTTTTCCCCATTTTTTAAAATTATATTTTGGTACTGGCAAAGGAGGTCCAATGATGTAGATGCTCACCCCGAGCCCTCGTTACTTTGATAGTGGCATTGTCTTTGAGCTGTACGCCTTTTGGCGTCCTCTGGTCGAGCACCAATTGGGTCGAGGCTCAAAGAAAGCCGTCCCTTGGTGTGGACCAATCCGTTTCAAGGACAATGCATATATTATCATAGTGTGTTTTTTGTTTGCATTTGACTGCAGGTATTGTGGTTAATGCAGACATGAATCCTTGTAAAAAGGTTTCAGTTTTGTTGCCAGAAAAAGGGGGAAAACCCCTATTATTATCATGGGATCTCCTTTGCCAGTACCAAAATATGATCCAAGGTTTTTCCCCCTTTTTTCTGGAAACAAAACAGCTGTGTTAAGATGTTAAAACACCAAACCGAAACCTTTTACAAGGAATCATGTCTGCGTTAACCACAATGCTTGTGGTCAGAATGCAAACAAAAAACATCTTCTGTTAGGCGTCCTCTGGTCTAACACCGATTGAGACGAGGCTCAAAAGAAAGCTGTCTCTGGTGTGGACCAATCGGTTTCAAGGATAATGCATATATTATCAGAGTGTGGGTTTTGCTTGCATTCTGACCACAAGTATTGTGGTTAATGCAGACATGATTCCTTGTAAAAGGTCTGGCAAATGAGGTTCCAATGGTGTAAATGCTTACCCCGAGCTCTCATACTCTGATGGTGCATTGTCTTTGAGTTATGCGCCTTTTAGCGTCATCTGGTCCAACACCATGTGAGACTAGGCTCTAAGGAAAGCTGTCTCGGGTGTGGACCAATCAACTTCAAGGACAGTGCATACATTATCAGAGTTGTGTTTTTTGTTTGCATACCGACTGCAGGTATTGTCGTCAATGCAAACATGACTCCTTGTAAAAAAAGGTGCCAGTTTTGTTGCCAGATAAAAGGGGAAAAAAACAATTATCATAATTTTTCTTCTGGAAAATGAGGTTCCAATGATCTTAACGCCTATCACCACACGGCTTATCTCCGTATTCTTGTACAGGGGAGTTTCCAGGTCCATAAAGCGAACAGCCGTTTCAATACTTGGAAATAAATTGTGTCTATTTGTTTGTGTTTCTCCCTTTTGATGGGACTTTGTCGGATGAACGTTCAGATTTTTAAGGGGCACGGGGTGACCAATGAGGTGTGAGTTGGTCTGTAACGAGGTCGGGTACTGAACACATTCCTCCTCCTGCGGAGGGAGCTGGTAGGAACGTTGGGTTGCTCGGTCAATGGCCAGGGTCAACGGCGGCGTGGTGTATTCCGCAAATATGCCCGACTGTGAGGGCGGGCACAAGCCGGCGTGAGTAGGTTAAACGTTGAGTTTTATAAGGGCACCACGGGGTGACCAGCCCCTCCCCACCCAGCCCCTCCCCTCCACCCCCCACCCAGCCCCACCCCACCCTCCCCACCCAGCCCCTCCCCACCCAGCCCCTCCCCACCCTCCCCACCCAGCCCCTCCCTCCCCACCCAGCCCCTCCCTCCCCACCCAGCCCCTCCCTTCACGACGGACGGACGGACGGACACAATAATCCCCTGTGGGCTGGTGGAACCAGTGGGTTGCTACCAGTATAAAGGTGTTCACAAGATATCAGACGCAGTGCCAACGGGTTCATCGTCGCAAGAGACGGGGTGTAGAGTCGCCGTGTTTGGGGGTAACGTACGGGTAACCTCACAACCATTCTCCCAACACCACGTGTGGCCAGCGTGCTCGAGTCACGATCGCTGTGGATCCACCTCGATTGGAAGAGGCCCCTTCCGCCAGCAGCGGTGAAAGCAAGCTGCTGCAGGGCTGCGCCTTGCCGTGAACTTTAGAAATGGGCTTCAGTCTGACGCCTCTGCGTTTACCCCCACCTCTCTCCAATCTCTCTCTCAAATCTCTCTCTCAAATCTATCTCTCAAATCTATCTCTCAAATCTCTCTCTCAAATCTCTCTCTCAAATCTCTCTCTCAAATCTCTCTCTCAAATCTCTCTCTCAATCTATCTCTCAAATCTCTCTCTCAAATCTCTCTCTCAAATCTCTCTCAAATCTCTCTCTCAAATCTCTCTCTCCAATCTCTCTCTCAAACCTCTCTCTCAAATCTCTCTCTCAAATCTCTCTCTCAAATCTCTCTCTCAAATCTCTCTCTCAAATCTCTCTCTCAAATCTCTCTCTCAAAATCTCTCTCTCAAATCTCTCTCTCAAATCTCTCCCTCCAATCTCTCTCTTAAATCTCTCTCTCAAATCTATCTCTCAATTCTCTCTCTCAAATCTCTCTCTCAAATCTCTCTCTGAAATCTCTCTCTGAAATCTCTCTCTCAAATCTCTCTCTCCAATCTCTCTCTCAAATCTCTCTCAAATCTCTCTCTCAAATCTCTCTCTCAAATCTCTCTCTCAAATCTCTCTCTCAAATCTCTCTCTCAAATCTCTCTCTCAAATCTCTCTCTCCAATCTCTCTCTCAAATCTCTCTCTCCAATCTCTCTCTCAAATCTCTCTCTCAAATCTCTCTCTCAAATCTATCTCTCAAATCTCTCTCTCAAATCTCTCTCTCAAATCTCTCTCTCAAATCTCTCTCTCAAATCTCTCTCTCAAATCTCTCTCTCAAATCTCTCTCTCAAATCTCTCTCTCAAATCTCTCTCAAATCTCTCTCTCAAATCTCTCTCTTAAATCTCTCTCTCAAATCTATCTCTCAATTCTCTCTCTCAAATCTCTCTCTCAAATCTCTCTCTCAAATCTCTCTCTCAATTCCTCTCTCTCAAATCTCTCTCTCAAATCTCTCTCTCAAATCTCTCTCTCAAATCTCTCTCTCAAATCTCTCTCTCAATTCTCTCTCTCAAATCTCTCTCTCAAATCTCTCTCTCAAATCTCTCTCTCAAATCTCTCTCTCAAATCTCTCTCTCAAATCTCTCTCTCAAATCTCTCTCTCAAATCTCTCTCTCAAATCTCTCTCTCAAATCTCTCTCTCAAATCTCTCTCTCAAATCTCTCTCTGAAATCTCTCTCTCAAATCTCTCTCTCCAATCTCTCTCTCAAATCTCTCTCTCAAATCTCTCTCTCAAATCTCTCTCTCAAATCTCTCTCTCAAATCTATCTCTCAAATCTCTCTCTCAAATCTCTCTCTCAAATCTATCTCTCAAATCTCTCTCAAATATCTCTCAAATCTCTCTCTCAAATCTCTCTCTCAAATCTCTCTCCAATCTCTCTCTCAAATCTCTCTCTCAAATCTCTCTCTCAAATCTCTCTCTCAAATCTCTCTCTCAAATCTCTCTCAAATCTATCTCTCAAATCTCTCTCTCAAATCTCTCTCTCAAATCTATCTCTCAAATCTATCTCAAATATCTCTCAAATCTCTCTCTCAAATCTCTCTCTCAAATCTCTCTCCAATCTCTCTCTCAAATCTCTCTCTCAAATCTCTCTCTCCGATCTCTCTCTCAAATCTCTCTCTCAAATCTCTCTCAAATCTCTCTTTCAAATCTCTCTCTCAAATCTCTCTCTCAAATCTCTCTCTCAAATCTCTATCTCAAATCTATCTCTCAAATCTCTCTCCTCTCCTACATCCGCTCCGTGAGACGCGGCCTCGCCGGAGTCGGATTGATCGGGGATATTGAGCCGCATCTCGCGTTTCCCAGCCACGCGAACCGGCCCCGTGCATTATTCAGAGCTCCCGTCTCTTGTCTCCCCGCGTTTCCCACCTCCCCGCGTCTCCCACCCCCCACGTCTCCCTCCTCCTACGTCTCCCACCCCCGCGTCTCCCACCTCTTTGCGTCTCCCACTCCCCGCGTCTTCCACTCCCCGCGTCTCCCACCTCTACGCGTCTCCCACCTCCCCACGTCTCCCACCTCTCCGCGTCTCCCACCCCCCGCGTCTCCCACTCCCCGCGTCTCCCACTCCCCGCGTCTCCCACTCCCTGCGTCTCCTACCTCCCCACATCTCCCACCTCCCACGTCTCCCTCCTTCCCACGTCTCCCACTCCCCGCGTCTCCCACCTCCCCGTGTCTCCCACCTCCCCGCGTCTCCCACCCCCCACGTTTCCCACCTCCCACGTCTCCCTCCTTCCCACGTCTCCCACCTCCCCGCGTCTCCCACCTCCCCACGTCTCCCATCTCCCCACGTCTCCCACTCCCCACGTCTCCCACCTCCCCACGTCTCCCACCTCCCCACGTCTCCCACTCCCCGCGTCTCCCACTCCCCGCGTCTCCCACCTCTCCGCGTCTCCCACCTCTCCGTGTCTCCCACTCCCCGCGTCTCCCACCTCTCCGCGTCTCCCACCTCCCCACGTCTCCCACTCCCCACGTCTCCCACCTCCCCACGTCTCCCACCTCCCCACGTCTCCCACTCCCCGCGTCTTCACCTCCCCGCGTCTCCCACCTCTCCGCGTCTCCCACCTCTGTGTCTCCCACTCCCCGCGTCTCCCACCTCTCCGCGTCTCCCACTGCTCCGCCTTCTGCGTTTTCCTCCCACGTGAAGCCAAACTCCCATTCCGAATGGAATTCATGGCCAAATATCCCAATGTAATCAGCTGCCTCCTGCGAGGCTTCCCGCGGTTCACATCGTCAATGTTATTGCAATTCATCATCACCACCATGCAATTACCAATTACATTATTTAACCGTCAACATGATGCCCATCATCATAACATTAAAAACACATTATCATCACATCATACAATAATCTTACGATCATCACGCAATCGTCACTGCGCTTCATTTGTCGTTTGATAGCGCGTTCGCCGCTTGTTCCAGAGATTCGCGGTTCGGCCCCAGCAGGCCGCCCTGGATAATACTGCGGGCGCATTCACCGTAGACAATGCGCGCCGCTTGCTGGGCAGTGGACGTCAGAGATCCCGTGACGTCAGAGATCGCGAGGCTAGGCCATCGTGTGTCGGATTCACGATTAGAAAATGTTGTGAAATTTAATTGACAAACAAAACTATTTACGTCGTAAATTGCTCAATGGGAATTATACAAAGCAATAACAACAGCAGCAACAACAAACAGTAGCAGCAGCAGCAATAACAACACGATCAGCAGTAGCAACAGTAGCAACAGTAGCAGCAGCAACAGCAGCAACAGCAGTAGCAGCAGCAATAACAGCAATAACAACAGCAGCAACAGCAGTAGCAGCAGCAATAACAACAGCAGCAGCAACAGCAGCAACAGCAAACAGCAGCAGCAATAACAGCAGCAGCAGCAACAGCAACATCGCCCTTGACCGTGAACCCGTGGCAGGACCCTCCTGAAGCAGGAGTCTTGAGACTCGGGCTCTGCGGGGCAAACAGGTTAACAAATAAACACATCGCACCCGTACGTGAGTGTGTGTAGCGGTCAGCGCACGCTGCGCTACGAACCCGGCAACTCGGGTTCGATTCCCGCTCACGGCCAACGCCGGTGACGATTATCTGAATCGGTTCTGGGCCTCCCCTAGGTCGACTCAGCCTCAAATGGGTGACCTGGTGCGTTGTGTAAACATCGCCACTGGGGAGACAAAGGCGGCCGGGTGTGCCGGCCTTCATGGGTGCTCGCTAACAGCACTTGCCCCAACAGTCTGTTAAGGCTACACGGGGGATCTTTGTCTTTGTGCACTCGTATGCCAGGAATGTGTTGCGGACATGTTGCTGCTCAGTGAGGCTTTCATGGGTAAACAAGCTGAATAACAACAACAACAACAACAGTTGCATCATCATCATAATCATCATGACCCCTTCCCGGATAAATCCGCGGCGTTCTTCTTGTTGTTGTTTTCGTGTTGGAGTTATCGTGCGTGCTGTCGTCACTGAGCACGTGGTCACGGCGAGCCGGGCACGCACGCGGGCCGTGTCTGCTTACACTGGAGCTTAATATAACCACGTGGGGACACGCGGACACGGGGACACGGAGTCGTGAGGACACGGGGACACGGGGACAACGTGGGACACGGGGTCGTGAGGACACGGGGACACGGGGTCGTGAGGACACTCAGACACGGGGAGAACGTGGGACACGGGGTCGTGAGGACACGACGCGCACGGGAACAACGCGGGACATGGGATCTAGAGGACACGGGGACACGGGGATACGGAGACACGGACGTGAAGACACGGGGACAGAAGGACACGGGGATGTGGAGACGTGGGGACCTGGTCCGCACAGATGGATTCAATAATCCAGAGCTGTAATGTCATCTCCTGGCCACATCGCAGCCAATCCCTACAACACACGGCAACATCCTATTGGGTCACCCATCCGAGTAACTAACCAGGCTCAATTTTGATTGGCTGTTGAGGTTCTACTAGAGCGACACGCTGCACGCGCCCAATGATTGGTAAACACGTCACATGCACACAAACACACACATGTGCTCGATGCCATATATACATATTAGGCGACGTTTCGGGCAATGGTCCTGCTCCAGTCTGAATCAGCACTCACTACGCCACGTGTGACAACAACAACAACATTCGCCACTAAGTGCACCTAGCCTGGCACCAGTGACACGGGGAGAGGGTGACGTGGGTGTATGTCACTCACAAAGATAAATATCCCCCGTGTAGCCTTAACAGACTGTTGGGGCAAGTGCTGTTAGCGAGCACCTATGAAGGCCGGCACGGCACACGAGGGGGTGGGGGGCCAACACCACGCCCGACCGCCTTTGTCTCCCCAGCGACGATGTTTACGCACCGCGCACCAGGTTGCTCATGTGAGGCTGAGTCGACCTAGGGGAGGCCCAGGCCCGCTTCAGATAATCGCCGCTGGTGCGTGCAGGTTGAGAACTTGTTCCGCACCGCGCGTAGCCGCCCGCGCTCATCGGAGGAGCGATCGTCTCCGTAGGGAGGTGCTGTTGGGGGTCGTGAGCGGGAATCGAACTCGGGTGGCCACGCGTAACTCGCAATGGCCTACTCTTGCCAACGGCGTCACGGCGTCTTTTAACGTCCACACGTGAGTGGCCCACCAACCCTCGCTGCTTGACGCCACAGCGCATGACCACAGGCCACGTGTGTGTGTGTGTGTGCACGTTGGACTTCTTTCGCACCGTACGAGTCTGAATGCACCCGTGAGCTATCCACAACCGCCGGCCCAGTCGGTCCCATGACCCCTGGGTTGTGACCCGTGACCTCCGGGCAGCAGGGAGCCTTCCACGCTTCACGTGATGCCCTCAAAGGGTCACCTACCCTCCTGGAACAAGCGTCGTGGTGACGTGTGCTTTGAAGGGCCGTCCATAAATGACGTCACGCACCTAGGGGGGGGGGCGTCAGACATTTGTGACGATGTGTGACGAGGGGGGGGGGGTTTGAGAAATGTGACGTCACATCAAAATGAGCAACTTTAAATAAATATAGACAACACGTTTTACTTAATTAAATAGACTTTTAAATACAAATTTCTCCTACAACATCAGAGTGCAGCGCCACATTAAATACGCACCACAATGACAATAGTTTAAAGCGATTTGAAGCATGTTTTTTTTTGGGGAGGGGGGGGGGCAGAGCTTTGTGACGTCATATTTGAGGGGGGGGGTCTGACTTTTTGTGACGCCGTGTGACGAAGGGGGGGGGGGGGTCAAAAATCGTCCAAACCGTGTGACGTCATTTATGGACGGCCCCTGAGGCCACGTGAGGCGTCGAAGGCTCGCCGGCAGGAGGCCACGGGGCTGAGCCAGGTGCCATGGGGGTCTGACTGACTGAGATCGTTTTAATCTTTGACTCGAGATCAATTGGGGATCACAGTTTCAAGTTTTCAAGTTCATGTATTAGGTACTGTATAGCCCTGTGAGCCATTCGGCTCTTGAATCGGGTGCAACCGCAACAAACAAAAACATGAAAAAGAAAACAGCAGCAGCAGCCGCAGAAGCGGCAGCGTTGCCACTCTCTACTGAGCAAACTTGGCAGGATCCTCCTCAAAAAGAGTCTTGAGACTCAGGCTTTGCAGGGTTACCAAGGTTAATAAACGCATTAATTCGACACACGTGAATGTTTGTAGCGGTTATCTTCTTTTTTACGATCAGAGGAAACAAGAAGATGCTCGGTGTAGTCGGCACTTTGCTTCGTTCATCATTTTTTTATTTTTAGTGCTTTGCTTTATGTAAACCCCCCCCCCCCCCCACTTTTTAAATGAAAGATTTTTCTCTCTACCCCCTCTCTCTACCTCCCCTCTCTCTCTACCCCCTCTCTCCCTACTCCATGTCTATGTCCCCCCTATGTATTCTATGTAATATTACAAGAACAACTTTTTTTGCTGCGGTACGAACCCGGCCATCCGAGTTCAATTCCGGCCCAAGGCCAACACCGGTGACGATTATCTGAACCGGTCCTGGGCCTCTCCTAGGCCGACTCGGCCTCAAATGAATACATGGTGCGGCGTGTAAACATCGCCACTGGGGAGACAAAGGCGGCCGGGCGTGTCGCTGGCTACCCACCCCCTCGTGTGCCGTGTCGGCCTTCATAGGCGCTACTCGCTACTAACAGCACTTGCCCCAACAGTCTGCTAAGGCTACACGGGGGATCTTTTCCTGGACTCGTATGTCCAGAATGTGTTGTGAAGCCGTCACCGCTCAGGGCTAGAGGCACACAGAGAGAGTGTCCGTGTGAATGGAGGTCACGTGATGTTGTCACGTGTCCCTGGGGCCCACGCGGTTGGGAACACGTGGAGCTTCAGCCGTGGAGCAGCCCGTTAGGTGAGGTGAGGGGAGGGGTGGTGAGGGGTGGTGAGGTGAGGGGAGGGGTGGTGAGGGGTGGTGAGGTGAGGGGAGGGGTGGTGAGGGGTGGTGAGGTGAGGGGAGGGGAGGGGAGGGGTGGTCAGGGGTGGTGAGGTGAGGTGTGGTGAGGTGTGGTGAGGGGAGGGGTGGTCAGGGGTGGTGAGGTGAGGTGTGGTGAGGTGTGGTGAGGGGAGGGGTGGTCAGGGGTGGTGAGGTGAGGTGTGGTGAGGTGAGGGGTGGTGAGGTGTGGTGAGGGGGGTAGGGGGTGGGTCAGGGGTGGTGAGGTGAGGGGGTGGGTGAGGGTGTGGTGAGGTGAGGGGTGGTGAGGGGTGGTGAGGTGAGGTGTGGTGAGGTGAGGGGTGGTGAGGTGTGGTGAGGGGAGGGGTGGTGAGGGGTGGTGAGGTGAGGTGTGGTGAGGTGAGGGGTGGTGAGGTGTGGTGAGGGGAGGGGTGGTGAGGGGTGGTGAGGTGAGGTGTGGTGAGGTGAGGGGAGGGGTGGTGAGGGGTGGTGAGGTGAGGGGAGGGGTGGTGAGGTGAGGGGAGGGGTGGTGAGGAGTGGTGAGGGGTGGTGAGGTGAGGTGTGGTGAGGTGAGGGGAGGGGTGGTGAGGGGTGGTGATGGGTGGTGAGGTGTTGTGATGGGTGGTGAGGTGAGGTGTGGTGAGGTGAGGGGAGGGGTGGTGAGGGGTGGTGATGGGTGGTGAGGTGAGGTGTGGTGAGGTGAGGGGAGGGGTGGTGAGGTGAGGGGAGGGGTGGTGAGGGGTGGTGAGGTGAGGGGAGGGGTGGTGAGGTGAGGGGAGGGGTGGTGAGGGGTGGTGAGGTGAGGGGAGGTGAGGTGAGGTGTGGTGAGGTGAGGGGAGGGGTGGTGAGGTGAGGGGAGGTGAGGTGAGGTGTGGTGAGGTGAGGGGAGGGGTGGTGAGGGGTGGTGAGGTGAGGGGAGGGGTGGTGAGGTGTGGTGAGGTGAGGGGAGGGGTGGTGAGGTGAGGGGAGGGGTGGTGAGGGGTGGTGGTGAGGGGTGGTGAGGTGAGGGGAGGGGTGGTGAGGGGTGGTGAGGTGAGGGGAGGGGTGGTGAGGTGAGGGGAGGGGTGGTGAGGTGAGGGGAGGGGTGGTGAGGGGTGGTGAGGTGAGGGGAGGGGGTGGTGAGGTGAGGGGAGGGGTGGTGAGGTGAGGGGAGGGGTGGTGAGGGGTGGTGAGGTGAGGGGAGGGGTGGTGAGGTGAGGGGAGGGGTGGTGAGGTGAGGGGAGGTGAGGTGAGGTGTGGTGAGGTGAGGGGAGGGGTGGTGAGGGGTGGTGAGGTGAGGTGAGGGGAGGGGTGGTGAGGTGAGGGGAGGTGAGGTGAGGTGTGGTGAGGTGAGGGGAGGTGAGGTGTGGTGTGGTGAGGTGAGGGGTGGTGAGGTGAGGGGAGGTGAGGTGAGGTGTGGTGAGGTGAGGGGAGGGGTGGTGAGGGGGTGGTGAGGTGAGGGGAGGGGTGGTGAGGTGTGGTGAGGTGAGGGGAGGGGTGGTGAGGTGAGGGGAGGTGAGGTGAGGGTGTGGTGAGGTGAGGGGAGGGGTGGTGAGGGGTGGTGAGGGGTGGTGAGGTGAGGGGAGGGGTGGTGAGGTGAGGGGAGGGGTGGTGAGGGGTGGTGAGGTGAGGGGAGGTGTGGTGAGGTGAGGGGAGGGGTGGTGAGGTGAGGGGAGGTGAGGTGAGGTGTGGTGAGGTGAGGGGAGGGGTGGTGAGGGGTGGTGAGGTGAGGGGAGGTGAGGTGAGGTGTGGTGAGGTGAGGGGAGGGGTGGTGAGGTGGGGGAGGTGAGGTGAGGTGTGGTGAGGTGAGGGGAGGGGTGGTGAGGGGTGGGTGAGGGGTGGGTGTGGTGAGGGGAGGGGTGGTGAGGTGGGGGAGGGGTGGTGAGGGGTGGTGAGGTGAGGGGAGGTGTGGTGAGGTGAGGGGAGGGGTGGTGGGTGAGGGGAGGTGAGGTGAGGTGTGGTGAGGTGAGGGGAGGGGTGGTGGGGGTGGTGAGGGGTGGTGAGGTGAGGGGAGGGTGTGGTGAGGTGAGGGGAGGGGTGGTGAGGGGTGGTGAGGTGAGGGGAGGGGTGGTGAGGTGAGGGGAGGGGTGGTGAGGTGGGGGAGGGTGGGAGGTGAGGGTGAGGGTGAGGTGAGGTGGTGTGTGAGGTGAGGGGAGGGGTGGTGAGGGGTGGTGAGGTGAGGGTGGGGTGGTGAGGTGAGGGGGAGGGGTGGTGAGGTGAGGGGAGGGGTGGTGGGTGAGGGGGGTGAGGTGAGGTGTGGTGAGGTGAGGGGAGGGGTGGTGAGGGGTGGTGAGGTGAGGGGAGGGGTGGTGAGGTGAGGGGAGGTGAGGTGGGTGTGGTGAGGTGAGGGGAGGTGAGGTGAGGTGTGGTGAGGTGAGGGGAGGGGTGGTGAGGTGAGGGGAGGGGTGGTGAGGTGAGGGGAGGGGTGGTGAGGTGAGGGGAGGTGAGGTGAGGTGTGGTGAGGTGAGGGGAGGGGTGGTGAGGGGTGGTGAGGTGAGGGGAGGGTGGTGAGGTGAGGGGAGGTGAGGTGAGGTGTGGTGAGGTGAGGGGAGGGGTGGTGAGGGGTGGTGAGGTGAGGGGAGGGGTGGTGAGGTGAGGGAGGGGTGGTGAGGTGAGGGGAGGGGTGGTGAGGTGAGGGGAGGTGAGGTGAGGTGTGGTGAGGTGAGGGGAGGGGTGGTGGGGGTGGTGGGTGAGGGTGAGGTGAGGTGTGGTGAGGTTGAGGGAGGTGAGGTGGGTGTGGTGAGGTGAGGGGGGGTGGTGAGGTGGGGAGGTGAGGTGAGGTGTGGTGAGGTGAGGGGAGGGGTGGTGGGGTGGTGAGGGGTGGTGAGGTGGGGGAGGGGTGGTGAGGTGAGGGGGGGGTGGTGTGGGGTGGTGGGTGAGGGGGGTGTGGTGAGGTGAGGGGAGGGGTGGTGGGTGAGGTGGAGGTGAGGTGAGGTGTGGTGAGGTGAGGGGAGGGGTGGTGAGGGGTGGTGGGTGAGGGGAGGTGGGTGAGGTGTGGTGAGGTGAGGGGAGGGGTGGTGTGGGTGAGGGGAGGTGAGGTGAGGTGTGGTGAGGTGAGGGGAGGGGGTGGTGAGGGGTGGTGAGGGGTGGTGAGGTGAGGGGAGGGGTGGTGAGGTGAGGGGAGGGGTGGTGGGGGTGGTGAGGTGAGGGGAGGTGTGGTGAGGTGAGGGGAGGGGTGGTGAGGTGAGGGGAGGTGAGGTGAGGTGTGGTGAGGTGAGGGGAGGGGTGGTGAGGGGTGGTGAGGGGTGGTGAGGTGAGGGGAGGGGTGGTGAGGTGAGGGGAGGGGTGGTGAGGGGTGGTGAGGTGAGGGGAGGTGTGGTGAGGTGAGGGGAGGGGTGGTGAGGGGTGGTGAGGTGAGGGGTGGTGAGGGGTGGTGAGGTGAGGGGAGGGGTGGTGAGGTGAGGGGAGGGGTGGTGAGGGGTGGTGAGGGGTGGTGATGGGTGGTGAGGGGTGGTGAGGTGTGGTGAGGGGTGGTGAGGAGTGGTGAGGAGTGGTGAGGGGTGGTGAAGGGTGGTGAGGTGTGGTGAGGTGAGGGGAGGGGTGGTGAGGTGTGGTGATGGGTGGTGACGTGAGGTGTGGTGAGGGGTGGTGAGGGGTGGTGAGGGGTGGTGAGGTCTGGTGAGGGGTGGTCACATATCCCTGTCGTGGGGACGCACGCTCGCAGAGGAACGACTAAGCGGGCCACGCCTCCCACGTGAATGGAGACATCTGCATCTTGATGAATCATCGTGGTCTATCCACTGATGGATTTTACACAGGTTTCCCCGAAGCGTTGTAATAACAACAACAACAACAATCCACCTGGCACGCGAGCTGATTTCATCGCTCCATCTCCCCGGTGGAGGTCGCCTTACTCCTTTGGCTTCCACTCCGTTGTTGGTCTCGACCACTCCTCCACCGCCCCTGCTCGAGAAGCGACCTCCTTAGGGGCGCCGCGGTGGCTATGAGATGTTGACTACCTCGCCTGGTGTACAGGAGGTCGTGGGTTCGATCCCGACCCTGACGCCTGCTGCTGTATATTTGGAGTTTGCGTGTCTCTCATCATCATCACGGTGGCTATGAGATGTTGACTACCTCGCCTGGTGTACAGGAGGTCGTGGGTTCGATCCCGACCCTGACGCCTGCTGCTGCTGTATATTTGGAGTTTGCGTGTCTCTCTCTCATCATCATCACGGTGGCTAGGAGATGTTAACTACCTCGCCTGGTGTACAGGAGGTCGTGGGTTCGATCCCGACCCTGACGCCTGCTGCTGTATATTTGGAGTTTGTGTGTTTCTCTCATCATCATCATCACGGTGGCTATGAGATGTTAACTACCTCGCCTGGTATACAGGAGGTCGTGGGTTCGATCCCGACCCTGACGCCTGCTGCTGTATATTTGGAGTTTGTGTCTCTCTCTCTCTCATCATCACGGTGGCTATGAGATGTTAACTACCTCGCCTGGTGTACAGGAGGTCGTGGGTTCGATCCCGACCCTGACGCCTTCTGCTGTATATTTGGAGTTTGTGTGTCTCTCTCTCTCATCATCACGGTGGCTATGAGATGTTAACTACCTCGCCTGGTATACAGGAGGTCGTGGGTGTAGAGTTGTGGTGTAGAGTTGTGGTGTAAGAGTTGTGATGTAGGGTTGTGGTGTAGAGTTGTGGTGTAGAGTTGTGGTGTAGGGTTGTGGTGTAGGGTTGTGGTGTAGAGTTGTGGTGTAGAGTTGTGGTGTAGAGTTGTGGTGTAGAGTTGTGGTGTAGAGTTGTGGTGTAGAGTTGTGGTGTAGAGTTGTGGTGTAGAGTTGTGGTGTAGAGTTGTGGTGTAGAGTTGTGGTGTAGAGTTGTGGTGTAGAGTTGTGGTGTAGAGTTGTGGTGTAGAGTTGTGGTGTAGAGTTGTGGTGTAGAGTTGTGGTGTAGAGTTGTGGTGTAGAGTTGTGGTGTAGAGTTGTGGTGTAGGGTTGTGGTTGTGGTGTAGGGTTGTGGTGTATGGTTGTGGTTGTGGTGTAGGGTTGTGGTGTAGGGTTGTGGTGTAGAGTTGTGGTGTAGGGTTGTGGTGTAGGGTTATGGAGTTGTGGTGTAGAGTTGTGATGTAGGGTTGTGGTGTAGAGTTGTGGTGTAGAGTTGTGATGTAGAGTTGTGATGTAGAGTTGTGGTGTAGAGTTGTGGTGTAGAGTTGTGGTGTAGGTTTGTGGTGTAGAGTTGTGGTGTAGGGTTGTGGTGTAGGGTTGTGGTGTAGAGTTGTGGTGTATGGATGTGGTGTAGGGTTGTGGTGTAGAGTTGTGGTGTAGGGTTGTGGTGTAGGGTTATGGTTGTGGTGTAGGGTTGTGGTGTATGGATGTGGTGTAGAGTTGTGGTGTGGGGTTGTGGTTGTGGTGTAGGGTTGTGGTGTAGAGTTGTGGTGTAGGGTTGTGGTGTAGAGTTGTGGTGTAGAGTTGTGGTGTAGAGTTGTGGTGTAGGGTTGTGGTGTAGGGTTGTGGTGTAGGGTTGTGGTGTAGGGTTGTGGTGTAGGGTTGTGGTGTAGGGTTGTGGTGTAGGGTTGTGGTGTAGGGTTGTGGTGTAGGGTTGTGGTGTAGGGTTGTGGTGTAGGGTTGTGGTGTAGGGTTGTGGTGTAGGGTTGTGGAGTTGTGGTGTAGAGTTGTGATGTAGGGTTGTGGTGTAGAGTTGTGGTGTAGAGTTGTGGTGTAGAGTTGTGATGTAGGGTTGTGGTGTAGAGTTGTGGTGTAGAGTTGTGATGTAGGGTTGTGGTGTAGAGTTGTGATGTAGGGTTGTGATGTAGAGTTGTGGTGTAGAGTTGTGGTGTAGAGTTGTGGTGTAGGTTTGTGGTGTAGAGTTGTGGTGTAGGGTTGTGGTGTAGGGTTGTGGTGTAGAGTTGTGGTGTATGGATGTGGTGTGGAGTTGTGGTGTGGGGTTGTGGTTGTGGTGTAGGGTTGTGGTGTAGAGTTGTGGTGTAGAGTTGTGGTGTAAGAGTTGTGGTGTAAGAGTTGTGGTGTAAGAGTTGTGGTGTAGAGTTGTGGTTTAGAGTTGTGGTGTAGAGTTGTGGTGTAGGGTTGTGGTGTAGGGTTGTGGTTTAGAGTTGTGGTGGAGTTGTGGTGTAAAGTTGTGGTGTAGAGTTGTGGTGTAGAGTTGTGGTGTAGAGTTGTGGTGTAGGGTTGTGGTGTGGAGTTGTGGTTGTGGTGTAGAGTTGTGGTGTAGAGTTGTGGTGTAGAGTTGTGGTGTAGAGTTGTGGTGTAGGGTTGTGGTGTAGGGTTGTGGTGTAGGGTTGTGGTGTAGAGTTGTGGTGTAGAGTTGTGGTGTGGGGTTGTGGTTGTGGTGTAGGGTTGTGGTGTAGAGTTGTGGTGTAGGGTTGTGGTGTAGAGTTGTGGTGTAGGGTTGTGGTGTAGAGTTGTGGTGTAGAGTTGTGGTGTAAGAGTTGTGGCGTAGAGTTGTGGTGTAGAGTTGTGGTGTAGAGTTGTGGTGTAGGGTTGTGGTGTAAGAGTTGTGGTGTAAGAGTTGTGGTGTGGGGTTGTGGTGTAGAGTTGTGGTGTAGGGTTGTGGTGTAGAGTTGTGGTGTAGAGTTGTGGTGTAGAGTTGTGGTGTAGGGTTGTGGTGTAGGGTTGTAGTGTAGAGTTGTGGTGTAGAGTTGTGGTGTAGAGTTGTGGTGTAGAGTTGTGGTGTAGAGTTGTGGTGTGGAGTTGGCGCACTGCGCTACGAACCCGGCCGAGCACGAGTTCAATTCCTGATCGTGGATTCCATCGGCAGTGGTCGTCTCACTTGACCCAACAGCACCGTGAGGCTACACGGGGGAGCTTTGCCTTGTGTGTGTGTGGGTGAGAGCCAGGACGCCGTAGCGACCGCCTTTGTCTTTCCAATGCCGATGGCTTCGTTTCTCGCTCACTGCCCAACAGTTGTAGTGGTCATGGGCCTCCTCTAGGTCGACTTAGCCTCAAATTAGTATCCAGAGCGGTGTGCAAAAAAACCCATCAGCACTGGGGAGACAAAGGCGGCCGCCGGACGTGGACATGCGATCACGTCCCGGCAGCTCGCACTTGTCCCGTAAATCTGTGAAGGCTACAAGGGGGATCTTTGTCTCTTTCGCGGTAGGAAGGGGGCGTGTGGAGGTGGGGGTCTGTAACTTAACTCCAGAAGTCACCCCGCACACCAACCTCCCCCCACCACCCCCACCACCATCACCCCACCCACCACCACGTCCTCACCCCCCCCCACACCACCTCCCCCCCACCACCACCACTACATCCCCCCCCACCACCACGTCCCCCCACCACCTACCCCCCCACCACCTCCCCCCCCACCACCACCACTACATCTTCACTTCCACCCACCCACCACCATCACCCCACCCACCACATCCTCACCCCCCCCACACCACCTCCCCACCACCACCACGACATCCTCACCCCCCCACCACATCCTCACCACCACCTCCCCCCCACCACCACCACCTCCCCCCCACCACCACCACCACCACATCCTCACCCCCCACCCACCACCAGCAACAGAGGCACCCCCCCACCACCTCCCCCCCATCACCACAACCCCCCCCCCCACGCTGCGAGCGTCAACGATGGGCGGAGTGGCGGTGCCCGTTCCCAAAGTGCCTGCGACGTCAGTTCCTGCGCCAAGACGCCACCAGGCTCTGTCCGCTGCTCGCTCGCCTCTCGCTCCTCGTGGGTGACAAGAGGCGGGAGGAGGGGGGAGGAGGAGGAGGAGAGGCAGGCCGGTTCCCTCCCCCTTCTCTCATCAGTTTTGATCATTATTGTAATTATATATTGAACTTTAAAAAAACTCCCCCGTATTGTCCCGAGTAAGAAGAGGCTTCTCGCTCCCTGCCCGAGGGTCGTGGAACTGAAGATCAGCCAGCCACGCGAGACGGCGGATAGACCGGCACGCGTGGGGATCCAGCAGCGGAGCGAGCCTGGAGTGTGTTGCGCCGAAGTTGTGCGGCGGGGTTTCTGCCCCCCCCTCTCCTGCCTCCCTCCCCCGCTCCACCAAACTCCCTCCTCCTGCTCCCTCCCCCCACACAGTCCTTCCCTTCTCTCTCACTCTCTCGCTGTGGCTCTCCCACCGCTTCGCCCGCTTCACTCTCACACGGCACCGAGAATCAAGAGCGAGCGAGAGAGAATGGAGCCGCAACTCGTTCATCTTCACGCCTAAGAGGAATTTACCGGCGTGCTGCGAGCGAGCGAGCGAGAGAGCGAGAGACGTTTTTATATTCAAGAGACGACGCCCGGGCGGCCGAGGTTGGCGGAACGAACAGCCGAGACTTTGGACGCTTTCTTCCTGACGTGGCCTCAACGTGCACCTAGCCTGGCACCGCGGTGCCGTCATCTTGGCGGCTGCTGCTGCTGCTCAGGAGGAGTTGCCGGCTGATGACGATTCGGACTTAGCCGGACAGCGGGGTGAGTGAGTGGGTGAGTGGGTGGGTGAGAGGGTGAGTGAGTGGGTGGGTGAGTGAGTGGGTGAGAGGGTGAGTGAGTGAGTGGGTGAGTGAGTGGGTGAGTGGGTGAGTGAGTGGGTGAGTGAGTGGGTGAGTGGGTGAGAGGGTGAGTGAGTGAGTGGGTGAGTGAGTGGGTGAGAGGGTGAGTGAGTGAGTGGGTGAGTGAGTGAGTGGGTGAGTGAGTGGGTGAGTGGGTGAGAGGGTGAGTCAGTGAGTGGGTGGGTGAGTGAGTGAGTGAGTGGGTGAGTGAGTGGGTGAGAGGGTGAGTGAGTGGGTGAGTGAGTGGGTGAGAGGGTGAGTGAGTGAGTGAGTGGGTGAGAGGGTGAGTGGGTGAGAGGGTGAGTGAGTGAGTGAGTGGGTGAGTGAGTGGGTGAGAGGGTGAGTGAGTGGGTAAGAGGGTGAGTGAGTGGGTGAGTGAGTGGGTGAGAGGGTGAGTGGGTGAGAGGGTGAGTGAGTGAGTGGGTGAGTGGGTGAGAGGGTGAGTGAGTGGGTGAGAGTGTGAGTGAGTGGGTGAGTGAGTGGGTGAGAGGGTGAGTGAGTGGGTGAGAGGGTGAGTGAGTGGGTGAGTGAGTGGGTGAGTGAGTGAGTGGTTGGGTGGGGGAGTGGGTGAGTGAGTGGGTGAGTGAGTGGGTGGGTGAGTGAGTGAGTGGGTGGGTGGGTGAGTGGGTGAGTGAGTGAGTGGGTGAGTGGGTGAGTGAGTGGGTGAGTGAGTGAGTGAGTGGGTGAGTGAGTGAGTGAGTGGGTGAGTGAGTGAGTGAGTGGGTGAGTGAGTGAGTGCGTGAGTGGGTGAGTGAGTGAGTGGGTCAGTGAGCGGGTGGGTGAGTGAGTGGGTCAGTGAGTGGGTGGGTGAGTGAGTGAGTGGGTGGGTGAGTGAGTGGGTGAGTGGGTGGGTGAGTGGGTGGGTGAATGAGTGTGCCCCGTGGGAGGTGAAGAGATGAAGAGGTGAGACGGAGTTGGCGTTCGGAGACGAGACGGGAGGGGAGAGAGACACGTTGAGACTTTGGCGGCCTCGGGGATCGAATTCGGACTTAGTCGCACAGGAGACGGAGTGCGAGAGAGAGAAGAGAGGGGGTGGAACTTGTTAAAGGAGTTGGAGCTGAAGAAGAGAGTTGGTGGGGAGGGAGAGACAGGGTGCGAGATGCTGGCCGGAGTTCAGCGCTGAAGCAGGAGCGAAGATGTGGAGCTCCAAACAACAACAACATCAACAGCCCGGAGTGGACGGCTTCTTAGGTAAACAAACTCAACCTGACCCTGACCTCGTTCATCCTGTCATTAATCATCCAACGATTTACCCCCCCCCCCCCCATCGATTACATTAATTGTCGCTTCTGGGTGGTGAGTCTATTCAATTGATTATTGTTATTCTCATAACTAAATCGGCTGGAGCTTCCCGTAAACCACGTGACGTCTTAATTTCGATTTAAAGCTTTCGTGACTGCAGGGATTCATCTTCTTCGTTCTAATAAAGTAATAAAAATAAAACATAATAAAATAATTATTTTATGATGTTTTAATAAAAATAAAACATAATAAAGTAAATATTTTATTGTGTTTTATTTTTATTATTTATATTACTATTTATAATAAAAATAAAACCTAATAAATAAATATTTGTATTTTTTTAGAAATAAAACATAATAAAATAATTATTTTATTATGCTTTATTTTTAATATTTTATTATTTCCCTTCTACGTGACTTTACCGAAAGAACCAAGAACACGTGACGTCTGTGGGTGGCCACTCCCACTGTGAGTCCCCTCCCACAACCCCGCCCCCTCTGAGAACAGACGCCGTTCCTCCTCGCCTCTCCTCACCTCCCGTTTGCTCCCGTCTCTCCGCTCCTTTCTCCAGCCTTGCCCTGTCATTCCTCGCTCTCCCTCTTCTCCCTCCCTTCCCCTCTCTCTTCCCATCCGTGACTCTCCGTGACTCTGCTCCTGATAACTTTAATCTAAGTTGTCTTATGGTTGTTATTGTTTGACTTGCATCCCACTGGGCTTTTTTGCACACAGCGTTGAAATGCGGTGTTTTTTCTGGAAGACTTTGCTGTTTTTTCCTGGATGTTTCTGTTTGCGTGTAGTCACTTTAAGATGTTTCTTGGTCATGTTTTTGTTTTGTTGCGGTTGCACCCGAGTCAAGAGCCGCATGGCTCACATGAAATATCTCCATATATATAAACAGCAAAGTTGTGATTATGTGTGTCTGTTCAAAATGTTTAGCGTACTTCCCGACATGCAACAAACTGGAAATTTGCCATGTGGGTACTTTCCAGACTGTACACCATGCAAACATTCTAAAAATACACTTTTTGGGAGGGAGCTCAATAATGCATATATTATTTGCACGGCAATTGAGCTGTGACGTCACATCTGTCACGTGACCCGCGCACGTGGAAGCGTAACGCATTGTAGTGTAGTGGTTAGCGCTACGCCGCGCTACGAACCCGGCGACCCGAGTTCGATTCCCGCTCACGGCCACCACCGGTGACGATTATTTGAACCGGACCTGGGTCCTCCCCTAGCTCGACTCAGCCTCAAACGAGTAACTGGTGTAGTGTGTGAACATCGCCACTGGGGAGACAAAGGCGGCCGGGCGTGGTGGCGGCCGGGCGTGGTGCTGGCCACTTACCCCCTCGTACCTAATAAATGAAAGTGAAAATGTAAAACTGTTGTCAACCCGCGGTGTGGTCACGGCTACAGCAGTCGCCATTCACGAGCTATTTATCCTCGTTTGTATCGCGACACGGATTTTGTTCTCTCTCGATGGTATATATATATTTTTTATTTATTTAAAAACCATTCACCGCCACCACCACCACCACCACCCGACACACGCCAATCGGTGAGGTCTGTCACGTGAACAAAACGGGCCAATCGGCGACGAACTTGGGCGTGACGGCGAGTGACGAAGCCACCGCGTTGACCACCGCGTGCTGTGACGTTTCTCTCGTGATGACGTCACAAACCTTACTCCGTCGGCCGTGTCGGGTGGTAGGTGGGTGAACGACACATTTATAGTTTACGCGATCTAACCACCCCCCTCCCCCCACCTTTATTATCATGATTATGATCAAGAAGTTATCCCACGCGGCGCAGAGGGGGTGACAGTGCGGATTGAGGACGATGCCTGGTGGCGCTTTTGGGGCCGTCCATAAATGACGTCACGCACCTAAGGGGGAGGGAGGGGGTTCAGACATTTGTGACGATGTGTGACGAGGGGGGGGGGGTTTGAGAAATGTGGCGTCACATCAAAATGCGCAACTTTAAATAAATATAGACGACACGTTCTACTTAATTAAATATACTTTTTAATAAATGTTTTCTCCTACAACATCAGAGTGCAGCGCCACATTAAATACGCACTACAATGACAATAGTTTAAAGCGATTTGAAGCACGTGTTATTTTCAAAATGGAAATATGGTTTTGGTGGGGGGGGCGGGGCTTTGTGACGTCATATTTGACGCCGTGTGACGAGGGGGGGGGGGTGTCAAAAATCGTCCAAAATCGCGTGACGTCATTTTTGGACGGCCACTTTCTTAAAGCACGTGAGCCGAATGGCTCTTCAGCGGCGAGGATGTCACATTCGCCCTGGAACCCCATGGCCCAATTCGGATGGATACAGCGATGCCCACATTCACGTCTCTCCCCCTCCAACCCCCCCCCCCCCCCCACTTTTACGCCGTCTGGCAAATACGTCGTCACTTTGACGAGACATTAAGAATGGGCTGTTCAGCCTTTACCCGGCAGTGAAACAGGAGTCGTGTTAAGTCGCTCAAACACATCAATATGAGAGACCTTCTGCAAAGCACAAAGTCTGCATGCGCCGCACGCACGAGGGGCAGAACACGTGGCAGACCACGTGCGTTTGCTCTGTTGGTATAAAACTGATTTATATTACAAAGTGCAGTGGTTATGTTTTACGTCGTTCCGCAACTACGTCGTCACTTTGTCACGAGCACGTGCAGCTGACGTCGCTTCGATATACCTCGTCACGCCTTTCACGATGTAAGCCGGGGTAGCTACTCTGTTGCACTGCATGTGTGCAGTTGTTACTCTACAGCACTGTATAAAGTTGCTACTCTGCACTACAGTTGCTACTCTACAGCACTGTATGCAGTTGCTACTCTACAGCACTGTATGCAGTTGCTACTCTACAGCACTGTATACAGTTGCTACTCTACAGCACTGTATACAGTTGCTACTCCACAGCACTGTATGCAGTTGCTACTCCACAGCACTGTATACAGTTGCTACTCTTCACTACAGTTGCTACTCCACAGCACTGTATGCAGTTGCTACTCTACAGCACTGTATAAAGTTGCTACTCTGCACTACAGTTGCTACTCTATAGCACTGTATGCAGTTGCTACTCTACAGCACTGTATGCAGTTGCTACTCTACAGCACTGTATACAGTTGCTACTCTACAGCACTGTATGCAGTTGCTACTCTACAGCACTGTATAAAGTTGCCACTATTGCACTACAGTTGCTACTCTACAGCACTGTATGCAGTTGCTACTCTACAGCACTGTATGCAGTTGCTACTCTACAGCACTGTATACAGTTGCTACTCTTCACTACAGTTGCTACTCTACAGCACTGTATACAGTAGCTACTCTACAGCACTGTATAAAGTTGCTACTCTGCACTACAGTTGCTACTCTACAGCACTGTATAAAGTTGCTACTCTGCACTACAGTTGCTACTCTACAGCACTGTATAAAGTTGCTACTCTGCACTACAGTTGCTACTCTACAGCACTGTATAAAGTTGCTACTCTGCACTACAGTTGCTACTCTACAGCACTGTATACAGTTGCTACTCTTCACTACAGTTGCTACTCTACAGCACTGTATACAGTTGCTACTCTGCACTACAGTTGCTACTCTACAGCACTGTATACAGTTGCGACTCTGCACTACAGTTGCTACTCTACAGCACTGTATACAGTTGCTACTCTGCACTACAGTTGCTACTCTACAGCACTGTATAAAGTTGCTACTCTGCACTACAGTTGATACTCTACACCACTGTATACAGTTGCTACTCTGCACTGCAGTTGCTACTCTACAGCACTGTATACAGTTGCTACTCTGCACTACAGTTGTTACTCTACAGCACTGTATACAGTTGCTACTCTGCACTACAGTTGATACTCTACACCACTGTATACAGTTGCTACTCTGCACTGCAGTTGCTACTCTACAGCACTGTATACAGTTGCTACTCTGCACTACAGTTGATACTCTACACCACTGTATACAGTTGCTACTCTGCACTACAGTTGCTACTCTACAGCACTGTATACAGTTGCGACTCTGCACTGCAGTTGCTACTCTACAGCACTGTATACAGTTGCGACTCTGCACTACAGTTGCTACTCTACAGCACTGTATACAGTTGCTACTCTGCACTGCAGTTGCTACTCTACAGCACTGTATACAGTTGCGACTCTGCACTACAGTTGCTACTCTACAGCACTGTATACAGTTGCTACTCTGCACTACAGTTGCTACTCTACAGCACTGTATAAAGTTGCTACTCTGCACTACAGTTGATACTCTACACCACTGTATACAGTTGCTACTCTGCACTGCAGTTGCTACTCTACAGCACTGTATACAGTTGCTACTCTGCACTACAGTTGTTACTCTACAGCACTGTATAAAGTTGCTACTCTGCACTACAGTTGATACTCTACACCACTGTATACAGTTGCTACTCTGCACTGCAGTTGCTACTCTACAGCACTGTATACAGTTGCTACTCTGCACTACAGTTGATACTCTACACCACTGTATACAGTTGCTACTCTGCACTACAGTTGCTACTCTACAGCACTGTATACAGTTGCTACTCTGCACTGCAGTTGCTACTCTACAGCACTGTATACAGTTGCGACTCTGCACTGCAGTTGCTACTCTACAGCACTGTATACAGTTGCTACTCTGCACTGCAGTTGCTACTCTACAGCACTGTATACAGTTGCGACTCTGCACTACAGTTGCTACTCTACAGCACTGTATACAGTTGCGACTCTGCACTACAGTTGCTACTCTACAGCACTGTATAAAGTTGCTACTCTGCACTACAGTTGATACTCTACACCACTGTATACAGTTGCTACTCTGCACTGCAGTTGCTACTCTACAGCACTGTATACAGTTGCTACTCTGCACTACAGTTGTTACTCTACAGCACTGTATACAGTTGCTACTCTGCACTACAGTAGCTACTCTACACCACTGTATACAGTTGCTACTCTGCACTGCAGTTGCTACTCTACACCACTGTATACAGTTGCTACTCTGCACTACAGTTGTTACTCTACAGCACTGTATACAGTTGCTACTCTGCACTACAGTTGCTACTCTACAGCACTGTATACAGTTGCTACTCTGCACTACAGTTGTTACTCTACAGCACTGTATAAAGTTGCTACTCTGCACTACAGTTGCTACTCTACAGCACTGTATACAGTTGCTACTCTGCACTACAGTTGCTACTCTACAGCACTGTATACAGTTGCTACTCTGCACTACAGTTGCTACTCTACAGCACTGTATACAGTTGCCACTATTGCACTACAGTTGCTACTCTATAGCACTGTATAAAGTTGCTACTCTGCACTACAGTTGCTACTCTACAGCCACTGTATAAAGTTGCCACTACTGCACTACAGTTGCTACTCTACAGCACTGTATAAAGTTGCCACTATTGCACTACAGTTGCTACTCTACAGCCACTGTATAAAGTTGCCACTACTGCACTACAGTTGCTACTCTACAGCACTGTATACAGTTGCTACTCTGCACTACAGTTGCTACTCTACAGCACTGTATACAGTTGCTACTCGGCACTGCAGTTGCTACTCTACAGCACTGTATACAGTTGCTACTCTGCACTACAGTTGTTACTCTACAGCACTGTATACAGTTGCTACTCTGCACTACAGTAGCTACTCTACACCACTGTATACAGTTGCTACTCTGCACTGCAGTTGCTACTCTACACCACTGTATACAGTTGCTACTCTGCACTACAGTTGTTACTCTACAGCACTGTATACAGTTGCTACTCTGCACTACAGTTGCTACTCTACAGCACTGTATACAGTTGCTACTCTGCACTACAGTTGTTACTCTACAGCACTGTATAAAGTTGCTACTCTGCACTACAGTTGCTACTCTACAGCACTGTATACAGTTGCTACTCTGCACTACAGTTGCTACTCTACAGCACTGTATACAGTTGCTACTCTGCACTACAGTTGCTACTCTACAGCACTGTATACAGTTGCCACTATTGCACTACAGTTGCTACTCTATAGCACTGTATAAAGTTGCTACTCTGCACTACAGTTGCTACTCTACAGCCACTGTATAAAGTTGCCACTACTGCACTACAGTTGCTACTCTACAGCACTGTATAAAGTTGCCACTATTGCACTACAGTTGCTACTCTACAGCCACTGTATAAAGTTGCCACTACTGCACTACAGTTGCTACTCTACAGCACTGTATACAGTTGCTACTCTGCACTACAGTTGCTACTCTACAGCACTGTATAAAGTTGCTACTCTGCACTACAGTAGCTACTCTACAGCACTGTATAAAGTTGCTACTCTGCACTACAGTTGCTACTCTACAGCACTGTATACAGTTGCTACTCTGCACTACAGTTGCTACTCTACAGCACTGTATACAGTTGCTACTCTGCACTACAGTTGTTACTCTACAGCACTGTATACAGTTGCTACTCTGCACTACAGTTGCTACTCTACAGCACTGTATAAAGTTGCTACTCTGCACTACAGTAGCTACTCTACAGCACTGTATAAAGTTGCTACTCTGCACTACAGTTGCTACTCTACAGCACTGTATACAGTTGCTACTCTGCACTACAGTTGCTACTCTACAGCACTGTATACAGTTGCTACTCTGCACTACAGTTGTTACTCTACAGCACTGTATAAAGTTGCTACTCTGCACTACAGTTGTTACTCTACAGCACTGTATACAGTTGCTACTCTGCACTACAGTTGCTACTCTACAGCACTGTATACAGTTGCTACTCTGCACTACAGTTGCTACTCTACAGCACTGTATACAGTTGCTACTCTGCACTACAGTTGTTACTCTACAGCACTGTATAAAGTTGCTACTCTGCACTACAGTTGTTACTCTACAGCACTGTATACAGTTGCTACTCTGCACTACAGTTGCTACTCTACAGCACTGTATAAAGTTGCTACTCTGCACTACAGTAGCTACTCTACACCACTGTATACAGTTGCTACTCTGCACTGCAGTTGCTACTCTACAGCACTGTATACAGTTGCCACTATTGCACTACAGTTGCTACTCTACAGCCACTGTATAAAGTTGCCACTACTGCACTACAGTTGCTACTCTACAGCACTGTATAAAGTTGCCACTATTGCACTACAGTTGCTACTCTACAGCCACTGTATAAAGTTGCCACTACTGCACTACAGTTGCTACTCTACAGCACTGTATACAGTTGCCACTATTGCACTACAGTAGCTACTCTACAGCACTGTATAAAGTTGCTACTCTGCACTACAGTTGCTACTCTACAGCACTGTATACAGTTGCCACTTGCACTACAGTTGCTACTCTATAGCACTGTATAAAGTTGCTACTCTGCACTACAGTTGCTACTCTACAGCCACTGTATAAAGTTGCCACTACTGCACTACAGTTGCTACTCTACAGCACTGTATAAAGTTGCCACTATTGCACTACAGTTGCTACTCTACAGCCACTGTATAAAGTTGCCACTACTGCACTGCAGTTGCTACTCTACAGCACTGTATAAAGTTGCTACTCTGCACTACAGTTGCTACTCTACAGCACTGTATAAAGTTGCTACTCTGCACTACAGTAGCTACTCTACAGCACTGTATAAAGTTGCTACTCTGCACTACAGTTGTTACTCTACAGCACTGTATAAAGTTGCTACTCTGCACTACAGTTGCTACTCTACAGCACTGTATACAGTTGCTACTCTACAGCACTGTATGCAGTTGCTACTCTACAGCACTGTATACAGTTGCTACTCTGCACTACAGTTGCTACTCTACAGCCACTGTATACAGTTGCTACTCTGCAGTGCAGTAGAAGTAGCAACGTCGACGTAGGCCGTGGTTGCGACTTCTTGTCGCACGTGCGGCGTCGTCCAATCACAGAATGGGAGCTCGACAGCTTCAAGAATCGATCTGAGAAACCGGAGAAAGTTTCTCGATGGAGAATATTCCAAAAACTGAGACGTGAGATGTGTTATATTCCACAACCGTGTTACACTGTGTAGATGTTTATAACACGTAGGCTTTCGCTACCAATATCATCCATAATGGGGTTTTTTGTACATATTGTGGATTAGCTCTCCAACACACAGGTGTTGCTGTACCCTTAGCGAATTTGCATGTTCTGTTCACGTGACAAACCTTAGTAATGGGATGTGTCGGGAGGTGGCGGGTTTAACAACGTATTTATATGAACGCAATCAACCCCCCCCCCCCCCCCATATTATGGATGTATGTATTTTTAGTTTTAATCCCAAAAGGAAATGAACCCGACACGATCAAAGGCCCCCCGAGGATCACGTGACCGCTCGGGCAAACTCTGGGCAGCAAAGCTGCCACACGACTCGTTTTTATTACTACAAAGTTGTTACTACTACAGTTACTACTAAAGTTGTTACTCCTACAAAGTTGTTACTACTAAAGTTGTTACTCCTACAAAGTTGTTACTACTAAAGTTGTTACTACTACAAAGTTGTCACTACTACAAAGTTGTTACTACTACAAAGTTGTCACTACTACAAAGTTGTTACTACTACAAAGTTGTCACTACTACAAAGTTGTTACTACTACAAAGTTGTCACTACTACAAAGTTGTTACTACTACAAAGTTGTCACTACTACAAAGTTGTTACTACTACAAAGTTGTCACTACTCCAAAGTTGTTACTACTACAAAGTTGTCACTACTACAAACTTGTTACTACTACAAAGTTGTCACTACTACAAACTTGATACTACTACAAAGTTGTCACTACTACAAAGTTGTTACTACTACAAAGTTGTTACTACTACAAAGTTGTTACTACTACAAAGTTGTTACTACTACAAAGTTGTCACTACTACAAAGTTGTTACTACTACAACGTTGTCACTACTACAAAGTTGTTACTACTACAAAGTTGTTACTACTACAAAGTTGTTACTACTACAAAGTTGTCACTACTACAAAGTTGTTACTACTACAACGTTGTCACTTCTACAAAGTTGTTACTACTACAAAGTTGTCACTACTACAACGTTGTCACTACTACAACGTTGTCACTACTACAAAGTTGTCACTACTACAAACTTGTTACTACTACAAAGTTGTTACTACTACAACGTTGTCACTACTACAAAGTTGTTACTTCTACAAACTTGTTACTACTACAAAGTTGTCACTACTACAAAGTTGTTACTACTACAAAGTTGTCACTACTACAAAGTTGTTACTACTACAAAGTTGTCACTACTACAAAGTTGTTACTACTACAAAGTTGTTACTACTACAAAGTTGTTACTACTACAAAGTTGTTACTACTACAAAGTTGTCACTACTACAAAGTTGTTACTACTACAAAGTTGTTACTACTACAAAGTTGTCACTACTACAAACTTGTTACTACTACAAAGTTGTTACTACTACAACGTTGTCACTACTACAACGTTGTCACTACTACAAAGTTGTTACTACTACAAAGTTGTTACTACTACAAAGTTGTCACTACTACAAAGTTGTTACTACTACAAAGTTGTTACTACTACAACGTTGTCACTACTACAACGTTGTCACTACTACAACGTTGTCACTACTACAAAGTTGTCACTACTACAACGTTGTCACTACTACAACGTTGTCACTACTACAAAGTTGTCACTACTACAACGTTGTCACTACTACAACGTTGTCACTACTACAACGTTGTCACTACTACAAAGTTGTCACTACTACAACGTTGTCACTACTACAAAGTTGTTACTACTACAAAGTTGTCACTACTACAAAGTTGTCACTACTACAACGTTGTCACTACTACAACGTTGTCACTACTACAAAGTTGTCACTACTACAACGTTGTCACTACTACAACGTTGTCACTACTACAAAGTTGTCACTACTACAAAGTTGTTACTGCAACAAAGTTGCCACTACTACAAAGTTGTTATTACTACAAAGTTGTTACTACTACAAAGTTGTCACTACTACAAAGTTGTTACTACTACAAAGTTGTTACTGCTACAAAGTTGTTACTACTACAAAGTTGTTACTGCAACAAAGTTGCCACTACTACAAAGTTGTTATTACTACAAAGTTGTTACTGCAACAAAGTTGTTACTGCAACAAAGTTGCCACTACTACAAAGTTGTTATTACTACAAAGTTGTTACTGCAACAAAGTTGCCACTACTACAAAGTTGTTACTGCAACAAAGTTGCCACTACTACAAAGTTGTTATTACTACAAAGTTGTTACTGCAACAAAGTTGCCACTACTACAAAGTTGTTACTGCAACAAAGTTGCCACTACTACAAAGTTGTCACTACTACAAAGTTGCCACTACTACAAAGTTGTTATTACTACAAAGTTGTTACTACTACAAAGTTGTTACTACTACAAAGTTGTTACTACTACAAAGTTGTTACTGCAACAAAGTTGCCACTACTACAAAGTTGTTATTACTACAACAAAGTTGCCACTACTACAAAGTTGTTATTACTACAAAGTTGTCACTGCAACAAAGTTGTCACTACTACAAAGTTGTTACTACTACAAAGTTGTCACTGCAACAAAGTTGTCACTACTACAAAGTTGTCACTGCAACAAAGTTGTCACTGCAACAAAGTTGTTACTACTACAAAGTTGTCACTACTACAAAGTTGTCACTGCAACAAAGTTGTCACTGCAACAAAGTTGTCACTACTACAAAGTTGTCACTACTACAAAGTTGTCACTGCAACAAAGTTGTCACTGCAACAAAGTTGTCACTACTACAAAGTTGTCACTACTACAAAGTTGTCACTGCAACAAAGTTGTCACTGCAACAAAGTTGTTACTACTACAGTTACTACAAAGTTGTCACTGCAACAAAGTTGTCACTACTACAAAGTTGTCACTGCAACAAAGTTGTCACTGCAACAAAGTTGTCACTACTATAAAGTTGTCACTACTATAAAGTTGTCACTGCAACAAAGTTGTCACTACTACAGTTATTACTACTACTGCTACTACGCTTTGAAATGGGCTACGCAAAAAGGGTGATTGCCCGAAACGTCGCCTATTATATATTGTTCATATCAAGGCCGCAATTATAATATATATTGGGAGGGAACATCCCCCCCCAATATTCAAATATGCTCAAAATGTCCCCCCCAATATATTGCTCTAAAATAGATTTCTGTTTATATGATTGTGGTTATGGTTGTACTTTATTAATCCCTAATCTCTGCCATTACATACAATGAAACAAGAAAAGGTAAAAAACGAAAAAACAGAGCAATGTAATACAATACACTATTAGACATTATTGTTAAAAACAAAAGGAAAGTCCATCCCATGTGTTACTGAATTTTTTATATTTTAGGCAGAAAATTCGTTTTAAAATTTTAATTTTTTTTTCTTGGGGGGGGGGGGGGACCCCCAGACCCCCTGGAAGATTTGGTCCCCCCCAATGTTGACTCCATGGCTACCAGCCTTGGTTAAAAACCGTGTTGTTGTTTCCCTGCTAAGGCCACACACGCAGCACACACAGGGTGCTATTGACGACTGTGTTCTGATCATCCCGTGGTGGATGCCACTGTGGACTTGCAATCCAGAGCTTGCTGGTTCACTGTGGACTTGCAATCCAGGGGTCGCTGGTTCACTGTGGACTTGCAATCCAGGGGTCGCTGGTTCACTGTGGACTTGCAATCCAGGGGTCGCTGGTTCACTGTGGACTTGCAATCCAGGGGTCGCTGGTTCACTGTGGACTTGCAATCCAGGGGTCGCTGGTCCACTGTGGACTTGCAATCCAGGGGTCGCTGGTCCACTGTGGACTTGCAATCCAGGGGTCGCTGGCTCACTGTGGACTTGCAATCCAGGGGTCGCTGGTCCACTGTGGACTTGCAATCCAGAGGTCGCTGGCTCACTGTGGACTTGCAATCCAGAGGTCGCTGGTCCACTGTGGACTTGCAATCCAGAGGTCGCTGGTCCACTGTGGACTTGCAATTTCCCCCCAGGGGTCGCTGGTTCACTGTGGACTTGCAATCCAGGGGTCGCTGGTCCACTGTGGACTTGCAATCCAGGGGTCGCTGGCTCACTGTGGACTTGCCAATCCAGGGGTCCGCTGGTCCACTGTGGACTTGCAATCCAGAGGTCGCTGGTCCACTGTGGACTTGCAATCCAGGGGTCGCTGGTTCACTGTGGACTTGCAATCCAGGGGTCGCTGGCTCCACTGTGGACTTGCAATCCAGGGGTCGCTGGTTCACTGTGGACTTGCAATCCAGGGGTCGCTGGTTCACTGTGGACTTGCAATCCAGGGGTCGCTGGCTCACTGTGGACTTGCAATCCAGGGGTCGCTGGTTCACTGTGGACTTGCAATCCAGGGGTCGCTGGCTCACTGTGGACTTGCAATCCAGGGGTCGCTGGCTCACTGTGGACTTGCAATCCAGGGGTCGCTGGTTCGATCTCCCCGCGTGGCTATTAAACCGAACGGCGTGGCGGTAATTGCACGGCTGCACCTATAACACCGGTGGCGAGGAGATGGATGCAGGAGGGTTCGATCCCGGACCCTGGCGATGCCTGTTGTTGTTTATGTGGAGTCCGCGTGGATTCCTCTCCGGGTTCCTCTCCGGTGTTGCAACCCCCCCCTCCTCCTCCTCCCCCTCCTCCCCCCCCTCCTCCTCCCCCCCCTCCTCCTCCCCCCCCTCCTCCTCCCCCCCCTCCTCCTCCCCCCCCTCCTCCTCCCCCCCCTCCTCCCCCCCTCCTCCCCCCCCTCCTCCCCCCCCTCCTCCCCCCCTACCCCTCCTCTTCTCCCCCTCCCCCCTCCTCCTCCCCCTCCCCCCCCTCCTCCTCCCCCCTCCCCCTCCTCCTCCTCACTCCTCCTCCATCCCCCCTCCTCCTCCCCCCCTCCTCCTCCCCCCCTCCTCCTCCCCCCCTCCCCCCCCCTCCTCCTCCCCCCTCTTCCTCCCCTCCTCCTCCTACCCCCTCCCCTCCTCCTCCTCCTCCTCCTCCCCCTCCTCCTCCTCACTCCTCCTCCATCCCCCCTCCTCCCCCCCTCCTCCTCCCCCCTCCTCCCCCCCCCTCCTCCCCCCCTCCTCCTCCTCCCCCCCTCCTCCTCCCCCCTTCTCCCCCTCCCCTCCCCCCCCCTCCTCTCCCTCCTTCTCCTCCCCTCCCCCCCCTCCTCCTCCCCGTCCTCCTCCACATTTAGACTCAACTCGCGCTAACATGATTTGGCTGCTGCTACGAATTCCCACGTGTGATGGTGATGATGGTGATGATGGCGATGTCAGCCACTGCGATGATGATGATGAGCTATCGTCACGCGTGGCCAGGTCGCCTCTGAGAAAGAGCCGACGGCTGCAGTGCGCGCTTCACCCCGTGAACATAAAACACGGTGTTGTCACACTTAACTCGAATGGTTAAATGCATTAAATGGCCGATGCGTTGCTCTTGAGCCTCTATCAGATGGTTCAGATGTTTGCCCTCCCCATCAATACCACAGCTCCCACCCCCCCCCATCAATACCACAGCTCCCACCCCCCCCCCTTGGAATTTCACGACCTTCACCAGGTCTAATGCGCCACCCCCAACACTCTACTCCCCACAAAGACAAAGATCCCCCGTGTAGCCTTAACAGACTGTTGGGGCAAGTGCTGTTAGCGAGCACCGATGAAGGCCGGCACGGCACACCGAGGGGGTGGGTGGCCAGCACCACGCCCGGCCGCCTTTGTCTCCCCAGTGGCGATGTTTACACTCCGCACCAGGTGCTCATTTGAGGCTGAGTCGACCTCGGGGAGGAGGATCCATCAACGGTTCAGAATAATCGTCACCGGTGTTGCCCGCGAGCGGGAATCGAACTCGGGTCGCCGGGTTCGTAGCGCAGCGCTAACCGCTACATCACCGTTCCCCCTCCACACACGTACACGTACCCCACACGTACACACACGTACACACACGTACACACACGTACATACAAACACACACGTATACACACACACATACCCACATGTACACACAACAACAACCGCCATTCGCGGTGACGTCCCACGACGCTTATGCGAGCCATGTGCACCTTGAGGCCACGTGAAGTGTCGAACGCCCGCTGGCAGGAGGTCACGGGGCAGACCCAGCAGGTGCCACGGGTCGACTGACTGAAATGACCGAGATGACTGGCTGATGCACCACCTGTGCCCCCTACTGTGCCAACTTGCTGTGCTTTAGCCACCCAGCGCTTCGCTCGTTGTTGTGAGCGTCGCTCCTCCGTCCTCCGTTTGTTGTTGGAGGGCGACTGCCTCCAACTGCCCAGTAGCGTCCTTCACGAGCCTCCTCCACAGAGGCTGATCTTGACACCGCTGGTACCAGTCATCGGCAAGTCCACTCAGCTCCCACGTCCTGTACCACATCACTCCATCTCTTCTCTAGCCCGTGCCGCGCCCATTTTAGGCCCCCTCGATCCGGCCAAACAAAAGCTGTTTAGCATGCGGTGGCTGGGCATGCGGGCTACATGACCCAGCCAACGCAGCCTTGCCTGCCGGAGGAGCTCACCGATGGGACTTTGCCCAGATCTTTCAAGGATTTGTGAGCTCCTCACACAATCCAGCCTGGTTAAACCCAGGATGGATTGTAGACAGGCCAGCCTAAATGTTTCTAACCGGCGAAGATGCTCCATTAGGGGGGTCCACGTTTCGCAAGTGTAGAGAAGGGAGGGGACTGTGGCTGAGAAGACCTGAAGCTTCGTGCGGAGCGACATACCGGGTAGCTTCCACACAGCGTTACGCAACCGATGTAAAAGATATTGCCGCTCGACTGATTCGAAGTGAGACCTCTGCTGCTAAACTGGAGCCGGTCATAAGCACACTGCCCAGGTATGGGAAACTCTCCACTCTCTCCACAACTGCCCCATCACCGATTGGGAGTTGTGTGGGTGGAGTGTCCGATGGTACAAAATACCCAGGCAGGTGCTTAGTTTTGGTGGGGCTGATGGTAAGGCCCCACCTCTTAGTGGCACGCTCCAGTCTCAGCAGCAGCGTCTCCAACTCCTCCTCTGAATGAGCAGCTATTACCAAATCATCGGCATACATAACGTGGTAGACCAATAGGGAGCCATCCCTTGATCGCACCCGTGCATCGATCAGTCTCCCATTATATCTGTACCAAACAGAAATTCCTCCGGTACATGTATTGAAGGCTTCACGAACTACGTGGTCAAAATAGATGTTAAATAATGTGGGAGCCAGAGGACATCCCTGTCGCACCCCAAGGTGTACAGGGAATGGCTCTAACTCCCGCCACGTAGTTTTACCCGGGCCCGCTCACCATCATGAAGGTCCTTAATGATCGTGAGCAGAGGGTCAGGGACTCCGAAAGCACTAAGAAAAACCCAGAGCCCAGGCCTACTGATGGTATCATAGGCCTTGACCAGGTCAATAAAGCAGAGATGTAGGTCTTGTTGGAATTCCCTACACCTCTGCAGTAGCAGACGGACAGAAAATATGGCATCTGTGCAGGACCGCCCTTTCCTGAAACCGCATTGGGGCTCTGCAAGCCTCTCCTCAGCGTGCCTAGCAAGGCGATGTTGAATATATAATCCTTGCCAGGACCTTTACCCGGCACACTGAGGAGATGTCCCTGTAGTTGTTTACAGTCTGTGCGGTCCTTCCAATCCTGCGGAACCCGTCCAGTGGTCCCGTACACACACACACACACGTACACACACACGTACACACACACACGTACACACACACGTACACACACACGTACACACACACGTACACACACACGACGTACACACACACGTACACACACACACACACGTACACACACACACGTACACACACACGTACACACACACACACGTACACACACACGTACACACACACGTACACACACACACACACGTACACACACACACACACGTACACACACACGTACACA
>NC_136321.1:3576363-3604887 GCF_964198595.1 Lampetra fluviatilis
GCCATCCCTTGATCGCACCCGTGCATCGATCAGTCTCCCATAATATATGTACCAAACAGAAATTCCTCCGGTACATGTATTGAAGGCTTCACGAACTACGTGGTCAAAATAGATGTTAAATAATGTGGGAGCCAGAGGACATCCCTGTCGCACCCCAAGGTGTACAGGGAATGGCTCTAACTCCCGGCCACGTAGTTTTACCCGGGCCCGCTCACCATCATGAAGGTTCTTAATGATCGTGAGCAGAGGGTCAGGGACTCCGAAAGCACTAAGAAAAACCCAGAGCCCAGGCCTACTGATGGTATCATAGGCCTTGACCAGGTCAATAAAGCAGAGATGTAGGTCTTGTTGGAATTCCCTACACCTCTGCAGTAGCAGACGGACAGAAAATATGGCATCTGTGCAGGACCGCCCTTTCCTGAAACCGCATTGGGGCTCTGCAAGCCTCTCCTCAGCGTGCCTAGCAAGGCGATGTTGAATATATAATCCTTGCCAGGACCTTTCCCGGCACACTGAGGAGATGTCCCTGTAGTTGTTACAGTCTGTGCGGTCCTTCCAATCCTGCGGAACCCGTCCAGTGGTCCCCGTACACACACACACGTACACACACACGTACACACACACACACACGTACACACACACGTACACACACACACACACGTACTACACACACGTACACACACACACACGCGTACACAACAACAACAACCGCCATTCGCCACTAAGTGGCGGTGACGTCACCACGACGCACACACGTACACACACACACGTACACACACACGCACACACACGTACACACACACGTACACACACACGTACACACACACGCACACACACACACGTACACACACACACGTACACACACGTACACACACACACGTACACCACACGTACACACACACGTACACACACGTACACACACACACGTACCTACACACACGTACACACACACACGTACACACAAGTACACACATACACACGTACACACACATGTACACACACGTACCCACACACACGTACACACACACGTACCCACACACACACACGTACACACACCCACGTACACACACACAAGTACACACATACACACGTACACACACACGTACCCACACGTACACACACACACGTACACACACATGTACACACACACACACGTACACACACACGCTCTTCACAGGGTTCAGTTCCTCAGCCCGGTAGAGGAACTCCGCGTGGTGCGCGTGGCGCTGTGTGCCCAACGGCAGGGGAGAAATGGGACCTTCGCGCTCACTGGACTCGGATAAAATTAGGTGCGAGGGATGAGCCGAGGCAGCTGAGGCCGCTAACATGTGCGCGTGTAAATATCCTAAATATACTGCGCGCACGTATAAATACACGCGCCGCGCTGCAGTGTTTCGCCGGCTCGGACGGTGTGTGTGTAGGGGGAGCGGTGGCGCAGCGGTGAGCGACATCGCGCCGCTGACCTCTCGATCTCAGGCAGCCCGAGGTGGGATCCAACACGCGGGGGAATTGGCAGTGGCGAGTGGCACTGAGATGGTCATCGGCATCACCACCACCACCACCTCCCAGACCTCGCAGCCGCAGTCACTGACTCTCGATGTTCGAGCAGCAGCAGCAGCAGCTAGAGCGATGACACCGGTGCGGATTAATAATAATCATCATCATCGCGATTGGAATTCGCAAGCCGTGCGACCTGCCGGCCACGGATATCACGGAGCTTATTTTTTGCCAGTATCAAAGAATGAAAAATTTGAAATAGGTTTTACCCTTTCTGGCCAAAATAATAATAACATCAGGAGTTGTGTTAAGATGTTCAAACACCAAACAGAAACCTTTTGCAAGGAATCAAGTTACTGCATTAACCAAAGACGCTGTACTTGTGGTGAACATGCAAACAAAACGTGCGCTAATAATATAATATATTCTAGATTTCAATATTGTTGTCTTTGAAAACTGATTGGACTTCACCAGAGGCAGCTGCCTTCTTCATGGCCCCGTCTCACCACCAGCGTCAGACGAGAGAACAACGCCAAAATGCGAACAGCACAAAGTAGATGCACCATCAGAGCATTTATACCTCGGGGTGAGCAGCTACAACACGGGATTTCTGTTTTGCAAGTATCAAAGTATGAAAAATAACAACAGTTTTTATTTTATTAAGTCCACGGATACTGGAGTTGAGCCGTCTCATGGTCCAGCTGCTGCTGTTTTCTTAAGACGCTCCGGTCACAATGTTGACTTTTGAGTTGGTGGAAAGGTGGTGGTGCTGCTCCTGCTGCTGCTGTTCCGTCCTTAGTCTCGACCGACAGCCATCGTTATTGTGGGCGACCCGGCCCACTCTTGCCAATCGATAGAGACTCGACCCTGGTCCCATGGCGACTCGAATCAACTTCACAAACTCGACTTCAACAGCGAGCGGCGTGGATGCATGTGCCGTGCGGCGAAATTCTTTCGAGCCGTACGCAGCCGACCGTGCTAATGGGAGGTGCGGGGGAAGGACCAGACGCCCAGGAAGTTTGATGTGACGGCTCTAACCTGCGTGTGTCCTCTAATCCACGTCTCCCTGTCGGTGCCCTTCTCCCCAACCGTGCATCCCTCCACGCTTCGTTGGTTGCTCATTTTCAGCTTTAGGGTTTTGTAGCCACCACTGCCAAGGTGTTTGAAACAACTCTGAGTCTCAAGACGCTTTCAGGAGGGTCCTGCCAAGTTTTTTTGTAGTGGGTGGGGGGCGGCGATGTTGTTGTTGCTGCTGCTGTTGCGGCTGTTGCTGCTGCTGTTGTTGTTGTTGCTGTTGTTGTTGCTGTTGCTGCTGTTGTTGTTGTTGCTGCTGCTGCTGTTGTTGTTGTTGCTGTTGTTGTTGCTGTTGCTGCTGTTGTTGTTGTTGTTGCTGTTGTTGTTGTTGTTGTTGCTGTTGTTGTTGTTGTTGTTGCTGTTGTTGTTGTTGTTGTTGCTGCTGTTGTTGTTGTTGCTGCTGTTGTTGTTGTTGCTGTGTGATCTCGATCTAGTAGTACGGGGAGCGGCAGTGCAACGGTCAGCGCACTGCGCTACGAACCCGGCGATCCGAGTGCGATTCCCGCTCACGGCTGATCATCAGTGACGATTATCCCAATCGGTCCTGGGCCTCCCCAAGGTCGACTCGGCCTCATGAGTAGCTGGTGTAGTGCGTAGTAAACGTCGCTACTGGGGAGACAAAGGCGGCCTGGCGCGGGGCTGTCCACCCCCCCCGCCCCCCGTGTGTCGTTTCGGCCTTCATCGGTGCTATTCGCGAACAGCACTTGCCCCAACAGTCTGTTCAGGCTAAGGGGGTGAGGGGGGGGGATGATCTGTGTCGTTGATCCCAACTGAGTAATCCGCAGGTACATGTTTCAGCAGTGCGATGTTTGGCCCAGGATCCGTAACACTGCGTTGGGGTTTCTATTTTAGCCATGGGTGGAAACCCGAGTAGCTGTAGGGAGCAAACTCTCCCCACTCACACAGGACACACACAGGCATCTCTGGTGATGGGGCATCTCTGGTGATGGGGCATCTCTGGTGATGGGGCATCTCTGGTGATGGGGCATCTGGTGATGGGGCATCTGGTGATGGGGCATCTGGTGATGGGGCATCCCTGGTGATGGGGTATCTCTGGTGATGGGGTATCTCTGGTGATGGGGCATCTGGTGATGGGGAATCTGGTGATGGGGAATCTGGTGATGGGGCATCCCTGGTGATGGGGCATCTGGTGATGGGGCATCTGGTAATGGGGCATCTGGTGATGGGGCATCTGGTGATGCGACATCTGATGATGGGGCATCTGGTGATGGGGCATCCCTGGTGATGGGGCATCCCTGGTGATGGCGCATCTGGTGATGGGGCATCTGGTGATGGGGCATCTGGTGATGGGGCATCCCTGGTGATGGGGCATCTGGTGATGGGGCATCTGGTGATGGGGCATCTGGTGATGGGGCACCTCTGGTGATGAGGCATCTGGTGATGATGTATCTGGTGATGATGTATCTGGTGATGGGGCATCTCTGGTGATGGGGTATCTCTGGTGATGGGGCATCTGGTGATGGGGCATCCCTGGTGATGGGGCATCTAGTGATGGGGTATCTGGTGATGGGGCACTGCGTTGGTGGTGGTGCACAGTGCCGGATTATCCGAGGAGCGAAAATTGCACATGCTACGGGCCCCGCACTTTCAAGGTCCCCGCGCTAAATGCTTTCAAGCTATCAATTCCGGTTCAGTGATTCTGCACTTGCTCTATTACTATAGTACTATACCGCCTTCGACTTTTATGAACGGCTGGGTGTTTCAGGTTAGCGATTTGTCGTATTATCTGGCTGTATAGCAAATGAAAAAATACAATTACTTTACTATGCAAGTAAAAAACATTGTGTTTTAATATTTTTTTTTATTTAGGGCCCCTTTATAACATACTGCTACAGGCCCCGCACTCTCTTCATCCCGCACTGGCGGTGCACAAATGAACACAGCACAAAATTGCCACGTTGTGTCGGTCACAACCACTGTGCCTTAAAAAGAGAAAACATAAAATATTAAAAAATACTTTATTTTAAAAAACACGCTTTAATGAAATGTACCCTACTCGTAATGGCAGAACTCCACGACTCCAGGAAGTGGCCCCGAAGCTTGCCATAACGTCAGGGACCGTGGTGATTTACAGCCAACAGTGAGTTTAGCGTGGACAATTAGAGCCGTAAAAAATATTGTTAAAAAATAATCTTTTAATTTTTATGATAGAATATAGTATTGTCATCAGTATGACACACCGATACCAAGTTTGCAGTCGATATGACATTGGGAAAACGGTTCAAATAAAGTTACAAGATTTGAGGATACGACAACACAGAGTGAGTTAAATAAAAGCGTGTTAAATGTAAAAAAAATATGTTTAAAATTTTTAATGACAGAATATAGTATTGCCATCAGTATGACATAAGTATACCAAGTTTGCAGTCGATAGCACATTGGGAAGTGGGTAAAAATTGAGTTACAAGATGTTTTCAGGATACGACAACAGACGGAGTGAGTTAAATAAAAAGCGTGTAATAATACTACTGAATATATAATAGTATATAATAGACACTGCTGCGTCTTCTTCTTGGTTCTTTCGGTAAAGTCACGTAGAAGGGAAATGATAAAATAATAAAAATAAAACATAATAAAATACAATTCTCACGACGTTTCGGCCACAACGCAAGCAGTCGTCCTCAGGTGAAGAACTGTCGGAAATACGCTTTCCGACAGTTCTTCACCTTTTCGACAGACCTGTTCTTCACCTGAGAACGGCTGCTTGCGTTGTGGCCGAAACGTCGTGAGAATTGTATTTGATTATGTTTTATTTTTATTATTTTATCATTTCCCTTCTACGTGACTTTACCGAAAGAACCAAGAAGATGAATCCCTGCAGTCACGAAAGCTTTAAATCGAAACTGCTACGTCTATTATATATTGTCTCTCGTCAGACAAATGCTTGCTATGAAGGAGGGCGATTGTCCGAAACGTCTCTTGAGTCTATGTTTGTCCCTTTTCAGAATCGGAATCTGTGTTTCTCCTGGAGGAATCCGATGAGCCGTAAAGCTCTTTTTCACAGATAGTCCAGTGGGGGCGGGTCAGAATGTTACAACAGCAAACAGGAGTGCGAAATACATGAAAGGTAAACAAATCCCTTTAAAAATATATACAAATATTTTTATTTTATTTTACTACGTGACTCTTGCAGTCACGAAAACTTCAAATCTAGAACTAAAACGATTTTTTTTTTATCTTACAAGGTAAAGGCCACGGCTACACTATGAACTTATTTCTCAGAAGCGACCCGGCCCACAAAATGATTGCTCAACAAAAGCGGCGTACCACCACGTGGGGCATTTATAGCAGCCAACAAATCGTGTGAATGGGGCCGTCCATAAATGACGTCACGCACCTGGGGGGGGGGGGGGGTCAGACATTTGTGACGATGTGTGACGAGGGGGGGGGTGTATAAATGTAACGTCACATCGAAATGGGCAACTTTAAATACAAATAATGTGCAGCGCCACATTAAATACGCACTACAATGACAATAGTTTAAAGCGATTTGAAGCATGTTTTATTTTTTTTGGGGGGGGGGGGTAAAACTTTGTGACGTCATATTTGAGGGGGGGGGGTCTGACTTTTTTGGTGGGGGGGGAGGGGTGGTGGGGGGGAGGGGTGGTGGGGGGGAGGGGTGGTGGGGGGGAGGGGTGGTGGGGGGGAGGGGTGGAGGGGTGGAGGGGTGGTGGGGGGGAGGGGTGGTGGGGGGGAGGGGGGGTGGACGGGGGGGTGGACGGGGGGGTGGACGGGGGGGTGGACGGGGGGGTGGACGGGGGGGTGGACGGGGGGGTGGACGGGGGGTGGACGGGGGGGTGGACGGGGGGGTGGACGGGGGGGTGGACGGGGGGGTGGACGGGGGGGTGGACGGGGGGGTGGACGGGGGGGTGGACGGGGGGGTGGACGGGGGGGTGGACGGGGGGGTGGACGGGGGGGTGGACGGGGGGGAGGGGTGGTGGGTGGGGGGGCGAGGGTCGATAACAAGAACCGAGTTGCAGCCAAGGGACGGAACGCGTCTCGGAGGACGTCCGCTGGGGGGAGATGGAGCGAGCAAATCCGATCGCGTGCCGCCAGTGGCTGGGTGGGATTGTTGGGATCGTTATAGGTTCGTTAGAGGTGGATACGGCTTTGGGAAGCCTTCATCCAGCAGCGGATTGACCATGGACGCTCCTGCTGTTGCTGATGGACTGGGCATCCGTAAGCAAGAGCTTTATAGCTCATCGGATTCCTACATACTCTTAGGTTTTTTTCGGTAAAAGTCACGTAGGTAAAAAATAAATAATAAAAATAATAGCAATCTTCTTGGTTCTTTCGGTAAAGTCACGTAGAAGGGAAGTAATAAAATAATAAAAATAAAACATAATAAAACAATTCTCACGACGTTTCGGCCACAACGCAAGCAGCCATCCTCAGGCGAAGAATGAAACACCCCAAGCTTGGAGCGTATATTTAAGCTGGGTTAGAGGGGGGGGAGGTGGGAAGAAGAGCGCCTAAACAAAATAATTTGCATATCAAGAGGAATTCAGCATATGGAAAATGCGTAGGAGGTGGGCGGGGGGGGGTTCCAAATCAATACTATGCCCGTGCATTATGCAGGATTAGCAGCATCAAAGGGGGGGGGGGAAGGGGGGGAGCATTAACAAAGGAAAGGAATGTTAATAGTATGTAGCTGTAGTTACTAAACAACCACGTAAAAAACTACAGTATAAACTGCATGACAAACTAAAGTATAAACTACATAGCATCATCAGTAAACTTACTATACTCTACAATAAGCTGAGTTACTAACAGTAAGTAATACATGAAAATTCTACGTTGTAAAAAATTATATAATATGCTTCCATCTAAACTTTATTCTCTTACATCACACGCGTCTATACCGTACTATATACTTCCATAGGCAAAACCAACATTAAATTACATACTGTATTGCTATAAACCACCCTATACCTTATACATTTTTAATATAACACTATGTATTATTCTACCCACCCTAATGTGTATCAAAATGGTTTATTACGTCCTTCCAGTGATTGCTAAGCCAGAATCCATCTTCTCGGTTAAAATTGTCTCTGTGTTTGTAAATGTGGATCGCCTCATGTACGAATCTCTCATGATAGCCAGATGGCTTGCAGAGAACCTCTGTCTTGGAGAAGTCAATGTCATGTGAGCCCACTGAGTTGTAACAGTGATCTGCCACGGCTGAGGTGTTTGTCCTACAGTGTTTCAGGTCAGCTTTATGTTCACGGATGCGGTCCGAGACATGTCGTTTGGTTTCCCCAATGTAACTGCTACCACAGAGGCAACTTAGTTTGTAGACACCAGGGTACTGTATGTCTGGAACCACATCTTTTACAGACGGTACCAGATCACGGATTTTATGTACTGTGTTGAATCGGACCTGGATCTTGTGTTTAATCAGGATTTTGGAGATCTTTTTTGTGACCCCAGCAATGTAGGGTAAGGTGATGGTCTTGAAAGGCTCCTCAACAGGATCCTTCTTGGTGGTTGGAGTGATGGCTTTGCGGATTGTGTAGTCGGAGTAACCATTAGCCTTAAGAGCTTGGCGTACGTGTTTGAGTTCACTGGAAATGTGTTCATGGTCGGAGATGCATTGGGCTCTATGATATAGAGTCTTGATGAGGGAATTCTTCTGGGATGGATGGTGGTGGGAATCCGGTTTTAGATAAGCATCCGTGTGGGTGGCTTTCCTGTAGACAGAGTGGCTCATTGAACCATCAGGTCTCCTTTTGATTAGGACATCCAAAAAGGGTAGCTTGCCATCATTTTCGACTTCCATGGTGAATCTGATGGCTGGGTGTATGGAATTGATATGGTCGAGAAATTGGTCTAGAGCAGGCCGGCCATGTGGCCAGATGACAAAAGTGTCGTCTACGTACCTCTTCCATAAGGTCGGGCGTAGAGTGGCAGTCTGGATGGCGTCCGTCTCAAATTTCTCCATGAAGATGTTGGCTACAACCGGAGACCAATTTCTCGACCATATCAATTCCATACACCCAGCCATCAGATTCACCATGGAAGTCGAAAATGATGGCAAGCTACCCTTTTTGGATGTCCTAATCAAAAGGAGACCTGATGGTTCAATGAGCCACTCTGTCTACAGGAAAGCCACCCACACGGATGCTTATCTAAAACCGGATTCCCACCACCATCCATCCCAGAAGAATTCCCTCATCAAGACTCTATATCATAGAGCCCAATGCATCTCCGACCATGAACACATTTCCAGTGAACTCAAACACGTACGCCAAGCTCTTAAGGCTAATGGTTACTCCGACTACACAATCCGCAAAGCCATCACTCCAACCACCAAGAAGGATCCTGTTGAGGAGCCTTTCAAGACCATCACCTTACCCTACATTGCTGGGGTCACAAAAAAAAAAAGATCTCCAAAATCCTGATTAAACACAAGATCCAGGTCCGATTCAACACAGTACATAAAATCCGTGATCTGGTACCGTCTGTAAAAGATGTGGTTCCAGACATACAGTACCCTGGTGTCTACAAACTAAGTTGCCTCTGTGGTAGCAGTTACATTGGGGAAACCAAACGACATGTCTCGGACCGCATCCGTGAACATAAAGCTGACCTGAAACACTGTAGGACAAACACCTCAGCCGTGGCAGATCACTGTTACAACTCAGTGGGCTCACATGACATTGACTTCTCCAAGACAGAGGTTCTCTGCAAGCCATCTGGCTATCATGAGAGATTCGTACATGAGGCGATCCACATTTACAAACACAGAGACAATATTAACCGAGAAGATGGATTCTGGCTTAGCAATCACTGGAAGGACGTAATAAACCATTTTGATACACATTAGGGTGGGTAGAATAATACATAGTGTTATATTAAAAATGTATAAGGTATAGGGTGGTTTATAGCAATACAGTATGTAATTTAATGTTGGTTTTGCCTATGGAAGTATATAGTACGGTATAGACGCGTGTGATGTAAGAGAATAAAGTTTAGATGGAAGCATATTATATAAAAATTTTTACAACGTAGAATTTTCATGTATTACTTACTGTTAGTAACTCAGCTTATTGTAGAGTATAGTAAGTTTACTGATGATGCTATGTAGTTTATACTTTAGTTTGTCATGCAGTTTATACTGTAGTTTTTTACGTGGTTGTTTAGTAACTACAGCTACATACTATTAACATTCCTTTCCTTTGTTAATGCTCCCCCCCTTCCCCCCCCCCTTTGATGCTGCTAATCCTGCATAATGCACGGGCATAGTATTGATTTGGAACCCCCCCCGCCCACCTCCTACGCATTTTCCATATGCTGAATTCCTCTTGATATGCAAATTATTTTGTTTAGGCGCTCTTCTTCCCACCTCCCCCCCCTCTAACCCAGCTTAAATATACGCTCCAAGCTTGGGGTGTTTCATTCTTCGCCTGAGGATGGCTGCTTGCGTTGTGGCCGAAACGTCGTGAGAATTGTTTTATTATGTTTTATTTTTATTATTTTATTACTTCCCTTCTACGTGACTTTACCGAAAGAACCAAGAAGATGAATCCCTGCAGTCACGAAAGCTTTAAATCGAAATAATAGCAATAATAATAGAAATAAAATAATAAATCACGACGTTTCGGAGGCAACGCAAGTCTCCGTCATCAGGTGGGACCTTCACAGCTATATTTACTGTATCAAGTGAGGCAAAATTCCGAGAGACAAGCTCTTAAATACAATCTTAATTTTGGAGCTTTCGTGACTGCAGGAATTATTATTTGGTTCTTTCGGTTAAGTCACGTCTAAAGATAAAATAATAAATTAAATAATAGCATATTACTTAATTTACTATTTTATCTTTAGACGTGACTTAACCGAAAGAACCATATTATTTAATTTATTATTTTATCTTTAGACGTGACTTAACCGAAAGAACCAAATAATAACTCTTAAATACAAGTTTAAGGGGGAGGGGAAGCGGGGCTTATCTGAATGTGGTAGCCAATGAATGGAACGTGTTGGGGGGGGGGGCTGAAAGAGAACAATCGGTGTACATGTTGTTTTACCCCGTGTTGGTTGACAATCCAAATACAAAAAGGAGAGAGTATTGTTTGCCTACGTGACTTTACCGAAAAAACCTAGAGTATGAATCCTTGCAGTCACGAAAGCTTCAAATCTAGAACGGATTCCTACAGTCTGTAAATAAATATTCTGATTCTGATGACCTTGTGAGCTACAGTTTGGAACCGGAAATTAATTGATCGTACGTTATCCTAACACATCCTAACACACACACAGAGAGAGAGAGAGTGTGAGACGAGATCGGATCGTGAACATCGCCGGGTCGTGAGAGGTGGCGTTATAGAATTGTCGGTGTGCGGTGCGAGTAGGCGAATGGTGGGACAGTGGTGGGGGCATTCATCCAGCAGTGGATCGAACACGGGCTCGTGGCGATTCAGCGCTCGGCGCTGATTGGCTACGCGGGACTGGGTCGGGTTGAACGATTTTCTGACAGATTTAGCGATTTGATTTGCAATTACATTTTTTAAAGTCAAGCGTCAGTTCAATATTCACTGTGTAATAGATTTACAACGCGTGATGGAGCATTACCATACGGTACCATCACAATATGAACTGCTCTATATATTCTAACGCAGGGATGATAACTTAAAAGCTACGAATTGCTTCCAACATGCATTTATAAAAATGTTTTAATTGACATAGAGCAATCAAACATAGAGCAATTGTTAAGTTAAATAAATAAAGTTCTTATAATAAAAAATAAAAACTATTCTAATGACGGACGCTTGTGTTGCGCCCCAAAACGTCGTGATTTAATTGAGTTGTTTTCATTTATTTAATTTAACTTTTTACCTACGTGACTTTACCGAAAAAAAACCAGTATACTGTACAGCAATTTTGCTGTGACGGTTTCACCTGAAGACGGAAGCTTGTGTTGCCTCCGAAACGTCGTGATTTATTATTTTATTTCTATTATTTTCTATTTTTTATTATTATGTATTTGTATTATTTATTTTTACCTACGTGACTTTACCGATAAAACCTAAGAGTAAAGTAAATAGGACTTTTCAAATCGCTAAAAAAATCGCAGCCTTTGCGATTTGCGAATCGCATTGTTTCAAATTGCGATGTCGATTTGAAATCGATTAATCGTTCAGCCCTACTTCCGGGTCGCGTCACGTGCGCGCCACGTGCGCTCGGTCGCGACACCAACCGACTGTCGCGACACCAACCGACTGTCGCGACATCAATCAACCGACTGTCGCGACATCAATCAACCGACTGTCGCGACACCAATCAACCGGCTGTCGTGACACCATTCAACCGACTGTCGTGACACCAATCAATCAACTGTCGCGACATCAATCAACCGACTGTCGCGACCCGGGCCTTGGTTACCGTGGCTACGTCCGTGGCCGTTATCGCGCTGTTGGTCTCCGGCTGTTGTGGATGTCGCAAGGTTCTAAACATGTTGTTGTTTTCGTTGTTGTTGTCTTCGTTGTTGTTGTTGTTGTCCAAGCGAGCTCGCTCACCTTCCGATACGCAGTGCTGTACGGGGCGTTGTTTTGAATTCCTGTAATCACGACCGCTTCAAGTCAAGATTTCTGGCGTTATTTGTACGTTTGATTTGAGCCGGCGAGTCGATGATTGTGGTGGATGTCTTGTTCAGGAATCCCCGCGTCAATTTGAGCTTCCGTACTCGATGTGATGCTTCGTGTGTGTTGTTTATTTTACTAAAATCACACACTCTGTATATTGTTACGCGTGTACACTCCGGAGAGCCTCGTTGAGTCTCAAGTAACTTTCTTGTCATGAGGGTCCTGCCACGTGTTGGCAGCTGTGGAGCGATGTTGCTCCTGCTGATGTGTGATCCAAATCGAGTGGGGAGCGGTGGTGCAGCGGTTAGCGCTACGAACCCGGCCACCCGAGTTCGATTCCCGCTCACGGCCAACACCGGTGACGATTATCTGAACCGGGCCTGGGGCATCCTCTAGGTCGACTCAGCCTCAAATGAGTACCTGGTGCGGTGCGTAAACATCGCCACTGGGGAGACAAAGGCGGCCGGGCGGGTTGTTGGCCACCCACCCCCTCGTGTGCCTTCCCGGCCTTGATAGGTGCTTGACAGCGCTTGCCCCAACAGTCTGTTGAGGCTACACGGGGGATCTTTGTCTTGATTGACAATTCAGTAACCGTATTGTAATTTGCGGGTCGTCTTTCAGCATTGGGGGTGCAGTTTGCCCGGTAGCAGCCCCCCTGTGTGAGTTGCTTCGGCGATGAAGCCCAGGCAGAAGCAGGGTGGGAGCCAGAACAACGTTCAAACTGCACACGGTATACGTGATATTAAAAAATACTCTTTAAAAAACACGCTTTAATGAAATGTACCGTACTCGTAATGGCAAAACTCCACGACTCCAGGAAGTGGCCCCGAAGCTTGCCACAACGTAAGGGGCCGTGGTGATTTACAGCCAACGTGAGTTGAGCGTGGACAATTAGACCCAAGCCGAAACATACACATATAAAGAATATGCTTTTAATTTCTTTTATTTTTAATGCTAGAATATAGGAATGTCATCAGTATAACATGAGTATACCAAGTTTGCAGTCGATACCACATTGGGAAGTTGGTTAAAATTGAGTTGCAAGATTTGAGGATACGACAACAACAACAGCAACAGACCGAGTGAGTTAAATAAAAGCGTGTAAAATAATTAAGGCATCTGAGTTGGGAGTCGAGCCCAGGCTTCTGTTGCTGAGGCACGCGTCTGACCACCACCACCACCGACGCCACTAAGATGATTGTTGTGGTGGTCGCGTCGTCGTCGTCTTTAGATGATTTTGCTGCGGTAAATGTCCACGTGGTATAAGCCACATGAGCTGTCATTTGTGACCAGGTCGCTTCCGACAGAGACGTTAAATTAGCTCAGTGGGCTCTACCTGGTCAGAATAAAATTACACTGGTCAACAAAAAAAACCACTTTTTTTCTGGCCTGGACTTTTGCAGCTGTTCTAGACAAAGTTCAGGGTGCTGATTCCAAATCGGATCTCAGATTTGCTCTATCACATCTCATTTTATGCTATCGGCATACCCCATTTTCATTGATTTTACCAGAAATTAACACTGTCACTTATGATTGCAAGTTGTTGCGAGTCAGTGACTGCTTTAGTGTTAAAATATGGTGCTGTATTTTTAGGATAGTGTGTTTATAATATCATTTTATGTAGATATCCACATTTATTTAATATTTTTCTTCTGCCGTTTTTATTGAAAATGCAATATTTGATATCTCAAAAACCTGATGTGATAGACAAAAACTGATGCCAGATTTGGAATCAGCACCCCAAAATTACCTTTAAATCGTTGGAATACCTTATGTCAGAAAAAGTGTGTTGACCAGTAATATAATCGAGTTGTATTTTTCGATTTAAAGCTTTCGTGACTGCAGGGGTTCATCTTCTTGGTTCTTTCGGTAAAGTCACGTAGAAGGGAAATAATAAAATAATAAAAATCAAACACAATAAAATAATTCTCACGACGTTTCGGCCACAACGCAAGCAGCCGTCCTCAGGTGAAGAACAGGTCGAAACGTCGTGAGAATTATTTTATTATGTTTTATTTTTATTATTTTATTATTTTCCTTCTACGTGACTTTACGGAGTTGTATTTGTTTAAGTGATGTGTTTACCATTCCCATACTCTGCCCTCATATCGTGTTGTGTTGTTGCAACGCTCTGACCCGCCCCGACTGGACATCTTTGACAAAGAGCTTCAGAGCTCATCGGATTTTGTCCTGCAGCATAACTCATTACTCTCGACGTTTTCTTTGCTGGCACCCTTAGCCGGGGCCAGGCGAGGGGTGGACAACCCCCTACCAGCGGGCACCGACATGGAGTGGCAGGACCTGGAGCGAGTCGGGGTCTCCACGATGACCCCCAGGGCAGCCGGAGTCTCGTTTGGGGGGCCACCGGTGACTGGGGGGGCTCGCGACGGAGACATGGAGTGGCAAGACCCAGAGAGTTTGGGGGTCAGCGCTCACCGCGCCAACACGACCGGTGAGTGCGCGTGCACCTAGCCTGGCGCAGGCCGTGCCGACGTCGCCTTCGCTTATTGGCTGATGGAGGCTGCTGTCGTGTGGCTGTGTAGGCGCGCGTGAAGAGAGAGAGACGGAGACGTGGGGTGGCGATTATGTGAACCGGTCCTGGGCTTCCACTAGGTCGACCCAGCCTCGAATGAGTAGCTGGTGCGGTATGTAAACGTCGCCACTCGAGAGACGAAGGAGGCCAGGCGTGGTGTTGGCCACCCGCCCCCTGGTGTGCCGTGTCGGCCTTCATAGGTGCTACTCGCTAACAGCACTTGCCCCTACAGTCTCTTAAGGCTACACGGGGGATCTTTGTCTTTGTTGTGAGAGAGAGAGAGTGTGGGAGCGGTGGCGCAGTTCGATTCCCGCTCGCGGCCAACAACAGTGGCGATTATCTGAACCGGTTCTGGGCCTTCCCTAGGTCGACCCAGCCTCAAATGTAGTGCCTGGTGCGCGGTGCGTCTTCCGACCAGAGCAGTCACGGGGAGGGCCTGCCGGACCCAGCCGAGTGTGAACCGCGACGATTAATGTCTCGACGACGACGACAATCGCATGACGATTGCATGCGGATTGCATGACGATTGCATGACGATTGCACGACGATTGCACGACGGTTGCACGACGGTTGCACGACGGTTGCGTGACGATGGCATGGCGCGAGACCTCGATGTTGGCGTGGCACGGCTGCAGCGCGTTCACCGCTTGTTGGGAGAGCTTGCGCGGTACCAATCCGGTGGCGCCACCGCCGGCTACTGCGGTGTGGATCGCCGCAACAGCGGACGTTGCCCCGTCGCGTTCCGGCGTCTCGGTCCCAAATTGGCGAAATTCGTAAAAAAATCGCCACCGCAATGAAACAACCCGGTTCGGGATCGCACGCGGCGGCGGCGGCAGCAGCAGCAGCAGCAATGCCGGCAGCAGCGGCAGCCTCGTGTCCACGCTCAGCCGAGGTTCCGTGAGTCGTTGTGCGCCGCACAGGGACAGCTGCCACTGGGGGTGCCCGCTGAGCTGCGTTGAGTCGTGACGTCGAGCGCTCGGCACGTGCCAAGCGCTCCTCGAGACCCCGCGGCGTAGAGGGGACTGAAGCACAAATCGTCGTGATGATGATGATGATTAGGCTGGTGATGAGGGTTACACGAAGATGTTACTATTGAATGATGACAGCAGTCGCGCGGTTATTGTGCGATCACACCTGAATGTGACCCTGATGATGATCCCGATGACGTGAATGACGTTGACGATGCCGATGATGACGATGATGATGACGATGATGATGACGACAATGACGACGACGATGACGATTATGATGACGATGATGACGACGACGATAATGACGACGATAATGACGATGATAATGACGATGATGATGATGACGATGATGACAATGATGATGACGACGATGATGATGATGATCACGACGATGACGACGATAATGATGATAATAACGACGATAATGACGACGATGATGACGACGATGATAATGACGATGATGACGCCGGCGCCGCTCGCTGTAGTTGGGAGCCCGGACTCTGGCTGGAGTGTGGACGCGGTGGGGGGCCCCGGCTGGGGGTCGTGCGTGGGGGGCGGCAGCGTTGGCGTTGGCGTTGGCGTCGGGGGGACTCCCTCGGCGTGGACGGGGGGCCCCGCGAGCCGGCAAGCGAGCGTCACGTCGGAGAGCGGCGACACCGGGGTCTGCTTCTCGGACGGCACGGAGGGTAAGACGGAGCCCCCCCCCCCCGCTTCCACCCCCCCTCTACCCGCTGGTGCAAACCGTGCCAGGCCGGCACGGTTCTGGGGGAGGGGGGGGGGCAGCGTCGATGTTTTTCCACTGGGTAAGCCGAGCTGAGGCGAGCCGAAGCGACGAATGTTTTGACAACAACATTTAGTTGTTGAGAAGATTAACACTGGGTTAGGGTGGCGCGTGTGTGTGTCTTTGTGTGTGTGTCTTTGTGTGTGTGTCTTTGTGTGTGTGTCTTTGTGTGTGTGTCTTTGTGTGTGTCTTTGTGTGTGTGTGTCTTTGTGTGTGTGTGTCATTGTGTGTGTGTGTCTTTGTGTGTGTGTCTTTGTGTGCGTCTTTGTGTGTGTGCGTCTTTGTGTGTGTGTCTTTGTGTGTGTGTGTCTTTGTGTGTGTGTGTGTGGGGAGCGGTGGTGTAGTGGTTAGCGCGCTGCGCTACGAACTCTGCGACCCAGGTTCGATTCCCGCTCACGGCCACCAACACCGGTGACGATTAATTGAACCGGTCCTGGGCCTCCCCTAGGTCGACTCAGCCTCAAATGAGTACCTGGTGCGGTGTGTAAACGTCGTCACTGGGGAGACAAAGGAGGCCGGGCGTGGTGCTGGCCACCCACCCCCTCGTGTACCGTTGCGGCCTTCATAGCTGCTCGCTAACAGCACTTGCCCCTACAGCCTGTTAAGGCTATACGGGTGATCTTTGTCTTTTTGTGTGTGTGGGGTGTTTGTGGTGTGTGTGCGGTGTGCTATGTGTATGGTGTGCGGTGGATGTTTGTTGTATTTGGTGCGGAGTGTGTATGGTGAGTGTGTGGTTTGTGGTGTGTGTGATGAGTTTGTGTTGGTAGTGAGTGTGTGGTAAGTTTGTGTTGGTAGTGAGTGTGTGGTGAGTGTGTGTGTGTGGTGAGTGTGTGGTTTGTGGTGTGTGTGATGAGTTTGTGTTGGTGGTGAGTGTGTGGTGAGTGTGTGTGTGATGAGTTTGTGTTGGTGGTGAGTGTGTGGTAAGTTTGTGTTGGTGGTGAGTGTGTGGTGAGTGTGTGTGTGGTGAGCGTGTGTGTGTGGTGAGTGTGTGGTTTGTGGTGTGTGTGATGAGTTTGTGTTGTGAGTGTGTGGTGTGTGTGTGTGGTGTCTGGAGAGTGTAGTGTGAGTGCGTGTGTGTGTTGTGGGTGTGTGTGTGGTGAGTGTGTGTGTGTGTGGTGATTGTATGGTGTGTGTGTGTGTGGTGAGTGTGTGTGTGGGGTGATTGTGTGGTGAGTGTGTGTGTGTATGGTGAGTGTGTGGTAAGTGTGGTGTGTGTGTGGGTGGTGAGTGTGTGTGGTGAGTGTGTGTGTGGGTGGTGAGTGTGTGTGGTGAGTGTGTGTGTGTGTGGTGAGTGTGTGTGTGTGGTGATTGTATGGTGAGTGTGTGGTGAGTGTGGTTAATGTGTGTGGTGAGTGTAAATGTGTGGTGAGTGAGTGTGTGTTTGTGGTGAGTATGTGTATGGTGAGTGTGTGGTGAGTGTGTGTATGGTGATTGTGTGTGGTGAGTGAGTGTGTGTGGTGATTGTGTGGTGATTGTATGGTGAGTGTGTGTATGGTGAGTGTAGGTAGGGGGAGTGTGAGTGTGTGATGAGTGTGTGTGGTGAGTGTGGATAGGGGGAGTGTGTGTGTGTGTGGTGAGTGTGAGTAGGGGGAGTGCGTGTGTGTGGTGTGTGTGGTGTGTGTGGTGTGTGATTGGTGAGTGTGTGTGGTGAGTGTGAGTCGGGGGAGCGAGTGTGGGGGAGACGTCGCCCCTCTGGAGTGGGTGCCATTGTCTCCCCACATCAAACTTTAATGGACGTGACGCCTTCTGCCACATTGCCGGCCCCAGGCTAGACGCGCGCGTTTGTGTGCATCTACTTGTGAGTGTGTGCGCGTGTGTGTGTGTGCGTGTGTGTGTGTATCTACTTGTGAGTGTGTGAGTGTGTGTGAGTGTGTGTGTGTGTGCATCTACTTGTGTGTGTGTGTGTGTGCGTGAGTGTGAGCGCGTGTGTGAGTGTGCGCGTGTGTGTGTGCCTGAGTGTGAGCGCGTGTGTGAGTGTGCGCGTGTGTGTGAGTGTGCGCGTGTGTGTGTGTGCATATACTTGTGAGTGTGTGTGTGCGTGTGTTTGTTTGTGTGTGTGTGTTTGTGTGTGTGTGCGCTCGTGTGCGCGCGCGTGTGTGTGAGTGTGTGCGTGTGTTTGTGTGTGTGTGTGTGCGCTCGTGTGCGCGCGCGTGTGTGTGCGAGTGGGTGTGCGTTTTTGCGTGTTTCCATGCGTTTGTGCGCGCGTGTCTATGTGTTGTGTGTTTATGTGCGCGTGCGCATGTAGTGTGTGGGGGAGTGGTGGTGTAGTGGTTTGCGCGCCGCGCTACGAACCCGGCGACTCGAGTTCGATTCCCGCTCACGGACAATGCCAGTGACGTTTATCTAAACCAGTTCTGGGCTTCCCCTAGGTCGACTCAGCCTCAAATGAGTACACGGTGTGTAAACATCGCCACTGGGGAGACAAAGGCGATCGGGCGTGGTGCTGGCCAAGCACTACTTCGTGTGCCGTTCCGGCCTTCATAGGTGCTCGCTAACAGCACTTGCCCCAACAGTCTGTTACAGGCTATATGGGTTGATTTTGGTATTGTGTGCATGTATGTGTGTGCACGATTGTGCATGTATGGGTGTGCGCGTGTGTGCGCGTGTGTGTGTGTTTGTATGTTTGTGTGTGCGCGTGTGTGTGCGTGTGTGTGTGTTTGTGTGTTTGTGTGTTTGTGTGTGCGCGTGTGCACGTTTGTGTGCGCGTGTGTGTGCGCGTGTGTGTTTGAGTGTGTGTGTTTGTGTGTGCGCGTGTGTGTTTGTGTGTGCGCGTGTGTGTTTGTGTGCGCGCGTGTGTGTTTGTGTGCGCGCGTGTGTGCGCGTGTGTGTGTGGTGGGTGTGTGTTTGTGTGTGTGTGTGTTTGTGTGTGTGTTTGTGTGTGTGTGTGTTTGTGTGTGTGTGTGTGTCCGCGTGTGTGTGTGTGTTTGTGTGTGTGTGTTTGTGTGTGCGCGCGCGTGTGTGCGTGCGCGTGTGTGCGTGTGTGTGTGTGGTGGGTGTGTGTTTGTGTGTGTGTGTGTTTGTGTGTGTGTGTGTTTGTGTGTGTGTGTGTTTGTGTGTGTGTTTGTGTGTGTGGGTGGGTCCGCGTGTGTGTGTTTGCGTGTGTTTGTGTGTGTGTGTGTGTTTGTGTGTGTGTGTGTGTTTGTGTGTGCGTGTGTGTGTGTGGTGGGTGTGTGTGGTGGGTGTCAGCGTGGCCCTCCTGATGCCGGTGTGCCGTGCCCACCGCCTTAATAGGTGCTGCTCGCTCACAGCACTTGCTCCCACAGCCTGTGCAGGCTATGTGGGAGGTGAGGGGGGGTCTCTTTCCCTTTGTCTGCGGTTAGAGTGAAGCGGCGCGTGCATGACACGTGTCATCATGGCTTTTGGACATATGGTGCGCACACTCGTGTGTGTGCGTGTGCGTGCGTGTGTGTGCGTGTGTGTGTGTGCGTGCATACACGTGCGTGGGTACACGTGCATGCGTCCGAGATAAAGAGATATAAAGAGAGAGAGAGAGGGATGATCGTTTCGATGGATCATTCACCCGGCGCGGGGCCTGCACTGGGCTCTCCGTTCACCCTCGCGTCGGACAGTCACGGCCGCTCGATGGCCAGTAACCTGACGCATTCGTCAATAGCGCTGCCCTGAAAGGATAATAACGATAATGAAATAATAAATATTCCAACAATAAAAATCAAGTCACGTTCGCTTTAACGCCCCGGGCAACGCGGCGCACCTCGAACTCTCGAAGGGCACCCCCAGCGGCAGCTGCCTCCTCTGTGTGGTGGCGAGCGGTGTGAACCGGGGGGCAGGGGGGGGGGCAGTTTGGTAAGTTTGTGCCGTGACTCATGCTGGCTCCTCGTCTGGGGTGAGGCCGCGGGGTCTTTAACGTCGTCCGCCGAGTGGCGGAGGGCGTGGGGGGGTGTCTGTGGTTTGTGTGTGGGGAGCGGTGGTGCAGCGCTTAGCGCTACGCTGCGCTATGAACCTGGCGACCCGGGTTCGATTCGCGCTCACGGCCAACATCGGTGACGATTATCTGAACCGGTCCTGGGCCTCCCCTAGGTCGACTCAGCCTCAAATGAGTACCTGGTGCACAGTGTTTAAACATCGGCTACTATTGTTGGAGGTGCTGTTAGTGAGCAACTATGAAGGCCAGAACGGCCACCTTTGTCTCCCTAGTAGCGATGTTCACACATTGCACCAGGTACTAATTTGAGGCTGAGTCGACCTAGGGGAGGCCTATGACCGGTTCAGATAATCGTCACCGGTGTTGGCCGTGAGCGCGAATCGAACCCGGGTCGCCAGGTTCATAGCGCAGCGCGTTAACCGCTGTGCCACCGCTCACACACACACAGACATACACAGACATACACACAAACACACAAAGACACACACACACACACAGACATACACACAGACACAGACACACACAAACACACACAAACACACACACATACAGACATGCACAAAGACACACAAAGACACAGACACACAGACAGACACACAGACAGACACACAGACACACAAAGACACAGACACACAGACACATACACACAGACACATACACACAGACACATACAAACACACAGACACACACACAGACACACACACACAGACACACACACAGACACACACACAGACACACACACAGACACACATACAGACACACATACAGACACACAAAGACACAGACACACAGACACGCACACAGAGACACAGACAGAGACACACACAGACACACATACAGACACACACACACAGACACACACACACACACACAGACACACACACAGACACACAAAGACACAGACACACAGAGACACAGACACACAGAGACACAGACACACACACACAGACGCATACACATACACAAACACATACACAGACACACAGAGACACAGAGACACAGACACACACACACAGACACACACAAAAACACACACAGACACACACAGACACACAAAGACACAGACACATGCTCCGTCAACCCTGATGTGACACAGACACGCGCATGCACTGTACCCTTATCACGCTCACACTCGCACCCACTCACACACGTGCCCTGCTTGTCTTCGTGCGTGTTCGCGCGTGCGTGCCAGTCTGTGGCACAAAGGCAACGCCCCCCCCCCCCTCATTGCCTTAACAGACTTATTGGGGCAAGTGCTGCACGCACTCGCACGCACACTCACAATCACGCACACACTCACTCATGCACTCGCTCATGCACTCGCTCGGACGCACACGCACACTCGCGCACACACTCACTCATGCACTCGCTCGGACGCGCACGCACACTCGTGCACACACTCACTCATGCACTCGCTCGGACGCACACGCACACTCGCGCACACACTCACTCATGCACTCGCTCGGACGCGCACGCACACTCGCGCACACACTCACTCATGCACTCGCTCGGACGCGCACGCACACTCGTGCACACACTCACTCATGCACTCGCTCATGCACTCGCTCGGACGCGCACGCACACTCGTGCACACACTCACTCATGCACTCGCTCGGACGCACACGCACACTCGTGCACACACTCACGCATGCACACTCACGCATGCACACTCACGCATGCACACTCACGCATGCACACTCATGCACACACTCACGCATGCACACTCACGCATGCACACTCACGCATGCACTCGCTCGGACGCACACGCACACTCGCGCACACACTCACGCATGCACACTCACTCATGCACTCGCTCGGACGCACACGCACACTCGCGCACACACTCACGCATGCACACTCACGCACACACTCACGCATGCACACTCACGCATGCACACTCACGCACACACTCACGCATGCACACTCACGCATGCACACTCACGCACACACTCACGCATGCAAACTCTCACGCATGCACACTCACGCACACACTCACGCATGCAAACTCTCACGCATGCACACTCACGTACACACTCACGCACACACTCACGCACACACTCACGCACGCACACTCGCGCACACACTCACGGACACACTCAGGCATGCACACTCACGCATGCACACTCACGTACACACTCACGCACGCACACTCGCGCACACACTCACGGACACACTCAGGCATGCACACTCAATGCGCACGCTCGCTCACTCGCACGCACACAAAGACATCCGCGCAGACGCACGCACACTCACACTCGCATGCGCACTCACGCACACACTCACGCACACACTCACACTCGCATGCGCACTCACGCACACACTCACGCACACACTCACACTCGCATGCGCACTCACGAACACACTCACGCACACACTCTCACTCACATGCGCACTCACGCACACACTCACGCACACACTCACGCACACACTCACACTCGCATGCACACTCACGCACACACTCACGCACACACTCACACTCGCATGCGCACTCACGCACACACTCACGCACACACTCACGCACACACTCACGCACACACTCACGCACACACTCACGCACACACTCACGCACACACTCTCACTCGCATGCGCACTCACGCACACACTCACGCACACACTCACGCACACACTCTCACTCGCATGCGCACTCACGCACACACTCACGCACACACTCACGCACACACTCACGCACACACTCTCACTCGCATGCGCACTCACGCACACACTCACGCACACACTCACGCACACACTCACACTCGCATGCACACTCACGCACACACTCACGCACACACTCACGCACACACTCTCACTCGCATGCGCACTCACGCACACACTCACGCACACACTCACGCACACACTCACGCACACACTCACGCACACACTCACGCACACACTCTCACTCGCATGCGCACTCACGCACACACTCACGCACACACTCACGCACACACTCACGCACACACTCTCACTCGCATGCGCACTCACGCACACACTCACGCACACACTCACGCACACACTCACACTCGCATGCACACTCACGCACACACTCACGCACACACTCACACTCGCATGCGCACTCACGCACACACTCACGCACACACTCACGCACACACTCACGCACACACTCACGCACACACTCACGCACACACTCACACTCACATGCGCACTCACGCACACACTCACGCACACACTCACACTCACATGCGCACTCACGCACACACTCACGCACACACTCACGCACACACTCACGCACACACTCACGCACACACTCTCACTCGCATGCGCACTCACGCACACACTCACGCACACACTCTCACTCGCATGCGCACTCACGCACACACTCACGCACACACTCACGCACACACTCACACTCCCATGCGCACTCACGCACACACTCACGCACACACTCACGCACACACTCACGCACACACTCACGCACACACTCACACTCCCATGCGCACTCACGCACACACTCACGCACACACTCACGCACACACTCACGCACACACTCTCACTCGCATGCGCACTCACGCACACACTCACGCACACACTCACGCACACACTCACGCACACACTCACACTCGCATGCGCACTCACGCACACACTCACGCACACACTCACGCACACACTCTCACTCGCATGCGCACTCACGCACACACTCACGCACACACTCACGCACACACTCACACTCGCATGCGCACTCACGCACACACTCACGCACACACTCACGCACACACTCTCACTCGCATGCGCACTCACGCACACACTCACGCACACACTCACACTCCCATGCGCACTCACGCACACACTCACGCACACACTCACGCACACACTCTCACTCGCATGCGCACTCACGCACACACTCACGCACACACTCACGCACACACTCACGCACACACTCACACTCGCATGCGCACTCACGCACACACTCACGCACACACTCACGCACACACTCTCACTCGCATGCGCACTCACGCACACACTCACGCACACACTCACGCACACACTCTCACTCGCATGCGCACTCACGCACACACTCACGCACACACTCACGCACACACTCTCACTCGCATGCGCACTCACGCACACACTCACGCACACACTCACGCACACACTCACGCACACACTCACGCACACACTCACGCACACACTCTCACTCGCATGCGCACTCACGCACACACTCACGCACACACTCACGCACACACTCTCACTCGCATGCGCACTCACGCACACACTCACGCACACACTCACGCACACACTCTCACTCGCATGCGCACTCACGCACACACTCACGCACACACTCACGCACACACTCTCACTCGCATGCGCACTCACGCACACACTCACGCACACACTCACGCACACACTCACGCACACACTCACGCACACACTCTCACTCGCATGCGCACTCACGCACACACTCACGCACACACTCACGCACACACTCTCACTCGCATGCGCACTCACGCACACACTCACGCACACACTCACGCACACACTCTCACTCGCATGCGCACTCACGCACACACTCACGCACACACTCACGCACACACTCTCACTCGCATGCGCACTCACGCACACACTCACGCACACACTCACGCACACACTCACGCACACACTCACGCACACACTCTCACTCGCATGCGCACTCACGCACACACTCACGCACACACTCACGCACACACTCACGCACACACTCACGCACACACTCACGCACACACTCTCACTCGCATGCGCACTCACGCACACACTCACGCACACACTCACGCACACACTCTCACTCGCATGCGCACTCACGCACACACTCACGCACACACTCACGCACACACTCACGCACACACTCACGCACACACTCTCACTCGCATGCGCACTCACGCACACACTCACGCACACACTCACGCACACACTCTCACTCGCATGCGCACTCACGCACACACTCACGCACACACTCACGCACACACTCTCACTCGCATGCGCACTCACGCACACACTCACGCACACACTCACGCACACACTCTCACTCGCATGCGCACTCACGCACACACTCACGCACACACTCACGCACACACTCACGCACACACTCACGCACACACTCACGCACACACTCACGCACACACTCACGCACACACGTGCCGACTTGGCGCGTGATTAGAACACAGGAAGGGTTTTGTATCCGTGAACCCCCCCCAATGCCCCCCCCAATGCCCCCCCCCAACGCCCCCCCACTCTCCACTCACCCCGAAGCAAGCAGGAAGCTGCTTCTGTTTTATCTCGTTTGGGGAGGGGGGGTCAGCGGGGGTCACGATGTGGTGGGGGGTGGGGTGTTAAGGGTGGGGGGGAGGGGTGAGAACATTTGGGGGGATTGGGGGCGGTGGGGGAGGGGAGTGTGACCCCAACAGATGTAAGGGTGAGAGAGGGAGAGAGAGAGAGCGGGTGAGCGGATGGGTGAGTGTGAGTGAGGGATGGTGGTGAGCGAGTGAGCGAGCTAGCAGCGAGTGGGTGAGTGAGTGAGTGAGGTAGGAGAGTGGAGAGAGTGAGTGAGGGATGGTGGTGAGCGAGTGAGTGAGTGAGCGAGAGCGAGTGGATGGGTGAGGTAGGAGAGTGTGAGAGAGGGATGATGGGCAGTGTGAGTGTGCGAGTGGATGGGTGAGGTAGGAGAGTGGAGAGAGTGACTGAGGGATGGTGGTGAGCGAGTGAGCGAGTGAGGTAGGAGATTGTGAGAGAGGGATGATGGAGAGTGTGAGTGAGGGAGAGTGAGTGGATGGGTGAGGTAGAGTGTGAGAGAGGGATGATGGAGATAGAGCGAGTGGGTGTGAGTGAGTGAGGTAGGAGAGTGTGAGAGAGGGATTATGGGGAGTGTGAGTGAGGGAGAGTGAGTGGATGGGTGATGTAGAGTGTGAGAGTGTGACTGAGGGATGGTGGTGAGCGAGCGAGCGAGAGCGAGTGGGTGTGAGTGAGTGAGTGAGGTAGGAGAGTTTGAGAAAGGGATGATGGGCAGTGTGAGTGAGCGAGTGGATAGGTGAGGTAGGAGAGTAGAGAGAGTGAGTGAGGGATGGTGGTGAGCGAGTGGATGAGTGAGTGAGGTGAGCGAGTGGATGAGTGAGTGAGGTAGGAGAGTAGAGAGAGTGAGTGAGGGATGGTGGTGAGCGAGTGGGTGTGAGTGAGAGAGGTCCGACGTTTCGCTACGCACGCACCGGGACGATCTCGTTGCGCCTTGCGAATTCACTCGAACAGAGGTGCACGAGGTTCTCGTCACGGCCGTGGGGGCGTGGGGGGTGTGGGGGGCGTCGGGGGCGTGGGGGGCGTGGGGGTGTGGGGGTGTGGGGGTGGGGGGCGTGGGGGGTGTGGGGGTGGGGGGCGTCGGGGGCGTGGGTGGGCGTGGGGGGCGACGAAGAGCGGCGCCGCGCAGCGTGGGAAGGTCTCTGCGCTGCCAGAGCGACCGCCACTCGCTGAGCGGCACCGCCCCCTAGCGGCACCAACCGCTGACTCCCTCTCCCATCACCTGGCTCCCTCTCTCGTCACCTCGCTCTCCGTCAGAGTTTCACGGCCCGCCACCGGGCGCCGTTCCACGTGTTGGAAATCTTATACTCTCATACGCTTAGTTCTTTCGGTAAAGTCACGTAGGTAAAAAATGAAATAAAAATTAATAAAAATAAAACAATAAAAATCACGACGTTTCGGAGGCAGCACAAGTCTCCGTCATCAGGTGGGACCGTCACAGCCAGATTTGCTGCATCAAGTGAGGCAGGGATTCAAGATCTTCCCTTGCGTTGCGCACCGCACGCGCCCGATGATGGCTACAGACGTCACGTGACGTGCCACGGTCTGCGTTAGGGACAACGCAACACATGCCGGGAAGAATAATAATTGTCGGGGGAATACCTCACAGGAGCGGATTATTTACGTTGCCCACCCGGGACCCTGCGCGTGTTTGATTCCTCGCTTGTGTGCGCCCGGCCACACGCGTGTGCACCGCGTGTGCACCGCGTGTGCACCGTGCGCCGCACGTCAGCGAGCGCCTATGAAGGCTCGCAGTCCCGTGAGCGGTGGGAGTCGGCGCTGTACACTAATTAGTAATCGATTGCTCTGCAGATTACCGCGGCAATCGGTGTTACTCTGCCGGTTGCCAGTTCCGTTACTCGGCTGATGGCGACGGCACGAGGTGGCAGTTTGATAAAAGTCTCACCGCTGTTCGCACGTGTGCCGCTGGACGGGAGGTGATCTATCTATCGAACTTCTCTTTACTTGACCAGGTGAGGCCCACTGAGCCGGGCCATCGCGAGCGAAGTGGCTCGTCATCGCCGTGAGGACGTTCGCAGCGGCCAAATAACTCTTAAGCGCACGTTAGCGATGGGCGGGGCTTGGTGACGTCATGGGCGGCGTGGCTTATCGGGGGTTTCCGGCCTTCGGGAAGAAGCAGGATGTGGGGGGCGCCCCCCCCCCCTCCGTTTGTAAACGGGCGCCCGGCAACTCCGACCGCAGGGAAAGAAGTCGATTGCGATCTTGAGTGGATCGATCGATCGGACCGAATGGACTCTTTCTCTACTCCCCGTAACTCGCACAGAGGGGTCCTCCCCAGACAAATCTGCAGGAGGATGAGAGCCCAGACACTTCGCCCGCCCACACGCACATCGAGTGGCACCCGAATGTTTCACGGGGCGCCACGGTGGCTAGGAGATGTTAACTACCTCGCCTGGTGTGCAGGTGGTCTTGGGTTCGATCCCGACGCTGACGCCTGCTGCTGTATATTTGGAGTTTGTGTGTCTCTCTCTCATCATCATCATCATCACGGTGGCTAGGAGATGTTAACTACCTCGCCTGGTGTGCAGGTGGTCTTGGGTTCGATCCCGACCCTGACGCCTGCTGCTGTATATTTTTAATTTGCGTGTCTCCCTCATCATCATCACGGTGGCTAGGAGATGTTAACTACCTCGCCTGGTATGCAGGTGGTCTTGGGTTCGATCCCGACCGTGACGCCTGCCGCTGTATATTTGGAGTTTGCGTGTCTCTCTCCCCGTGGTCGCGTGGGTTTTTCTCCGGATCCTCCGCGTTTTTTTTCCCCCTCCGCGTTTAGAATCGACGTCACGCGTTCAGAGTGTTTGGCCGCTTGACTTTTCCACTTGGCCGGGCTGTCGTTTGTGGGCAGGTCGCTTCTGAAAAAAGAGCCAACGCAGTTCAGCGGGCCC
>NC_136321.1:3605087-3607587 GCF_964198595.1 Lampetra fluviatilis
CCACCCCACTCACCACCCCACTCACCACCACACGCACCACCCCACTCACCACTCCACTCACCACCACACTCACCACCCCACTCACCACCCCACTCACCACCCTACTCACCACCCCACTCACCACCCCACTCACCACCCTACTCACCACCCCACTCACCACCCCACTCACCACCCTACTCACCACCCCACTCACCACCACACTCACCACCCCACTCACCACCCCACTCACCAGCCCACTCACCACCCTCTCACCACCCCACTCACCACCCCACTCACCACCCTACTCACCACCCCACTCACCACCACACTCACCACCCCACTCACCACCCCACTCACCACCCTACTCACCACCCCACTCACCACCCCACTCACCACCACACTCACCACCCCACTCACCACCCCACTCACCACCCCACTCACCACCCTACTCACCACCCCACTCACCACCCCACTCACCACCCTACTCACCACCCCACTCACCACCACACTCACCACCCCACTCACCACCTCACTCACCACCCTACTCACCACCACACTCACCACCACACTCACCACCCCACTCACCACCCCACTCACCACCCTACTCACCACCCCACTCACCACCCCACTCACCACCACACTCACTACCCCACTCACCACCCTACTCACCACCACACGCACCACCCCACTCACCACCCCACTCACCACCCCACTCACCACCCCACTCACCACCCCACTCACCACCCCACTCACCACCCTACTCACCACCACACGCACCACCCCACTCACCACCCCACTCACCACCCCACTCACCACCCCACTCACCACCACACGCACCACCCCACTCACCACCCCACTCACCACCACACTCACCACCCCACTCACCACCCCATTCACCACCCCACTCACCACCCCACTCACCACCCTACTCACCACCCCACTCACCACCCCACTCACCACCCTACTCACCACCCCACTCACCACCACACTCACCACCCCACTCACCACCCCACTCACCACCCCACTCACCAGCCCACTCACCACCCTCTCACCACCCCACTCACCACCCCACTCACCACCCTACTCACCACCCCACTCACCACCACACTCACCACCCCACTCACCACCCCACTCACCACCAAACTCACCACCCCACTCACCACCCCACTCACCACCCTACTCACCACCCCACTCACCACCACACTCACCACCCCACTCACCACCCCACTCACCACCCTACTCACCACCCCACTCACCACCCTACTCACCACCCCACTCACCACCACACTCACCACCCCACTCACCACCCCACTCACCACCCTACTCACCACCCCACTCGCCACCCCACTCGCCACCCTACTCACCACCCCACTCACCACCACACTCGCCATCCCACTCACCACCCCACTCACCACCTCACTCACACACTGCACACGACGGTTCCCCGTGTAGCCTAAACAGACTGTCGGGGCAAGTGCTGTTAGCGAGCACCTACGAAGGCCGGCACGGCACACGGAGGGGGGTGAGTGCCCAGCCCCACGCCCGGCCGCCTTTGTCTCCCCAGCGGCGATGTTTACACTCCGCACCGTCGACCTAGGGCGAGTCCCAGGACCGGTTCAGATAATCGTCACCGCACACCCTCGCCGCCTCCCGGTCCCTTGGCTCTCGCCCCCCCCCCCCCCCCCCCAAGGTCTCCCCCGGCCACTTGTCGTGCGGCCGCCGGCGTTCCCGCACGGGCGCCCCGGGCCCCGCGGGCCGCCCGCTCCGCGCCGCCCGCGACCCCGAGGCCTCGGCGGCCGCCCCCTCGTCGCGAGCCGAGCGGGAGGGGCGGCCCGGCAAGGAGCGCGCCTCCCGCTCGTCCCTCGCCGGCCGGGGGGCCCGGGGCCCCCTCGCCGGAGACACGTCGCCGACGGGGGCCGCCGGCCTTCACCGGGGCGGAGGAGGCGGCGCCGGCGGCTCTCGGAGCCAGGAGCGGGCCCCCCGCTCGGGGACCGGCGCCGGCGGTGGGCCGGGCGACGTCGCCGCGGTGGCGGCGGCGGCGGCGGCGCGCTCGCTGCACAAGAAGTGGTCGTCGCTGACGCGGCTGCACGGCGGCGGCGGCGCCGGCGAAGCGTCGGACTCGACGCCGGGCGGGCGGCGCAGTGGGGACGAGTCCTCGGAAGCGGAGTTGGCGGCGCCGGCGTCGAGGAGCGCCGGCGGCGTCCGCTCGCCGGCCGAACGGGGCGCCGGCGGCACGGACGGCGGCGCCGTGGGCTTCGCGCCGATGCCGGAGAGTAAACCTCCTCTCGGCCGCTTCGCCTCCCATGGGCAGCATCAGCAGCAACAGCAGCAGCAACAGCAGCAGCAACAGCAGCAGCAACAGTTGCACCAGCAGCATCAGCAACAGATGCATCAGCAACAGATGCATCAGCAGCAGATACAACAGCAGCAGCAGCAGCAGCTGCAACAGCATCATCAGCAGCAGTTGCAGCAGCATCATCAGCAGCAGCAGCAGCAGCAGCAGGTGGTGGCGTTGGGCCTG
>NC_136321.1:3615087-3775400 GCF_964198595.1 Lampetra fluviatilis
ATTAGCAGACAGATATCACAAGATACATACATACATTTTACTAGGTTATTTAATTTTAGTGTGTCTTTCTCATGATTTTCAGGCTTGCTTGCTGTGCCATCGTACTCGCAGCACCACGTTTTCTTTTGGACCACTCATTGATATGCTAATTTTTTCTAACCCCCCTCCCTCTCTCTGCCTCCGCCCCCCCTCTGTCTATTTAAGGCCACCCCACAGAGACGATCACCCCTCTCTGTCACCTGTGTTGCTCTCGCTATGTATGTATCTTGTGATATCTGTCTGCTAATATGTCTGTCTATAGTTTTCTGGTTAGATATTATGTCGCTATTTCATTATACCTGATGATGATTGCTTGTGTTGCAATCGAAACGTCGTATTCTATTATTTAATTTAATTTATTATTTTATCTTTAGACGTGACTTAACCGAAAGAACCAAATAATAATTCATGGGTAGTGTTGAGTGTATGGGCAGTGTTGAGTTCATGGGCAGTGTTGAGTTCATGGGTAGTGTTAGTCTATGGGCAGTGTTGAGTTCATGGGTAGTGTTAGTCTATGGGCAGTGTTGAGTTCATGGGCAGTGTTGAGTGTATGGGCAGTGTTGAGTTCATGGGTAGTGTTAGTCTATGGGCAGTGTTGAGTGTATGGGCAGTGTTGAGTCAATGGGTAGTGTTGAGTGTATGGGCAGTGTTGAGTTCATGGGTAGTGTTAGTCTATGGGCAGTGTTGAGTTCATGGGTAGTGTTAGTCTATGGGCAGTGTTGAGTTCATGGGTAGTGTTAGTCTATGGGCAGTGTTGAGTTCATGGGTAGTGTTAGTCTATGGGCAGTGTTGAGTTCATGGGTAGTGTTAGTCTATGGGCAGTGTTGAGTTCATGGGTAGTGTTAGTCTATGGGCAGTGTTGAGTTCATGGGTAGTGTTGAGTTCATGGGTAGTGTTAGTCTATGGGCAGTGTTGAGTTCATGGGTAGTGTTAGTCTATGGGCAGTGTTGAGTTCATGGGTAGTGTTAGTCTATGGGCAGTGTTGAGTTCATGGGTAGTGTTGAGTGTATGGGCAGTGTTGAGTTCATGGGCAGTGTTAGTCTATGGGCAGTGTTGAGTTCATGGGTAGTGTTGAGTGTATGGGCAGTGTTGAGTTCATGGGCAGTGTTAGTCTATGGGCAGTGTTGAGTTCATGGGTAGTGTTAGTCTATGGGCAGTGTTGAGTTCATGGGTAGTGTTAGTCTATGGGCAGTGTTGAGTTCATGGGTAGTGTTAGTCTATGGGCAGTGTTGAGTTCATGGGTAGTGTTGAGTGTATGGGCAGTGTTGAGTTCATGGGCAGTGTTAGTCTATGGGCAGTGTTGAGTTCATGGCCAGTGTTAGTCTATGGGCAGTGTTGAGTTCATGGGTAGTGTTAGTCTATGGGCAGTGTTGAGTTCATGGGTAGTGTTGAGTGTATGGGCAGTGTTGAGTTCATGGGTAGTGTTGAGTGTATGGGCAGTGTTGAGTTCATGGGCAGTGTTAGTCTATGGGCAGTGTTGAGTTCATGGGTAGTGTTAGTCTATGGGCAGTGTTGAGTTCATGGGTAGTGTTGAGTGTATGGGCAGTGTTGAGTTCATGGGTAGTGTTGAGTTCATGGGTAGTGTTAGTCTATGGGCAGTGTTGAGTTCATGGGTAGTGTTAGTCTATGGGCAGTGTTAGTCTATGGGCAGTATGTATGAACGTTGAACTTCTTTCGCACCGTACGTAGCCAGCCGTGCTAATCGGAGGCGCGGAAATATGCGGTGCACAGATGAGTTCCCGTCTCAAACGCAATCAAACGTGAGGTCTTTATTTAGGCGGCGGCGGCGTCACATGGATGCAAGGCGTGCGCCGGCTTCGCCTTCACTGCGACTCGTCAGCACTGCGTAGCCGCCGTCGTCGGCTGCTGCCGTCGCCGCCGCTTGTGCCCGAGCGCGCGCTAGCTCTCGGCGAGCGTGCGCTAGCTCTTTGCGAGCGTGCGCTAGCTCTTGGCGAGCGCGCGCTAGCTCTTGGCGGCCGTGCGCGGACAAAATAGTGCGGAGGTGACGACAAGGAGGAGGGGGACGACGTTGTCCATAGATGATGGAACACCTCGACAGCCGGGTGCAACACACGTTCGCAAAGTGTGCGGTTGGCATGGGTCAACTGGTCTCTATGTGAGTCTGTGGGTCTCTGCGTTGTGAGTCGATGGGTCTGTGCGAGTCTATGGGTCTCTCTGTGTCTATGGATCTCTGTGTGAGTCTATGGTTCTCTGTGTGAGTCTGTGGGTCTCTGCGCGAGCGTCTATGGGTCTCTGTGTGAGTCTGTAGGTCTCTGTGTGAGCGTCTATGGGTCTCTGTGTGAGTCTGTGGGTCTCTGTGTGAGCGTCTATGGGTCTCTGTGTGAGTGTCTATGGGTCTCTATGCGAGTCTATGGGTCTCTATGCGAGTCTATGGATCTCTGTGCGAGGCTATGGATCTCTGTGCGAGGCTATGGCTCTCTGTGCGAGTCTATGGATCTCTGTGCGAGGCTATGGATCTCTGTGTGAGTCTATGGATCTCTGTGTGAGTGTCTATGGCTCTCTGTGCGAGTCTATGGATCTCTGTGCGAGGCTATGGCTCTTTGTGTGAGTCTATGGATTTCTGTGTGAGTGTCTATGGCTCTCTCTGCGAGTCTATGGATCTCTGTGCGAGTCTATGGATCTCTGTGTGAGTGTTTATGGCTCTCTGTGCGAGTCTATGGATCTCTGTGCGAGTCTATGGATCTCTGTGTGAGTGTTTATGGATCTCTGTGCGAGGCTATGGCTCTCTGTGCGAGTCTATGGATCTCTGTGTGAGTGTTTATGGCTCTCTGTGCGAGTCTATGGATCTCTGTGCGAGGCTATGGATCTCTGTGCGAGGCTATGGCTCTCTGTGCGAGTCTATGGATCTCTGTGTGAGTGTCTATGGCTCTCTGTGCGAGTCTATGGATCTCTGTGCGAGGCTATGGCTCTCTGTGCGAGTCTATGGATCTGTGTGAGTGTCTATGGATCTCTGTGCGAGTCTATGGATCTCTGTGCGAGGCTATGGATCTCTGTGCGAGTCTATGGATCTCTGTGCGAGTCTATGGATCTCTGTGCGAGTCTATGGATCTCTGTGCGAGGCTATGGCTCTCTGTGCGAGGCTATGGATCTCTGTGCGAGGCTATGGATCTCTGTGCGAGTCTATGGATCTCTGTGCGAGGCTATGGATCTCTGTGCGAGTCTATGGATCTCTGTGCGAGTCTATGGATCTCTGTGCGAGTCTATGGATCTCTGTGTGAGTGTCTATGGATCTCTGTGCGAGGCACAATTGATGGGGGGGTGGGGGGGGCAGAGACCATCAACTCGTCGCACTTTAATCGCCGTGGTTTCGGGGGGGGGGGGGTGGTTGGGGTGACGCCGTGAGACAATGTGTGTGATGTGTGAGCCCCCCGGAGCCCCTGGCTGCTGCCTATGCTGCTGCTACTGCTGCTGCTACTGCTGCTGCCTATGCTGCTGCTACTGCTGCTGCTACTGTTGCTGCTACTGCTGCTGCTGTTGTTGCTGCTACTGCTGCTGCTGTTGTTGCTGCTGCTGCTGTTGCTGCTACTGCTGCTGCTGTTGTTGCTGCTGCTGCTGTTGCTGCTACTGCTGCTGCTGTTGCTGCTATTGCTGCTGCTGCTGTTGCTGCTGCTGCTGCTGTTGTTGCTGCTACTGCTGCTGCTGTTGCTGCTACTGCTGCTGCTGCTGGCTCGGCCCCTTCCACGCAGGAGGCGTGCGGGCGAGCGGTGGGTGAGCGCAGTACCGCGAGGTGCACGCCGGGGGGCGCTCTAAGGCCGCGGTCTCCACGTGAGCCTGTGGGTCTCCATGTGAGTTTGTGGGTCTCTACATGAGTATGGCTCTCTACATGAGCCTATGGGTCTCCGTGTGAGTTTGTGGGTCTCTACATGAGTTTGTGGGTTTATATGCGAGTCTGTGGGTCTCTACGTGAGCCTATGGGTCTCCGTGTGAGTTTGTGGGTTTCCGTGTACACACGTACGTTGAACTTCTTTCGCACCGTACGTAGCCAACCGTGCCCATGGCAGGTGTGCGAGTGAATCTGCGGGTGTCTGTGCGGCTCTATACAACACACCGTGGGTGTGTACATGCAATTATATAACTATTTATATCGTCTAAGTGTGACCGCGATTCAAGAACCTCCGTGCCGGTTCGGGGGGGGGGGGGGGGACAGCGAGCGAGCGAGAGAGAGACGCAGGCAGTCGGCCACGGGGCAGGGGGGCGAGTAGGAAGCGGGTCTCAGACCCCTGGACCCATCGCACGGTGCAGGGACTGTGGGCTGGGAGCACGGGCGGCTGGGGGAGGGAGTTCCACACCGGGGCTGTGCGGGCTGGGCGGGCTGGGTGGGGCGGGGGGGGATCTTCGGGGCACCGCATGGAGGAGCTGTGGCCGAAGAGGTTTGGAGTCGCTTCCCCCCCGGGGGCCCCCCGCGTTGTCGAACCCCTCCTCGGGGGGCTACCTTCCCCTCCCCCCACCCCCCTCCCCGCCACCGATCTGTACGCTACATACGTTTAGGTTAGTACGATTTCGGGGCGGGGAGGTTGGGGGAGTTGGGGGGGGGGGTGCTGCTGTTAGCCCCCCCCGCCGCCGCCGCCGCCGCCGCCGTGCGCTCTAAAACATCTTGACGGTGATGAAGAGCAGCAGGAGCACGATGACGATGAGGAGGAAGTTGACGATGAGGCTCTGCCACCGGCCCTTCTGATCGAACATCATCGCTGCGCCGCCGCCGCCGCCCCTTGCTGGCGCTCCGCACGCGACGACGACGACGGGACGCTCCCACTCCTCCTGCGCCATCACACGTCGTCATGCATCGTCACACATCACACACATCACACACACATCACACACATCATACACACATCACACACACATCACACACATCACACACATCATACACACATCACACACACACACGTCACACACATCACACACACACACATCACACACGTCACACACATCACACACGTCACACACATCACACACACACACGTCGCACACATCACACACACACACATCACACACATCATACACACACACGTCACACACGTCACACACGTCACACACATCACACACATCACACACACACACGTCACACACGTCACACACGTCACACACATCACACACATCACACACGACACACATCACGCACATCACGCACATCACACACATCACACACATCACACACATCACTCGCCACACACATCACACACATCACACATCACACACGTCACACACATCACACACATCACACACATCACACACACATCACACATCACACACATCACACACCACACACATCACACACATCACACACACATCACACATCACACACGTCACACACATCACACACATCACACACACATCACACATCACACACATCACACACACATCACACACACATCACACATCACACACATCACACACATCACACACACATCACACATCACACACGTCACACACGTCACACACATCACACACATCACACACGTCACACACGTCACACACATCACACACATCACACATCACACACATCACTCACATCACACACACATCATACATCACTCACATCACACACATCACTCACATCACTCACATCACTCACACATCACACACACATCAAACACATCACACACATTACACATCACACACATCACACACATCACACACACTACACACACACATCACTCACATCACACACACATCACACACATCACACACACATCACACACATCACACACACATCACACACACACATCACACACACTACACACACACTACACACACACATCACACACACACATCACACACATCACACACACATCGTCACACGTCACACGCATCATCTCATCGCCCTCGTTCTGTCACGGCAGAGGAGCTGGAATGTCGTGAGTTCGATTCCCGGTTGGGGAGCTGACTCTGCCCATCATCCTTCCCTATGGGGTAGGTAAAATAAATTCCACTTTGTGGGGGAAGCCAGCAACAGCTGGTTGTCAGATGGATAGACTTGTCCCCCCTGCACCCGCCATAGGAACGTGGAATTGCCACCAATGGCACAGTGCTGTCAAGATGAGCACCGAGGCCTCAGCAGGGTGGTTGTGACGCGCTGCGCCGCACATCAGCAGCCGCCTGGGTTTGAGTCGCGGCTCTGTGTGGAGTTTCTCGCTGTCTCTCTCTCTCTCTTGCGGTGTTGGGTTTCCTCTCCATAGCGAAACCCACACGCACGGTGGAACTGCTACCGGGGCCAAAACATCGCAATGCCGAAAGAAAAAAACAATCCCTTGCGAATTACTCATTTGGGATCACGGACAGAGATTCCCCGTACAGCCTTAACACATTCCTCCTGCGGAGGGAGCTGGTAGGAACGTTGGGTTGCTCGGTCAATGGCCAGGGTCAACGGCGGCGTGGTGTATTCCGCAAATATGCCCGACTGTGAGGGCGGGCAACAAGCCGCGTGAGTAGGTTACACTTTGAGTTTTATAAGGGCACCACGGGGTGACCAGCCCCTCCCCACCCAGCCCCACCCCTCCCACCCCCCACCCAGCCCCACCCTCCCCACCCAGCCCCTCCACACCCTCCCCTCTCCACCCAGCCCCACCCCTCCCATTTTTGGATGCACGACGGACGGACACAATAATCCCCTGTGGGCTGGTGTAACCAGGAGGTTCCTACCAGTGACGGACTGTTTGGGGCAAGTGCTGTTAGCGAGCGGCACGTACGAAGGCCGGCACGGTACACGAGGGGGTGGGTGACCAGCACCACAAGTGGCGATGTTTACACACCGCACCAGCTACTCATTTGAGGCCGAGTAGACCTAGGGGAGGCCCAGGACCGGTTCAGATAATCGTCACCGGTGTTGGCCGTGAGCGGGAATCGAAGCCGGGTCGCTGGTTTGGTAGCGGAGCGCGCTAACCACTACGCCACCGCTCCCCACACACACTCACAGGTCCTCACGCGTACTGACACACTCACTCACACTCTGTGAACACAAACTCCAGACAGAACGGAGCGCGAGCCGGGAGTGAGCGTGCTACCCGCTACACTACCGCTCAATCGTGGATCACTCAGAAACATCGCCCCCCCCATACTGCGAAACTTGGCAGGACCCTCTTGTAAAGAGTCTTGAGACTCGGTTAGGCTTTTCCTGGGTAAACACGCGGAATAATGATGACAACAATAACGTTCGACAATAATGTGATGATCACTCATTTTAATGTTCAATGTCTGCTGGTGTCACTAAAGGTCTCTCTGTGCGTGTCGGTGTGTCTACTGGTGTCACCGTGTCTCTCTGTGTGTGTCGGTGTGTCTACTGGTGTCACCGTGTCTCTCTGTGTCTGTCGGTGTGTCTACTGGTGTCACCGTGTCTCTCTGTGCGTGTCGGTGTGTCTACTGGTGTCAATGTGTCTCTCTGTGTGTGTCGGTGTGTCTACTGGTGTCACCGTGTCTCTCTGTGTGTGTCGGTGTGTCTACTGGTGTCACCGTGTCTCTCTGTGCGTGTCGGTACGTGCTGGCTGGTGGTGTCGGTGTGTCTACTACTGCCAGTAGATGTGTTTGCGTATTGTTTATAGACAGCGGTGATGGTGGTGATTGTGGTGATGGTGGTGATGGTAGTGATGTTGATAGTGGTGTTGATTGTAGTGATGGTAGTGATGTTGATAGCGATGTTGGTTGTAGTGATGGTAGTGATGTTGATAGTGATGTTGGTTGTAGTGATGGTAGTGATGGTGATAGTGGTGTCGATTGTAGTGATGGTAGTGATGTTGATAGTGGTGTTGATTGTAGTGATGGTAGTGATGTTGATAGTGATGTTGGTTGTAGTGATGGTAGTGATGTTGATAGTGGTGTTGGTTGTAGTGATGGTAGTGATGGTGATAGTGATGTTGGTTGTAGTGATGGTAGTGATGGTGATAGTGGTGTTGATTGTAGTGATGGTAGTGATGTTGATAGTGATGTTGGTTGTAGTGATGGTAGTGATGTTGATAGTGGTGTTGATTGTAGTGATGGTAGTGATGTTGATAGTGATGTTGATTGTAGTGATGGTAGTGATGGTGATAGTGGTGTCGATTGTAGTGATGGTAGTGATGTTGATAGTGGTGTCGATTGTAGTGATGGTAGTGATGGTGATAGTGGTGTTGGTTGTAGTGATGGTAGTGATGTTGATAGTGGTGTTGATTGTAGTGATGGTAGTGATGGTGATAGTGGTGTCGATTGTAGTGATGGTAGTGATGTTGATAGTGGTGTCGATTGTAGTGATGGTAGTGATGGTGATAGTGGTGTCGATTGTAGTGATGTTGATAGTGGTGTCGATTGTAGTGATGGTAGTGATGGTGATAGTGGTGTCGATTGTAGTGATGGTAGTGATGTTGATAGTGGTGTCGATTGTAGTGATGGTAGTGATGGTGATAGTGGTGTTGGTTGTAGTGATGGTAGTGATGTTGATAGTGGTGTTGATTGTAGTGATGGTAGTGATGGTGATAGTGGTGTCGATTGTAGTGATGGTAGTGATGGTGATAGTGGTGTCGATTGTAGTGATGTTGATAGTGGTGTCGATTGTAGTGATGGTAGTGATGGTGATAGTGGTGTTGGTTGTAGTGATGGTAGTGATGTTGATAGTGATGTTGATTGTAGTGATGGTAGTGATGGTGATAGTGGTGTCGATTGTAGTGATGGTAGTGATGTTGATAGTGGTGTCGATTGTAGTGATGGTAGTGATGGTGATAGTGGTGTCGATTGTAGTGATGTTGATAGTGGTGTCGATTGTAGTGATGGTAGTGATGTTGATAGTGATGTTGGTTGTAGTGATGGTAGTGATGTTGATAGTGATGTTGATTGTAGTGATGGTAGTGATGGTGATAGTGGTGTCGATTGTAGTGATGTTGATAGTGGTGTCGATTGTAGTGATGGTAGTGATGTTGATAGTGGTGTCGATTGTAGTGATGTTGATAGTGGTGTCGATTGTAGTGATGGTAGTGATGTTGATAGTGATGTTGGTTGTAGTGATGGTAGTGATGTTGATAGTGGTGTCGATTGTAGTGATGGTAGTGATGTTGATAGTGGTGTTGGTTGTAGTGATGGTAGTGATGTTGATAGTGGTGTCGATTGTAGTGATGGTAGTGATGGTGATAGTGATGTTGATTGTAGTGATGGTAGTGATGGTGATAGTGGTGTTGGTTGTAGTGATGGTAGTGATGTTGATAGTGGTGTCGATTGTAGTGATGGTAGTGATGTTGATAGTGGTGTCGATTGTAGTGATGGTAGTGATGGTGATAGTGGTGTTGGTTGTAGTGATGGTAGTGATGTTGATAGTGATGTTGGTTGTAGTGATGGTAGTGATGTTGATAGTGGTGTCGATTGTAGTGATGTTGATAGTGGTGTCGATTGTAGTGATGGTAGTGATGTTGATAGTGATGTTGGTTGTAGTGATGGTAGTGATGTTGATAGTGGTGTCGATTGTAGTGATGTTGATAGTGGTGTCGATTGTAGTGATGGTAGTGATGTTGATAGTGGTGTTGGTTGTAGTGATGGTAGTGATGTTGATAGTGATGTTGGTTGTAGTGATGGTAGTGATGGTGATAGTGGTGTTGGTTGTAGTGATGGTAGTGATGGTGATAGTGGTGTTGGTTGTAGTGATGGTAGTGATGGTGATAGTGGTGTTGGTTGTAGTGATGGTAGTGGTGTTGATAGTGATGTTGGTTGTAGTGATGGTAGTGATGGTGATAGTGGTGTTGGTTGTAGTGATGGTAGTGATGGTGATAGTGGTGTTGGTTGTAGTGATGGTAGTGGTGTTGATAGTGATGTTGATTGTAGTGATGGTAGTGATGGTGATAGTGGTGTTGGTTGTAGTGATGGTAGTGATGGTGATAGTGGTGTTGGTTGTAGTGATGGTAGTGATGTTGATAGTGATGTTGATTGTAGTGATGGTAGTGATGGTGATAGTGGTGTTGGTTGTAGTGATGGTAGTGATGGTGATAGTGGTGTTGGTTGTAGTGATGGTAGTGGTGTTGATAGTGATGTTGGTTGTAGTGATGGTAGTGATGGTGATAGTGGTGTTGATTGTAGTGATGGTAGTGATGTTGATAGTGGTGTTGATTGTAGTGATGGTAGTGATGGTGATAGTGGTGTTGATTGTAGTGATGGTAGTGATGGTGATAGTGGTGTCGATTGTAGTGATGGTAGTGGTGTTGATAGTGATGTTGGTTGTAGTGATGGTAGTGATGTTGATAGTGGTGTCGATTGTAGTGATGGTAGTGATGGTGATAGTGGTGTCGATTGTAGTGATGATAGTGATGTTGATAGTGATGTTGGTTGTAGTGATGGTAGTGGTGGTGATAGTGGTGTCGATTGTAGTGATGGTAGTGGTGGTGATAGTGATGTTGATTGTAGTGATGGTAGTGATGTTGATAGTGATGTTGGTTGTAGTGATGGTAGTGATGTTGATAGTGATGTTGGTTGTAGTGATGGTGATAGTGGTGTCGATTGTAGTGATGGTAGTGATGTTGATAGTGATGTTGGTTGTAGTGATGGTAGTGGTGTTGATAGTGATGTTGGTTGTAGTGATGGTGATAGTGGTGTTGATTGTAGTGATGGTAGTGATGTTGATAGTGATGTTGATTGTAGTGATGGTGGTTGTAGTGATGATAGTGGTGTTGATTGTAGTGATGGTAGTGATGGTGATAGTGATGTTGGTTGTAGTGATGGTGATAGTGGTGTTGATTGTAGTGATGGTAGTGATGTTGATAGTGGTGTCGATTGTAGTGATGGTAGTGATGGTGATAGTGATGTTGGTTGTAGTGATGGTAGTGGTGTTGATTGTAGTGATGGTAGTGATGGTGATAGTGGTGTTGGTTGTAGTGATGGTAGTGATGTTGATAGTGGTGTTGATTGTAGTGATGGTAGTGGTGTTGATAGTGGTGTTGATTGTAGTGATGGTAGTGGTGTTGATTGTAGTGATGGTAGTGATGGTGATAGTGATGTTGGTTGTAGTGATGGTAGTGGTGTTGATAGTGGTGTTGGTTCTAGTGATGGTAGTGGTGTTGATAGTGGTGTTGATTGTAGTGATGGTAGTGATGTTGATAGTGATGTTGGTTGTAGTGATGGTAGTGATGTTGATAGTGGTGTCGATTGTAGTGATGGTGGTTGTAGTGATGTTGATAGTGGTGTCGATTGTAGTGATGTTGATAGTGGTGTTGATTGTAGTGATGGTAGTGATGGTGATAGTGATGTTGGTTATAGTGATGGTAGTGATGTTGATAGTGGTGTCGATTGTAGTGATGGTAGTGATGGTAGTGATGGTGGTAGTTGTGTCGGTTGTAGTGATGGTAGTGATGGTGATAGTGATGTTGGTTGTAGTGATGGTAGTGATGTTGTGGTTGGCCATAACCATTCCAGGAATCACACATACAAAGACAAAACTCCCCGTATAGCCTGAACAGGCTATTGGGGCAAGTGCTGTTAGCGAGCACCTATGAAGGTCACGAGGGGCTGGGCGGCCAACACCACGCCCGGCCGCCTTTGTCTCCCCAGTGGCGATGTTGACACTCCGCACTAGGTACACATTTTAGGCTGAGTCGACTTAGGGGAGGCCCAGGATCGGTTCAGATAATCGTCACCGGTGTTGGCCGTGAGCGGGAATCGATCTCGGGTCGCCGGGTTCGTAGCGCAGCGCGCTCACCACCGTACACTCACGCCCATGTGACACACGCACACACACCTATCGCTCCACACATTCCCTCTCGGTTCGTCCATAAATCAAATTCCTTTATTTTTTTCCGTTGACAGCCAAGCGACACATCCTCATCATCATCATCCTCCTCCTCGTCGTCGTCATCATCATCAAGGTGGTCACCGTTACGATCGTACTAACGCAGCCGCCGTGTTATCCAGCCAGAATCATCTCCGGGGTGAGGATCATCGGTGATGTCGCCACCACGACTGATCGCCCTCCCTCCTCTACGACAGCAAGAGTTTGTCGCATTCATCAAATTAGCAAGCGCATGGGAGAGAGCGAGAGAGAGAGACAGCGAGAGAGAGAGACAGCGAGAGATATAGAGAGAGAGAGAGCGAGAGAGATAGGGACAGAGAGATGATCGAGAGATAGAGGGAGAGAGAGAGAGAGAGCGAGGGAGAGAGAGATAGGGACAGAGAGATGATCGAGAGATAGAGGGAGAGAGAGAGAGAGAGCGAGGGAGAGAGAGATAGGGACAGAGAGATGATCGAGAGATAGAGGGAGAGAGAGAGAGAGAGCGAGGGAGAGAGAGATAGGGACAGAGAGATGATCGAGAGATAGAGGGAGAGAGAGAGAGAGAGCGAGCTTGAAGGTAAGACACAGACGCCATTCTTGTTGAGCGGTTATCAAGCTTTGGTGAATGCTGCCCCCCAATCCGACTGCCCCCCAATCCGACTGCCCCCTGCTACCGAAGGGGGCAGCAGCCCCCACGAGCTCCTCACGAGTGAGGGGTGGGCAGCCGGGACGTCCCGGTGAGCGGCCACCCGTCTCTCCGGCGCGGGGCGGCCGGTGGTGGTGCAGCTTGGTTTTGTTTGGTTGTGGTGGGGGGAGTGGGGGGGGGGTGGGTGGGGGGTGGTGGGGGGGGGGCTGCCCCTCTCCCCCCACCTCTTCCTCACATGAGGCACACGACGACGTAGAGGAGGAGCAGGCAGATGAGGATGAGAGCAAAGTTGACGAAGAGGTCCTGGAGGTTCTTCTTCTTGTCGGGACTCATGGTTGGTTGGTTGGGGGTGGGGGGGGGTCAGTGGCGAGGTGGTGGTGGTGGTGGTGGTGGGGGGTGGGGGGGGTGCACTCGCAGCTCCGGGAAGATCGCCGCACGTGGGGGGGCGGTGCGCTCACGGTCGCCTGCTTGTGATGGGGGGGGGGGGGGTGCAGAGTGGGGTGGGGGGTGCAGAGTGGGGGTGCAGAGTGGGGGGGGGGGTGCAGAGGGGGGGGGGGGGTGCAGAGTGGGGGGGGGGGGTGCAGAGTGGGGGGGGGGTGCAGAGGGGGAGCAGAAGGGGGGGGGTGCACAGTGTTGAGGGGGGAAGGGGGTGCAGAAGGGAGGAGGTGGTGGTGGTATTGAGCAATCGCGGTGTGGGGGGGGGCGTTAGTGGGGGGCCCGAGGTGGTGACGTGGGGTGTTTGGGTGTACGTCCGTGTGCAGGCGCGCACGTCTGTGCGTGTGTGTGTGTCTGTCTGTGTGTGGGTGTCTGTGTGTGTCTGTCTGTGTGTGTCTGTCTGTGTGTGCGCACGCCTACGTGCGTGTGTGTCTGTGTGTGTCTGTCTGCGTGTGTCTGTCTGTGTGTGCGCACGCCTACGTGCGTGTGTGTCTGTGTGTGTCTGTCTGTGTGTGCGCGTGCGTGACACACAATCCAGACATCTCTGTCTCTCTGCGCATGGTTGGTCGTGGGGAATGTCTCTCTGTGTAACAGCTGTTGTCAGCCCACCCCCCGGCCACTCCGCAGTGCGAGAATCCCCGTTTGCCCTCTCGTCTGCAGAGTTTATAAATGTGACTGACTGCCCAAGTAAGAAAGATTGGGGGGGGGGGGTGGGCGGTGGTTGGGGCGAGTGCGGGAGGGACCGTGGGGGGGGCCGTGGTGGGGCAGAGGGGGGGGGGCATACTAAGCCACCCACCTCCCAACTAAAATTAAACTCCTCCGGCTGGAAACGTTTGAGGAACCTCCGTGTCTCGCTTATTCATCAATCCCGGTGGAGTATCCCGCGGCGCAGAGCGCGGCCAGCGAACGACGCAAGGCCGGCGGCGAGATTGGCGGAACTGAGTAATCATTTGGGGTGCCAATTAGCTCATTAGTCGGTCAGCAGATTCATGAATTGGGATCCCGCTGGGCCAGGTGGCTCTCGGGGTCAAATCTCGCGAGGTCAAATCCTGGTCAGGGTCGTTGGCTCGGCCATCATCCCAGGGGTCGATAAAACCCACAGCGCCGCCACTCTGCGGGGGAAGTCTACGGCGATTGTCCGACGGCGGAGGCTCGGGCCCCCGCCCATGGGAATGTGGAATTGCCCGCCGCTGGCTCTGCGGACGAGCACCCCGATGCGTGGGGAAGAGGACCACGTTGGGTGGCGGGTGGCGGCCTCTAGACTCGACGGCTTCCCCCGGTCACTTAATCTGGACGTGTTCTGACGGGCGATGCCACTGCTGGATGGATCCCGTGAGTGCCGTCGACGGACGGACAGAGGCACTGAGAGCGCACGCGCCCCCCCCCCCCACCGCCCCGGTTTCTAGTTTGTACGCGCCGTTTAATTGGTTGCGTCGTTGTTGTTGTTGTTGTTGTCGTGATGCTACGGCCATCGCTGTTGATGACGTTATTCTGGCAAAGGCGCCGCCTTGCAATTGCTCGCCGCCGCCACCGCTGGCAGACGGGCGTCCGCTGGAGGCAGCCTTACAGAGAGCCTCTCTGGAGGTTGTTGTTGTTGGTGTTGTTGTTGTTGTTGTTAGGTTGGTGGTAGAATAAAGTTAAAAGTGGTAATTATAACGGTGATGTTGGTAGGGGTGGTGGTCACGTATTTTAGCCGCAGGGAGGCCTCACCGAGTCTCAAGGCTCCTTGTAAGGCGTGGCCTGCTCCGTGAGGATGTTTGGCTGAGCCGCGTGACCGGCTGTTGGCGTAGGGCCTCTCCCTGGGTTCATCTGCGAACTCTGGGCGTGCGTACGTGCGTGCCTGCGCGTGTTTACACGCGTGTGTGAGACGCGTGCGCGCGCGTGTGTGTCTTACACACTTGGCGTGCGCGTGTTTACACGTTTGTCCGTGTGTGTGTCCGTGCGTGCGTTTGTGTTTGCTCGCGGGTGCGTGTGGGTGCGTGCGTCCGTGTTTGCCCGTGTGCCCCTGTGCGTGCGTCGTGTTCACGTGCGCGCGAGCGACCGTCGCCAGAGTGTGTGCGGCGAGCGTGGCCGAGGGAAGCGCGGACTGCCGCTAGCGCAGCCGCCGGTGTGGAGAGCGAGCGGCGCAGTCTGTCACCCGTCACCGCCCGGTCGCCCCCCCCGCCCCCCCCGCCCCCCCCCGCCCCCATGCTTACAACTTGACCCAAAACGGCTCAACACGTCCGCCAGTCTCGCCGCGGCCTCCGGGATTAATAAATAATGCGTAGCGCGCGATTATACGGACAACGTTTCGGGCAATGGGCCTTCTCCGCGGCGCGTTGAGAAGGAGTTCCACTCGCGGAACAGAGAGGGCCCCATTGGCCATAAGCGTCGCCGACCGAATTCCGTCTCGTTTGAGTGCCACGCGTCGGCTTGTTATTGTTGTTGGAATCCGAGATCTCAGTCTGACGGCCGACGGCGCCATTCGGCGAGCGTGTGGAGAGAGGCGCCGGCGTGAGGTGGCCATGCGGCCGTGGCGGCCGTGGCGGCCGTGGCGGCCGTGGCGGCCGTGGCGGCCGGAGCGAAAGGTTCAGCGGACGTGGCGTTGCCGGAGCGCGGTGAGCGCGCGTGTGAAGTGAACCGCGAAGCTTGCGGCCACGCGCAAGACCGGCCTTCGTCGTGCCCCTACTTTTTGAAACCTCTTTCCTCGCCCCCTCTAGGGGCTCCCTCCCGGCCACCGGCCATTGGCGTGGACGGGCACTTGCGGGGGCTGCGCCTTTAAGCTCTCACGAAAATCCATAACCTCCCCCCCCCCGCCTTCCTGCCCCCAAATCTTTGCGGCGGGGCGGCTTTTATTGCCGGCGCCGTGATGGGAAGCCACGCCCGCCCTGGACTACGGCGACCCGGACGGCGGTTGGCGTGCGACCTCTCACCTGCGGTGCCCGCGGACCAGGTGGCTGTCGCTCCTGGGATTTGGAAGTTTGCCGCTCGCTCCTCCCTCCGACGGACGCCGACGGAGCCCCCCGGGGACTTGTGACGGGAGCCTGGCTCGGCTCGACCGACGGCCGCGAAGCTGCGAGGGGCGCGAGGGGCGGCGATTCGTCGACGGGAGCGAGCGTGAGCGAGCGTGCGGTCGTCGCCCTCCTCCCTCGGTCTCTCCTCCTCCCGCGTCGCCGTTCGCGTTCTGCACCCAAACGGCCGCCCCTCTTCGGGCATAAATGCCAAACGGCCGGGGCTCGCGGCGGGGTCACGTGACGCGCGGAACGGGCCGCGATTGGGCGGACGCGGCGGCGGGGGCGGGCGGGGAGGTGGCGGCGGCGGGGGGTTGGGAGGGGGGGCGGCTGGTGGGGGGGGGACGAGCAGTTGAGTGGAATTTCAAAGTAAAAATAAAGACGCCGCAAAACCCACCGGAGGTGACGGAGGAGTTTCACGGATTTAAAAGCGGTGCAGATTCACGGTGCAGATTCACGGTGCAGATCCACGGGGTAGATCCTCGGTGCAGATCCACGGGGCAGATCCGCTCCTCGCTTTACAGACGCGGTTCATTGCAAATGCTTCAGTTGGTCGGTTGATCGGTCGGTTGGTTAGCTGGTTGGCTAGGCGGTCGGGGGGCCGGCCCGGGTGTGTTTTGTCCGAGTGTTGTGGAAAGGTTGCGTATCTGTGCGTGCCGTGTGTGTGTGTGCGTGCGTGTGTGACGTGCGCGTGCGTGCGTGTGTGCGCGCCTTGCGTGTGTGTGCGTGCGTGTGTGTGTGTGCGTGTGTGTGTGCGTGCCTTGCGTGTGTGCGTGCGTGCGTGTGTGTGTGTGCGTGTGTGTGCGTGCGTGCCGTGCGTGTGTGCGTGCCGTGCGTGCGTGTGTGTGCGTGTGTGTGCGTGCGTGCCGTGCGTGTGTGCGTGCGTGTGTGTGTGTGCGTGTGTGCGTGCGTGCCGTGCGTGTGTGCGTGCCTTGCGTGCGTGTGTGTGTGCGTGTGTGCGTGCGTGCCGTGCGTGTGTGCGTGCCGTGCGTGCGTGTGTGTGCGTGTGTGTGCGTGCGTGCCGTGTGTGTGTGTGCGTGCGTGCGTGCCGTGTGTGCGTGCGTGCCGTGTGTGTGCGTGCGTGCGTGCGTACGTGTGTGTGTGCGTACGTTTGTTGCACCCTTGCCTGGAATTAGGTCGGCTTATTTTAGGGGTGGGGGAGAAGTGTTCGGGAGTTGGGGAGGGGTCGGCGGCGGGGGGCGGTGGTGGGGAGGGGTGGCGGGGGGGGGAGGTTTGGGGCGGAGGGGGCCGACGGAGCGAGCGTTGCCGGTTTGGTGAAACGCCACGCCGGCGTTCCCGCCGGTTTTTCCACCGCGGTGGTCTCCCTGCCGCCGGGCTGCTGCATCGCGGCTCTCAGCCCGGTCACCACCGACCGACGTGGAGACTCCCACAGAGACCCATAGACTTACATAGAGACCCATAGACTTACATAGAGACCCATAGACTTACATAGAGACCCATAGACTTACATAGAGACCCATAGACTCCCACAGAGACCCATAGATTCACATAGAGACCCATAGACTCACATAGAGACCCATAGACTTACATAGAGACCCATATATTTACATAGAGACCCATAGACTTACATAGAGATCTATAGACTCCCACAGAGACCCATATACTCACATAGAGACCCATAGACTTACATAGAGACCTATAGACTCGCGTAGAGACCAATAGACTCGAACAGAGACCCGTAGACCCACGTAGACACCCATAGACCGGGTACCCGATACCCGGGTACCCGTTTGCGACCCTGGTGCGGCCGGGTACGGGTACGGGTAAGGAATCAAAACCCGTTTGCGACCTCTGACGCCAGGTAAGGCCCACTGAGCCGTGTCAGAGGCGACCTGGCCGCCAATGTTAGCTCGCCGTGGCTCGGCATCACGCGGACGTTTAGAGCAGCGGCCAAACGCTCGGAACGCACGACGTCGATTCCGAACGTGGAGGGAAAAACCGGAGGAGACCCGGAGTCTCGGCCCGTGGGCTGGGGGGGGGCGGGCATCGGAACCTCTGGGTCCGCACGCACGGGTACGTGCGCCCTGCCCCGCACGCTCCGCTTTCCTCTGGGCCGTGGCGCGGATGGTCGGACGAGCACGCCGTTATTTCTGGCGCGGGCAGGAGGAGCGGTGGTGGGGAGGGGGGGTCGTCCGGCACGGAGACGGAGCCGCGGTATCGGTGTGGTTGTTGTTTTTGCTCCGCCGTGCCACCCGATAACGCACCCGCGCCGCTTAGCGGAGAGAATGCCCCAGAGCGGGCTACCCCCCCCCGCCTCTCCCTCCCCCCCACCCGCCCCACCCCCTGCCGCTCCCCCCCCCCCCCGCGAAGCGTTCCGTCTCCACTTGGGCGGCGCCCCTGGGAAGGAAAGAATGACACCGCGACCTGGGATGGAGCCAAGACGGCTCAGGGCTGTCACTCAGCGCCCCCCCCCGCCCACCACCCCGCGTGACCTCTGGTCAAGGTCACAGCAGGCGATGTCGCGAGCAGCAGCGGGAGTGGTGGTGCTTGTCACAGCGAGTGCTCGTGATCGCCGCCAACGGCGCCACCGCCACCACCACCGCCATCGCTATCACTACAACTACGGCTACCACCGCCACCACCAACGCTGTCACTACAACTACGACTACCACCGCCACCACCAATGCTGTCACTACAACTATGACTACCACCGCCACCACCAACGCTGTCACTACAACTACGACTAGTACCGCCACCACCATCGCTATCACTACAACTATGACTACCACCGCCACCACCATCGCTATCACTACAACTATGACTACTACCGCCACCACCATCGCTATCACTACAACTATGACTACCACCGCCACCACCATCGCTATCACTACAACTATGACTATCACCGCCACCACCAACACTGTCACTACAACTATGACTACCACCGCCACCACCATCACTATCACTACAACTACGACTAGTACCGCCACCACCATCGCTATCACTACAACTATGACTACTACCGCCACCACCATCGCTATCACTACAATTATGACTACCACCGCCACCACCATCGCTATCACTACAACTATGACTACCACCGCCACCACCATCGCTATCACTACAACTATGACTATCACCGCCACCACCAACACTGTCACTACAACTATGACTACCACCGCCACCACCATCGCTATCACTACAACTACGACTAGTACCGCCACCACCATCGCTATCACTACAACTATGACTACTACCGCCACCACCATCGCTATCACTACAACTATGACTACCACCGCCACCACCATCGCTATCACTACAACTATGACTACCACCGCCACCACCATCGCTATCACTACAACTATGACTACCACCGCCACCACCATCGCTATCACTACAACTATGACTATCACCGCCACCACCATCGCTATCACTACAACTATGACTACTACCGCCACCACCATCGCTATCACTACAACTATGACTACCACCGCCACCACCATCGCTATCACTACAACTATGACTATCACCGCCACCACCAACGCTGTCACTACAACTATGACTATCACCGCCACCACCATCGCTGTCACTACAACTATGACTATCACCGCCACCACCAACGCTGTCACTACAACTATGACTACCACCGCCACCACCAGCGAACGAACGCGGTGTGACGAGACAACGAACGGCTGCTGCTGCTGTTGTTGGAGAGCAGCATCAGTGGTGGGTAGGAGATGTTAACTCCCTCGCCTGGTATGCAGGAGATCGTGGGTTTCATCCTGACTATGCCTGCTGTTGCATTTCTCTCTCTCCGTGGTCGCGTGAGTTTTTCTCCGGGTCCTCCGGTTTTCCCCTCCACATTTAGAATCTTGTGCTTAGAGTGTTTGGCTGTTATAAATTTTCCACGTGACAAGCCACTTCGGTGGGCTATCACTTGTGGCCAGTTCGCTTCTGTAAAAGAAGCTATGGGCCTTACCTGGTAAAATACAAACAGTGAAATAGTGACATCGAGGTGGTTGATGAGCCTGATGATCACGGAGTCAGCAGTAGCAGGGAGTGGTGCATCATCGCTGCTGTGTTGATGATGCCTCCTCCGCCGTGTTCCACTCTCCGTGGTTCTGTTCTGGGTGGTGGCCACAGTCTCCGGCACACCGCACGGAGAGTTTTCAATTTCCCCATTTGCGAGCAAACCGGCGGTTGGTGGCGGTGGCAGCCCAGACTTGAACCCAGGCGATCGGAGGGCCACGGCTCGGCATCTCTGACCTCCGAGCCCCCCCCCAACCCCTCCCCCAGGTTGTCTCCTCGATTTTTCTATTTTAGTTCTTAATTTACAGTCGGGGGGGGAGGAGGGGAGGGGAGGGCCATTGTGTTCCAGCGTCGCTGGCAGCGGCGGGCCCCCCCCCCTCCACCCGGCGACCCGTTCACTCCCCCGGACCGACGGACGGTCGCTGGTCGCGACGCCGGCGGTGCCGCTGGCGTGTGGGGCCGTGTGGGGCCTTGTGGGGCCATGTGGCTGTGGCTCGGGCAGGAGGGCCGCAGCAGAGGTCGCAACCGGGTACCCGAAACCCGTACCCTACCCGATACCCGGCTACCCGTACCCGGCCGGGTACGGGTACGGGTACCCATTTGCGACCCTGGTGTGGCCGGGTACGGGTAGGCCGTGAGTCACCGGTGAGTAACCGTTTGTCACTCATTTCGGGTAGGGTACGGGTACGGGTAGCGTACAGGTACCCGTACCTGGCCGGGTACGGATACGGGTACCCGTTTGCGACCCTGGTGCAGCCGGGTACCGGTAGGGAATCAAAACCCGTTTGCGACCTCTGGGCTGCAGTAGAGACTGAGCGATGGCGGAGCGGATTGGCAGCCAGAGGAGAGGGGGAGGAGGAACGCGCCTGAGCGGAGACATCCCTCCCTTCCGCTCCGTGGAGATGGAGCGACGGAATCGGCTCGCATGCACGAGTGAGACGGGTCGATGCGAGGGTTGGAAGGACGCTCATCCAGCAGTGGATAGATGATGCCCGATGACGACGATGGTTGTTGATGGGTGCCGCGTGGCGAGATGTCAACCACCTCGCCTGCTGCTGTATATTTGGAGTTTGCGGTGTGTCTCTCTTTCCGTGGTCGCGTGGATTTTTTCGCTGATCTTACGGTTATTCCCTTCCACGTTTAGAATCAACGTGACGCGTTTAGAGTGTTTGACTGCGATACATTTCCACGCGATGGTAAGCCGCTTCGTTGAGCTATCATTTGTGATCGCCAGGTCGCTTCTGAAAAAGAGCTACACAGCTTAGTGGGCCTTACCTGGTAAAATAAAAATAGTGGTAATAGCAGTGATGGCAAATGATGATCGTCCGTGTGTGGGTAGATCCTCTGGTTCTCAAATCCTCTGGTTCAGGCGACCTCACTGTGCACTTCTCGCTCGGCTCCAACTCACGCCGAACAACGTGACACGTGAAATGATTGATTTACTATCAGCCCGTCGACATTCTGGTGGGAGTGCACAATGGATGATATTGGTCGCGAAAGCCGACGCGTTAAAACAGTCCGGGAGTGCTCAACTTCGTCAGCGTTGTTTCGAGACGAGCAAACGCTTTCCACATTCCAGTGTCTCATCGGCAGAGCCAGGCTTGCTTGAGCCGGTGAACTGGCAGTTGTTTAGATCAGCGGTCCCCAACCTTTGTGGCACCAGGGGCCGGTTTCGTGGAAGACAATTTTTTCACGGACCGGGGGCGGGGGGGGGTCATCATTGGGTCTTTCCCCCTTTTCATAGAAGCTCTCCAGCAACGTTTGTTTTTTTTACTCCTTGTGGCTACTAGGGGCTAGCAGCTTGTGGGCTCACCAACACTGTGACTGAGACGAGTGCGCAGTGCGGGAAAGAGGCGCGGACGGAAGTGGTGAATAATAAAATAATGGGGGCGGGTTCCACGCGCGGACTCACCGTTCACCTCCTGCTGTGTGGCCCGGTTCCTAACAGGCCACGGACCGGTACCGGTCCGCGGGCCGGGGGTTGGGGAGCCCTGGTTTAAAGGCAGGGACTCCGCTCTCTGGTAGGAGGTATGGGTCCTAGTTCTGTGCTCAAATAAAGATGTGCCCTGAACATCTGTAGCAAGCGCTCACTCCAAGTTGTGATCTCAACACCTCCGCTCACATGACCTCAACTCCACGTGACCTCAACTCCACGTTGCGTAAACGGGCATGCGCACACACACCCACACACCCACATGCACACACCCGCACGCGCACATGCCCACATACACACACCCACATACACACACCCACACAACAAAAACAAACGCCATTCGCCACTAAGTGGCGGTGACGTCACCACGACGCTTGTGCCAGGCCATGTGCACCTTGAGGCCACGTGAAGTGTTGAACGCCCGCTGGCAGGAGGCCACGGGGCAGACCCAGGTGCATCTGCACACAAAGACAAATATCCCCCATATAGCCTTAACAGACTGTTGGGGCAAGAGCTGTTAGCGAGCACCTATGAAGACCGGCACGGCACACGAGGGGGTGGGTGGCCAGCACCACGCCCGGCCGCCTTTGTCTCCCTAGATGGGGAATGTTTTTAAGCACCGCACCACGTACACGTTTTAGGCTGAATCAACTTAGGGGAGGCCCAGGACCAGCTCAGATAGTTGTCACTGGTGTTGGCCGTGAGCGGGGAATTGAAGTCAGGTTGCTACCGCTCATTTGTGCGAGTGTGTGTGAGCGATCGTGTGAGTGGGAGTGATAGTGTGAGTGTGAGCGCTAATAGTGCGAGTGCGCGCGGGCGAATGTGCGTGGGCGAATGTGCGTGGAGGCGTACGATTGCGGTGCCCTGGGGGGGGTGTGAGCGAGCGAGCGGGCGGATTGACCGCTCGCTCATGATACCCGCGCCTCCTCCCCCTTGGCGCAGGGGAAGAGAAACGCACCGCCGGTGACAACTCGGAGCTCAGGGGGCACCGCCAGGAGAACCCCACACGGAGAGGCACGCGCTCCCAACCTTCATCGTTACCGCTGACTTTCAACGGGACGCACGCGCTTGTCCGTGCTTTTCACCCGTGCGTGCGCGCGCGTTTGTCTCTATGCGCGCGCGTGTGCAAGCGCGTGTGCGCGTGCGTGTGTGTGTGTGCAGCGGGGAGCGCGCGTGTGTGTGCGGGGTGGGGAGCGCGCGTGTGTGTGCGGGGTGGGGAGCGCGCGTGTGTGTGCGGGGTGGGGAGCCGCGGTGTAGCGGTTAGAGCTGTGCGCGACGGACACGGTGACCCGAGTTCGATTCCCGCTCGCTGGCCAACAATTGGGTGGCGAGCGTCCTGGGTTTTGCGCGCAAGGGTGAGCGCTGGGGGGGGGGGGTGAGCGGGGGGGGGGGAGGTGAGCTGGGGGGGGGGGTGAGCGGGGGGGGGGGGTGAGCGCTGGGGGGGGGGGTAAGACCGCAGCTCCGCCCCCCCGCAAAATCCGATCGCGTTGCCAAGCAATGGGTTCGTGTGTGGACGCCACGGTGTCCTGCTGGACGCCACGGCGGGCTGCGTGGCACCGCTCTCATTGAGCGGCGTGGCTGGCAGCTCCACGCACTCCTCTCCCGCACGCTCCTCCACGCCGCTGCCGCCCCTGTAGAGCGACACCGGGCGCGTCGCACACACGCGGTGTCGCCGTGCGTCTGGGTGCGTGTGTCCGTGGGGGTGCGTGTGGGTGCGCCCGTGTGGGTGCGTGTGTGTGTGTGTTTATTTATAGCAGAATATTTACGCGGAAATAATGATAGCGTGGTTGCTTACCCCCCTCCACCCCCCAGCCAAACCCATCCACCCGTGGAAAATGGCAGGTGCGTGCGTGTGTGTGTGGGTGTGTTTGTGCGTGTGTGTGTGGGGGTGCGTGCGTGCGTGGGTGTTTGTGTGCCTGTTTGCCTGCGTGCGTGGGCGGTTGATTTTGATTCTGTGTGGTGGGTCCAGCACTGCGCTACCAACCCGGCGACTCGGGTTCGATTCCCGCTCGCGGCCAGTGACAGTGGCAGCGGACATGAACCAGATCTGGGCCTCCTCGATATCGGCCTCGGCCTTAAATTAGCGCCAGGGGCGGTGTTTAGTAAACATCGGCACCGAGGAGGCAGGCGACCGGGCGTGGCGCTGGCCACCCACCCCCTCGTGTGCCGTGCAGGCCTCCGTAGGTTCCACTCGCGAACAGCACTTGCCCCGACAACCTGTGCAGGCTATCGAGGAAATCTTTGTCTTTTGTGTGGGGCCGCGATGGTTGTCCAGTGGATGGATTCATAAACGCGGACTCCTGGTCAACCTAGCAGCAGCAGCAGCAGCAGCTTCTGGCTCGGCCATCCAGATGCGCACCTGCGGCCGTCTGGAACGCTCTTCCCTTTGATATTAGGAAGCCCCTGGGAGCTATGAACTTCATCTAGATTGAAAACGTATTTCTTTAGAACTGCTGTTTGTGTTTAGTGTCGTTGTCTTTCCCGCCCCGCACCTCCGATGAGCACGGTGGCTACGTACGGCGCGGGAGAAGTTCAACGTAGAAAGTTGGAGGAGTGCGTAGAGAAGCGCGGGAGAGCGGCAACTTTGGGATTCCACTGGGGGACAGGAGAGGAACTCGTGGATTGGAGAGCAGTCTGTTTGGAGAGCACTTTGTTTGGAGAGCAGTCTGAGTGGAGAACACTCGTGCAGGGTTGGAGACATCGCCACGATGACCGTTTAGAAACGAGAGCGGGGCTGGGGCGGGCCGACAAGGGAGGTGAGGAACGCGCCCCCTGAGAGGAGGTCCACGGAGACGGAGCGACGGAATCGACGGCGGGTTTGTCGCGAGGGTCGGCGGGAGAGATCATTGCCCGCCGCCCCGTCTCTCGCCCCACGCCCTCGCTCGCGACGCTCCCAGAGGTGCGATCGCGACGGAAGGGGGGAGCGGGGGGGGGGGGGAGACCTTCATCCGGCAGCGGATAGACCACGGCTGCCGCTGACGACGACGCTGACGACGACGACGACGACGACGATGATGATGGATCAACGCGTAAACATTCGTTCCGGTGTTTACGAACGAGGGGGAGATGGCGCAGCGCTGGCGACGCGTGGCAAGCGAGAGTTTTACAACCCCCCCCTCCCTCCACCCCTTCCTTTTATTTTTTTACTCTTTTTTTTCTTTTCCCGTCGCTCGCCAAGCGCTGAAGAGACGCAGAGCCCCGGCCATATGTGGAGCAGAGGTTTATACGACGGCCGAGCGAGTGTGAGTGAGTGTGCATCAAGAGTGCGTCTTGGTGCGAGCGTCTACGAGTGTGTGTCCGTGCGTGCCGGAGACAAAGGCGGCCGGGGCGTGGCGCTGGCCGCCCACACCCCCTCGTGTGCCGCGTCCGCCTCCACAGGTGCTGCTCGCTAACAGCACTTGCCCCAACAGTCTGCGAAGGCTACGCGGGGGACCTTTGTCTCTGTTCTGGCCAGTCCACTGGTGCTGGTGGCCCAGCGGGTTAGCGCTACGAATCCGGCGGCCCGGGTTCGATTCCCGCTCGCGGCCACTAACACCGGCGACGATTATCAGAACCGTTCCTGGGCCTCCCCTAGGTCGACTCAGCCTCAAATTAGTACCCGGCGCGGTGCGTTAAACATCGCCACTGGGGAGACAAAGGCGGCCGGGCGTGGTGTTTGGCTGCCTCACCCCCGGCGCGTGCCGCGCCGGGGCTTCGTAGGTGCCACTCGCTGAACAGCACTTGCCCCGACAGTCTGTCAAGGCTATACGGGGGACCTTTGCCTTTGTGTGTGAGGTCCGGCTTGCACCCTCGCTCAAACCGAAAAACGACAGGCACCCAGGCCAGCGGTTAACATCTCAAGCCCCAAATTTAAATTTCGATTTAAAGCTTTCGTGACTGCAGGGATGCATCTTCTTGGTTCTTTCGGTAAAGTCACGTTCATCAGGGACTCGGAGACGCTTCCGCTGAGCGCTCTGGGTTCTAGCCCCGCCTTCAGCCGCCCAACCACAGCGACGATAACCGGGCACTCGAGTGGAGTGAGTTGGGGATCTCAGCCCGGTCGCCAGGGACTCGCGTAGAGACCCATAGACTCACATGGAGACCCATAGACTCACATAGAGACCCATAGACTTACATAGAGACCCATAGACTCACATAGAGACCCATAGACTCACTTAGAGACCCATAGACTTACATAGAGACCCATAGACTCACATAGAGACCCATAGACTCACTTAGAGACCCATAGACTTACATAGAGACCCATAGACTCACATAGAGACCCATAGACTCACTTAGAGACCCATAGACTTACATAGAGACCCATAGACTTACACAGAGACCCATAGACTCACATAGAGACCCATAGACTTACATAGAGACCCATAGACTCACATAGAGACCCATAGACTAACTTAGAGACCCATAGACTTACATAGAGACCCATAGACTCACATAGAGACCCATAGACTCACTTAGAGACCCATAGACTTACATAGAGACCCATAGACTCACATAGAGACCCATAGACTCACGTAGAGACCCAAAGACTCACGTAGAGACCCATAGACTCACATAGAGACCCATAGACTCACATAGAGACCCACAGACTCACATGGAGACCCATAGACTCACATGGAGACCCATAGACTCACATGGAGACCCACAGACTCACATAGAGACTCATACAATCACACAGAGACCCATAGACTCACATAGAGACCCATATACTCACTTAGAGACCCATAGACTCACTTAGAGACTCATAGACTCACATAGAGATTCATAGATTCACATATAGACCCATAGACTCACATAGAGACTCATAGACTCACATAGAGACTCATACAATCACATAGAGACCCATAGACTCACATAGAGACCCATAGACTCACGTAGAGATCCATAGACTCACTTAGAGACTCATAGACTCACATAGAAACCCATAGGCTCACAGACCCGTAGACTCATATGGAGACCCATAGACTCGCATAGAGACCCATAGACTCACATTGAGACCCATAGATTCACATAGAGACTCAGACTCACATAGAGACTCATAGACTCACATAGAGACCCATAGGCTCACAGACCCGTAGACTCATATGGAGACCCATAGACTCGCATAGAGACCCATAGACTCACATTGAGACCCATAGATTCACATAGAGACTCAGACTCACATAGAGACTCATAGACTCACATAGAGACCCATAGGCTCACAGACCCGTAGACTCACATCGAGACCCATACACAGACGTGCGCAGAGATCTCCATATTGTTGTTTGTGATTATGCACCGCTGCCAATGCAACGTCAGCTAATCACGTGCTCCCTCGGCAAGAGATGTCCCCATGCTTGGTAGCTCAGTGGTGGTAACCCTCGTTGGTGTGACGGCACCCGTCTGGAATGTTCCAGCGGACCCGCACGACACCGCACCCCGCTCACCACTCGCCACCACACTGCACCGCACACCACGCCACACTGCACCGCTTACCACACCGCATCACATCGCCACATCATTCACCACGCCACATACTACACCACACCACAACACACACTTCACCGCTCACCACACCACACCAATCACCACGCCACACACATTCAACACGCACCGTACCGCTCACCACACCGCACTACACACCGCACTACACACCGCACTACACACCGCACTACACACCGCACCACTGCACGTGCCTCCTCCTGACCTTGAAACTGATCCCACGACCTCCGCCCCCACGGCGTTGGACATCAGAGCCAACTAAAGCGGCGGCGCCGATCTAAACATAGCCCATTGTGTGCCCTGAGTGTGTAAGTGTATGCGTGTGTGCGTGCGTGCGTGCATGCGTGTGTGTGTGAGTGAGTGCACACTTGCGTGTGAGTGCACGCGTGCGTGCCTGTGCGTGCGTGTGGGATTACGTGCCTAAGAACTTGCCAGGGCCCCGCAGGCACGCTTTGATGTTCGCTCGGATCTCAGTTGCGGTTGGCACCGCACACACCACCACCACCGTCGCCACTGCCTCCACCACTACCGCCACCACGACCAATATCACTAACCACCACCGCCACTGCCGCTACCGCCACAACCACTGCCACCATCGCCACCACCGCCGCCACCGCCGCCTCCCTCCGTGGCAGTGCCGTGGGGTGGAGCGATCCGCTTGTGCCACACCGATGCTGCAGCGTGGACCCCGTCACGTGACGGTCAATAGCAAACAGGTCAAGAGGTCGGCGGGGTCAACGCCTCTAGCTCGCGTAGCTGTCGTGAAGTCATCCTAAATTTGACACCTTTGGGTTTTCCCATTTTTCAGCGACCTGCAAGGACATCTTTTTGTCATCGGCGTCGTCGCCGTCTGGCCGTGAGGTCTCTCCTCCCCTCGTTGCGCCGTCGGCGGCGTCCTTCAAGGCCCGCTGCTCTCGCGCCGCCGTGCGGCCAATAGCGCGAGGGGCTCGGGGCTTAATCCGGCAGCGGCGGTTTAACCGAAACCGACTCTGCTAGCGAGGCCTATCGGGCGGGAGCCTCTTGGCTCTGGGAGGGTCGCGATGTTGGGGGCCGGGCCCGGGTCGAAAACTCTTCGGGTTTGGCCACGTACCGATCCGTTGAAATTTTGTGTCGTGAAACTCTCAACCAACGTGGCCAAACTATGAACTGTTATTTTTATTTTTTTACGTGGTAAGGGCCGCTGAGTTACGCGGCTCCTTTTTCAGAAGTGGCCTGGCTGTCTCAAATGATAGCTCGAACGAAGTGGCTTATCGCGCGGACATTTGTAGCAGCCGCCAAATACTCCAAAAAGCGTGACGTTGATTCTCAGTGCGGGGGGGAAAAATCGGAGCAGGCGTCAACGTCGGGATCGAAAACAAAAACACCGCCTGTATACCAGGCGAGGTCGTTAACATCTCCGAGCCACCGTGGTGGCCCAAAACAGCTCCGGGGCACGGCTTGTGTCCGATTCCCGATGTTCGCAGGATGGCAGCAACTCCCCCTCCCCTGGCTGCCCCTCCCAATCCGACCCCTGCCCCCCGCCGACCATCGCGAGCGCCCTCTGGGAGCGACGTCGTTAACCTGGCGGACAAAATTTTTTTATCGGGGGTTCCTTCCGCTAAGCAAGCCGCGTTGGACCTCTCCGCCCTCGTGCCCCCCCCCCCAACTTGCCCCCCAGGCCCCCCAGGCCCCCCAGGCCCCCAGGTAGCGAGGGGCTTGCTGGGCTCGTGCTAATGGAGTCGTTCCCAGCTTCCCCAGGTCGTCCGTGCCACGGTGGCTAGGAGATGTCAACGACCTCGCCTGGTGCGCAGGAGCTCGTGGATGTGATCCCGGCACTGATGCCGGCATCACAGTGGCGAGATGTTAACTACCTCACCTGGTACACGGGAGGTCGTGAGTTCGATCCCAACCTTGACGCCTGCTGCTGTATATTTGGAGTGCGTGCGTCTCTCTCCTTGCGGTCGCGTGGATTTTTCTCCGGGTCCTCTGGTTTTTCCCTCCTCATTTTTCCATGAACGTCACGCGTTTAGAGTTTTTCTCCGTGATCACATCCCGGCCACTTCGTTGGGCTATCATTTGTGAAAAAGAACTGCATAGCTCAGTGGGTTTTACCTGGTAATATGAATATAGGTACATACTCGTTGTCGTCCTCTCTCCACCCTGCACAAGTCTGAAAATTTACTCCGCAAATCACTCGCCTGGATTATCGCGGAGCGATCATCGGCACCGACGCCCACTGCGACAACTTGGCAGCAGGACCCTTCTGGGGCTTGAGTGATTGAGATTGTTCCTTGTTGTTGTTGTTGTTGTTTTGTGTCCTGTAACTTCCCACTGCCATTTAATTTCATCCATCCTTTCCTTAGACTCGCACAGATATCCGCAGACTCGCTGAGACCCGTAGACTCGCACAGAGATCCATAGACTCGCACGGAGTCCCGCAGACTCGCACGGAGACCCACAGACTCGCACAGACCCGTCGACTCGCACAGAGATCCATAGACTCGCACAGAGACACGTAGACTCGCACAGTGTGTACGTGTGTACGCACGTGTGTGAGTGTGTTCGTGTGTGTGAGTGTGTACGTGTGTGTGAGTGTGTATGCGCGTGTGTGAGTGTGTACGTGTGTTTGCGCGTGTGTGAGTGTGTACGTGTGTGTGAGTGTGTACGCGTGTGTGAGTGTGTACGCGTGTGTGAGTGTGTACGTGTGTACATGTGTATGCGCGTGTGTGAGTGTGTGTACATGTGTATGCGTGTGAGTGTGTACGTGTGTGTGAGTGTGTACGTGTGTGTGAGTGTGTACGTGTGTATGCGCGTGTGTGAGTGTGTACGCGTGTGAGTGTGTACGCGTGTGTGAGTGTGTACGCGTGTGTGAGTGTGTACGTGTGTACATGTGTATGCGCGTGTGTGAGTGTGTGTACATGTGTATGCGTGTGAGTGTGTACGTGTGTACGTGTGTATGCGCGTGTGTGAGTGTGTGTACGTGTGTATGCGTGTGAGTGTGTACGTGTGTACATGTGTATGCGCGTGTGTGAGTGTGTGTACATGTGTATGCGTGTGAGTGTGTACGTGTGTACGTGTGTATGCGCGTGTGAGTGTGTGTACGTGTGTATGCGTGTGAGTGTGTACGTGTGTGTGAGTGTGTACGTGTCTATGCGTGCGTGTGAGTGTGTACGTGCGTGTGAGTGTGTACGTGCGTGTGAGTGTGTACGTGGGTGTGAGTGTGTACGTGCGTGTGAGTGTGTACGTGCGTGTGAGTGTGTACGTGCGTGTGAGTGTGTACGTGGGTGTGAGTGTGTACGTGCGTGTGAGTGTGTACGTGCGTGTGAGTGTGTACGTGGGTGTGAGTGTGTACGTGCGTGTGAGTGTGTACGTGCGTGTGAGTGTGTACGTGCGCGTGTGAGTGTGTACGTGCGCGTGTGAGTGTGTACGTGCGTGTGAGTGTGTACGTGCGTGTGAGTGTGTACGTGCGCGTGTGAGTGTGTACGTGTCTATGCGTGCGTGTGAGTGTGTACGTGCGTGTGAGTGTGTACGTGCGTGTGAGTGTGTACGTGCGTGTGAGTGTGTACGTGCGTGTGAGTGTGTACGTGCGTGTGAGTGTGTACGTGCGTGTGAGTGTGTACGTGCGTGTGAGTGTGTACGTGCGTGTGAGTGTGTACGTGGGTGTGAGTGTGTACGTGCGTGTGAGTGTGTACGTGTGCGTGTGAGTGTGTACGTGCGCGTGTGAGTGTGTACGTGCGCGTGTGAGTGTGTACGTGGGTGTGAGTGTGTACGTGCGTGTGAGTGTGTACGTGCGTGTGTGAGTGTGTACGTGCGCGTGTGAGTGTGTACGTGTGAGTGTGTACGTGTGCGTGCTCGCGGGGCCAAGCATGTGACCGGGGCGATGTTTATTACGACACTTAGCGCTGGCGAAGGTTCCAGATAATCCCCACGGAATTCCGCACGTGCCCTTGTCAGGATATCTGCTGAGTCCGTCGCGTTATTTATACTCGCCAACCGTGCCCCCCCCTCCCACCACGCCCCCCCACCACACACTCCTCTCCCCCCCCATCAACCACCACCACGACCACTTGTTTTCCTGAGCTGATCTCACATTAACCCGGGGCACCCCGCTAGCGCCCGGCCGACTCGCAGTCATGGCGGCAGTGTTTGGTTGTCCTGGTCCTCGAGCGAGCGCAGAAAATCCACGCGGCGTTCACCCGAACGAGGCAACGGAGTCGGCGGGCTGCCGGGGAGAGTGCCGTTAGCGAGCGCCTGTTAAGGCCGGCGGTCACGCCGCCCGGCCGCCCCCGGCACCCGCTGCACCGGGTGCTCATTTCGGGCTAAGTCTACCTAGGAGAGGAGGGGTACGGATATTCGTCACCGGCGTTGGGTCGAACCGGGGCCGCCGCCTGTTGCTCGCCGAGCCTCCCAGACGATAAAACACGAAGCGGCTCGCGCGGCAGCGGCGCCGTCGCGGCCGATATCACGACTCCGCAATTCATCTTCTTGGTTCTTTCGGTAAGAACCAAGAAGATGAATCCCTGCAGTCACGAAAGCTTTAAATCGAACGACTCCGCAATCGGTCATCGGTTCGGATCGCGCGAGTCGTATCGTGCGGCGTGCATCCTCCTCCACCCCGCACGGCCAACTGATGAAGTTGTGGCGGTGAACGGACGTGAGCCGATTTATCACCGCTCCAGCAGCGTCGTCACCGCTGGTGTTGCTGGACAGAGGCCCACGCACGCACACGCGCCAACGCACGCACACGCGCCAACGCACGCACACGCGCCAACGCACGCACACGCACCAACGCACGCACACGCGCCAACGCACACGCGCATACATGCGCGTGTGCTCAGTGTAGGTTTATAGCTCCCTGTGTGAGTCTGTGGGTCTCTGTGTAAGTCTGTGGGTCTCTGTGTGAGTCTGTGGGTCCCAGTGTGAGTCTGTGGGTCTCTGTGTGAGTCTGTGGGTCCCTGTGTGAGTCTGTGGGTCTCTGTGTGAGTCTGTGGGTCTCTGTGTAAGTCTGTGGGTCGCTGTGTGAGTCTGTGGGTCCCTGTGTGAGTCTGTGGGTTTCTGTGTGAGTCTCTGGGTCTCTGTGTGAGTCTGTGGGTCCCAGTGTGAGTCTGTGGGTCTCTGTGTGAGTCTGTGGCTCCCCGTGTGAGTCTGTGGCTCCCCATGTGAGTATGTGAGTCTCTGTGTGAGTCTGTGGGTCTCTGTGTGAGTCTGTGGGTCTCTGTGTGAGTTTGTGGGTCTCTGTGTGAGTCTGTGGGTCTCTGTGTGAGTCTGTGTGGGTCTCTGTGTGAGTGTGCAGCCGCTGTGGCTCCCTGTGTGACTCTGTGGGTCTCTGTGTGAGTCTGTGGGTCTCTGTCTGAGTCTGGGTCACTGTGTGAGTCTGTGGGTATCTGTGTGAGTCTGTGGGTCTCTGTGTGAGTCTGGGTCACTGTGTGACTCTGTGGTTCTCTGTGTGAGTCTGTGGGTCTCTGTGTGTAGTCTGTGAGTCCCTGTGTGAGTCTGTGGGTCACTGTGTGAGTCTGTGGCTCCCCCTGTGAGTCTGTGGGTCCCTGTGTGAGTGAGCAGCCGCTGTGGCGATGGTAACGGTGAGGGGAGCCCCGGTACACCGGGGCCGGCGTCACGTGACTGCCGACGTGACGTGACTGCCGACGTGCTTCTCCGTAGTTTGGTTGCGCCTCCGTTCAGCCGTGATCCATCCACTGCTGGATGAAGGCCTCCCCCCCCCACCCCAACTAAGCTATCATCACCTCCCAGGGTCACGATTCGATGGCTTCCTGTCCGCGGTGGACATGCTGTCGGGCATTCCACATTCCTTTGCCAGGTGCACGTCGGTCCACCAGACAACCAACGCCGAGCGACTCGCCGCTCATTTTATCGACCCCGGAGGGGAGGGGTGATGACGATGGGCTGAGTCAACCCCCCCCACCACCACCACCCAGCCCCACCCCCGACCCCCAACCAGGATTTGACCTCGCGACCTTCCGATCGCGAACCGCTCGCTCCACCGCTGAGCCACCAACACCCCGGCCCCCCCAGGTCGAATAATTATTCATCTGAATCGACGGCGCCCCCTTCGATGTCCGGCGCGGCGTCTAAGGGGACCGGCGGCGACGCTCGCAGGAGGTGACCATCGCCCGCTCGCTCGCTCGCTCGCCAGCGTCACGGAAAGAGATTTGAAAAATTGCTCCGGGAACGCGCGTAGCAAATCATCGCCCCTACCACCCCCCCCCCCGACCGACCTCTACCACCTCCCGCGAAAACTTGGCAGGACGCTGCTGGAAAAGCGAAGCGCGTTGTTTTAATATAACTTTGTCAATCCTCGCCGTCCCGCCCCGCTCCGCCCCCCCCCCTCCTCCCGTACGCAGCTGATGAATGGTTCGGCCCGACAGCAGGACGCGTACCCGGGTCTCCCCCTGTCGGCGCTCGCCAAGTGGGACGCTCTGCTCAAGATGAAGGAGACCCTCCTGCAGGAGAAGGACCTGGCCATCGAGAAGTGAGCTGCCCACCCGTCCGTGCAGCCTCGCGCCGGCGTGCGTGCGTGCGTGCGTGCGTGCGCCCCGGCAGAGGTCGCAAACGGGTTTTGATTCCTTACCCGTACCCGTACGCGGCCGCACCAGGGTCGCAAACGGGTACCCAGCTACCCGTACCCGTGAGCACATGCACATACACACGCGCGCACATGCATAGACACGCACACACATACGTACACGCGCATATGCGTACGTACATACGTTGTGCTTGTAAATGAAGACAAAAAGATCCCCCGTATAGCCTTAGCAGACTGTTGGGGCAAGGGTCTGTTAGTGAGCACCTATGAAGGCCGGAACAGCACACGGAGGGGGTGGGTGGCCAGCACCACACCTCACCGCCTTTGTCTCCCCAGTGGCGATGTTTACGCACCGCAGCAGCTACTCATTTGAGGCTGAGTCGACCTAGGGGAGGCCCAGCACCGGTTCAGATAATCGTCACCGGTGTTTGCCGTGAGCGGGAATCGAACCCGGGTGGCCGGGTGCGTGGCGCCGCTACACACACAAGCGCACACTCGTACGTGCACTCGTGCACTCAAACATACAATAACAACAGCGGCCGTTGTATGCCACTAAGCGGCGGTGACGTCACCGTGGCGCCAGGCTAGGTGCACCTGTGGAAGGCTCTCCGCTGGCAGGATGAGGTCACGGGACAGACTCAGGTGCCGTGGGCCGCGTCGTTTTACCCACACTCCGTGCCCGCGTTTGATGCCCACTCCAAAGCCCCGTGGCCTTGTGGGAATTGCTAGCGTGGGGGTTAACAGAAGGTGGCCAAGCTACAAAACTTCATGTCTGTCAGCCTGCGTTTCCATGTGTCTGTGTAGGCCTCGGCAAGGTAAGGTAATTTACCCTTTTTACCGGTAAAAGGGTAAAGGTAAAGGTGTCGACATGCCAAGGGGTAAGGTAACGGGTAGGGTAAAGGTAGCGCAGAAGAATTACCTTGTTTACCGCTCGCTAAAAGCTCCATGGCGCAGTCCGTGGCCTCCATTTAAAATTGGAATCATCGAGAGGTTTCTATATGAATGGAGCACTCCACCGAGCATTTACCTGTTACAAACCTTTTTCATGTGTAGCACCCCAGGAATTACCCTGTAATCGGGTAATTTGTATGGGGTAAGGGTAAAAGGTAGGGTAAAGGTAGGCTCGTTGCTTTTGACCTTTTACCTTACCTTGCTAAAGGTAAAAGGTAAGGGTAGAGTGATAAAATTTCGATTTAAAGCTTTCGTGACTGCAGGGATTCATCTTCTTGGTTCTTTCGGTAAAGTCATCACGTAGAAGGGAAGTAATACAATAATAAAACATAATAAAATAATTCTCACGACGTTACGGCCACAACGCAAGCAGCCGTCCTCAGGTGAAGAACAGGTCTGTCGATAAGACAGACTCTGTCGATAAGACAGACTCTGTCTTATCGACTCTGTCTGTCTTATCGACAGACATGTTCTTCACCTGAGGTGGCCAAAACGTCGTGAGAATTATTTCATTATGTTTTATTTTTATTATTTTATTACTTCCCTTCTACGTGACTTTACCGAAAGAACCAAGAAGGTAGAGTGATTGTATTGTGGTAAGGTAAAAGGTAGGATAAAGGTAGGCTCGTTGTTTTTACCTTTTATCTTACCTTGCCAAGGCCCTCTGTCTGTGTGTCCGTGCGTCCGCGCGTCTGTGCGTCTGCGTGCCCGTGTGCGTCTGTTCCTTCACGTATATCCCTCTCCGCGCGTCCAGGCAGAAGCAGCAGCTGCTGCTGCTGCAGCGGCGAGTGCAGGAGACGGAGGCGCGTCTCCAGGCGCTGGTGCTGCCCCCGCCGTCCGCACGCCCCGGCTGGCTGGACCAAGCCGCCCTCTCGCTGCACCTTCAGGTAAGGTGGTGGGGGCCCCAGGAACCCGGCGCCACGCTCCTCCTGTCGTGTTGTTGTAACGTTCCGACTCGTCCCCGACTGGAAAAAGAGCTTCGCGGCTCATCGGATTGACCCCCGTGACCCTGTGACCTCGCCGCCCCAGCAGGAGTCCCAGCTGGAGAGCGCTTCCCTGCGGGCGCAGCTGTCGGAGCGAGCCGGGGTGCTGGCGGCGGAGCGCGGGGAGCTGGAGCGCCGGCTCGCCGACGCCGAGCTGCGGGCGCGAGCGGCGGGCGAGGCGGCGAGCCAGGGGGCGCGCCAGCACGCCGAGAGCCTCGCCAGGGTAGAGGAGAAGGTGGGGGCCCGCGGGGGGGATGGGGGGGAGGGGGCGAGGGGTAGAGGCCCCCGCTCGCCCTGCGAGGAGCACGGCGCTACGCGGCGCCCTCTTGCGCTCGTCGCGTGCGCCGGCATGCACCGCGTGCAACGGACACACACCGCACACGCCGCGCTAACAGAGCACACCGCACAACTGCGCACCGCGCGTGGCAACGGCGTCTCTCTCTCTCTGTGTCTCTCTCTCTGTCTGTGTCTCTCCGTCTCTCTGTCTGTGTGTGTCTCTCTCTCTGTGTCTCTCTCTCTGTCTGTGTCTCTCCGTCTCTCTGTCTGTGTGTGTCTCTCTCTCTGTGTCTCTTTCTCTGTCTGTGTCTCTCCGTCTCTCTGTCTCTTCCGGGGTAGCTGAGACACAGGGACAAGCAGCTGAGCTCCATGCGCAAGCGCGTGGAGCGCGAGGCGGAGGCGAGGGCGGAGCGCGCACGGCGCGTCGAGAGCCTGGAGACCTACCTGGCCGACCTGCCCACCCTGGAGCACCACCAGGCCCTCCGCCTCAAGGTCACGGTTGGGCGGGGGGCATGGGGGGGGGTGTGGGGCAGTGTGGGGCAGTGGGGGGTGTGGGGGGCAGTGGGGGTGGGGGGGGGCAGTGGTAGGGGGCGTGGGGGGCAGTGGGCGGCGTGAGGAGCAGTGGGGGGCGGGGGGCGGCGGGGGGCGTGGGGGGGGGGCGGGGGGGAGTGGGGGGGGCCATGTGTGTGTGTGTGTTTGTGGGGGGACGAGTGGAGCGCCGGGCGGATAAAACGCAGCAAGTTGGCAGAGTGTGCGAGGAGCTTGGGGGTGATGCGTCTGCCGGTCGACGCGGTCAGTCAACGCACGGCCCCCGGGTTCTGTCGTCACGACCACCACTGCAGCCGGCACCGCTGTCAACGTAACGAGGCGGCCCTGGTTTAAACAGCTGTGCTGCGTATAAACCGTGAAAAAATATAAAAACTACAAATGCTACTACACGCTCACCCATCTGCTGCGCTTGCAGCGGAAAGTTAAAGACCCCGCAACACACTCTGACTCCCCCGCTCCGTGTTCTTCCTGCTGCCTGCAGCTGGAGCAAGCGGAGGCGCGAGCCGCCCAGCTGGAGGGCTCCACGGCGGAGCTCCAGGCCCAGCTCCGCGAGAGAGACAGCCGCCTCCGCGAGAGGGACTCCCTGCTGGACAGGTAGGGCCCTGGTGGCCGTGGTGACGTCACCGCGACGTGCCGCCCGATGACGTCATCGTCAATGACGCGCGACGTGCCGCCCGATGACGTCATCGTCAACGCGTGACGAGTCGCCCGATGACGTCATCATCACTGACGCGCGACGCGTCGCTCCACAACGTCATCGTCTTGGCCACCGAGGATTTGCACTTTGGCTGCTGGTTTCTTTTGTCGCCGAGTAAAACTTGTTAGCCGAGTGTCGATTAGTTTCCTCTGGGGTGAGCCCTCTTGGTCCACCTGTCTGTCCGACCCTCTCTCCATTTCTCCAGCTGTCGCCCGTCCGACCCTCGGTCGGTCGATGTATCCGTCGGCCCGTCCGTCTGTTGGTCCGATCCTCCGTCTGTCCATCGTTCCGTCTGTCCGACCCCCTTGCCCGTCCGTCTGTCCCCTCTGTCCGCCGGACAGGGAGGCGCAGGCGGCGTTAGCGCAGAGGCAGGCGGAGCTGGAGGGACGCGCCGCGGAGATGGAGCGTGCGCTGCGGGAGCGGGAGGCAGAGGGCGAGCGGCGCTTGGCGGAGAGCGACGGGGAGCTGCGCTCGCTCCGACACCGGGAGCAGGAGCTCGTGGCCACCGTGCAGACGTAAGCGACGGGCGGGGGCGATTGAACGGAACGAACAGAGAGACAAAGAGAGGGGCGGACAGGCGAATGGACATACACCCAGCGCTGTGTAACGCACGGCACGTGCACCACTCCCCTACCCTGTGTACCCCTCGCCTGCTCCGTGTACCCCCCCCCTCCCCTCCCCACGTACCGCTCACCTCACCCGTTGTGTATATCACTCGCCCCTCTGCACCGCTCGCTCTTCCCCGCGTACCCACGGCCCGGCACGCGTACCCCTCAAGCTGCCCTGCGCTCTACTCGCCTATCCTGAGGACTCGTCACTTATCACCCCGCGTGCCACCCCCCCCCCCCCTCCCCCCCCCCCCCCCCTTCGGCGCCAGGCTGCAGCAGAAGGTGGAGCGCTGCCTGTCGGATGGCGCCCGGCTGCCCGTGCTGGGACTCGAGTCCCTGCAGCGCGACAACCAGCGGCTGCGCGACGACTGTGATCGCGCACGCAAGGTGAACCCTCCCACCGCCCCCACCGCCTCCCCCTTCCCCCGCCTCTTCACGCACAGTGGCGTGACCCGCACTGCAGCGGACGACGTGGGGTGGAGCGTACCAAAGCTTCAAGGTCATTTATTAGGTGTAGCCCTGTGAGCCATTCGGCTCTTGAATCGGGTGCAACCGCAACAAACAGAAACAAAAACATGAACAAGAAAACATCTTAAAGTGAACATGTGACTAAGTGCAAACAGAAAATCCAAGAAAAGACAGCAAAATGTTGCAGAAAAAATCACTGTACACCAACGCTGTGTGCAAAAATCCCAATGGGATGCAAGTCAAACAACAACAACAACCACAAGACAACTTAGATTAAAGCCATCAGTCTTACTCCGTACTACAACAAACAAGCGTGGCCAAACCAGTAAACTTTTCGAAATCACCAAAATAAAACAATGAAACAGTGATCATCGGAACTGTGACGGAATTTTCACAATAAACGACAAACAACATGTACTACCAAAACACGAGGGCTTTGTGTGGGGGGGGGGGGTATTCCCTCCCGTTGTAACACGCGAGATGAAGCCATTAAACCCTCCCTCCCCACCGTGTGGCCCGACTTGGATGCAGGCAACAGTCTGGTATGGACTGCACCCAAGCACATTGTAGAGGGGCGTCTCGTTCCCCTCGTGTGTTACATCCCCATTGTGGCATCCTCCAGTCTCCCTGTGTGTCTCCATGCCCCCCGTGTCTCCATGTCCCCCTGTGTCCCCGTGTCTCCATGTCCCCCTGTGTCTCCATGCCCCCCGTGTCTCCGTGTCCCCCTGTGTCCCCGTGTCTCCATGCCCCCCGTGTCTCCGTGTCCCCCGTGTCTCCATGCCCCCCGTGTCTCCATGTCCCCCGTGTCTCCATGTCCCCCGTGTCTCCATGTCCCCCGTGTCTCCATGTCCCCCGTGTCTCCATGTCCCCCTGTGTCCCCGTGTCTCCATGTCCCCCGTGTCTCCATGTCCCCCGTGTCTCCATGTCCCCCGTGTCTCCATGCCCCCCGTGTCTCCATGTCCCCCTGTGTCCCCGTGTCTCCATGTCCCCCGTGTCTCCATGTCCCCCGTGTCTCCATGTCCCCCTGTGTCCCCGTGTCTCCATGTCCCCCGTGTCTCCATGTCCCCCGTGTCTCCATGTCCCCGTGTCTCCATGCCCCCCGTGTCTCCATGCCCCCCGTGTCTCCATGCCCCCCGTGTCCCCGTGTCTCCATGCCCCCGTGTCTCCATGCCCCCGTGTCTCCATGTCCCCCGTGTCCCCGTGTCTCCATGCCCCCGTGTCTCCATGCCCCCCGTGTCTCCATGCCCCCCGTGTCTCCATGCCCCCCGTGTCCCCGTGTCTCCATGCCCCCGTGTCTCCATGCCCCCGTGTCTCCATGCCCCCCGTGTCCCCGTGTCTCCATGCCCCCGTGTCTCCATGCCCCCCGTGTCTCCATGCCCCCCGTGTCCCCGTGTCTCCATGCCCCCGTGTCTCCATGCCCCCCGTGTCTCCATGCCCCCCGTGTCCCCGTGTCTCCATGTCCCCGTGTCTCCATGCCCCCCGTGTCTCCATGCCCCCCGTGTCTCCATGCCCCCCGTGTCCCCGTGTCTCCATGTCCCCCGTGTCTCCATGTCCCCGTGTCTCCATGCCCCCCGTGTCTCCATGCCCCCCGTGTCCCCGTGTCTCCATGCCCCCCGTGTCTCCATGCCCCCCGTGTCCCCGTGTCTCCATGTCCCCCGTGTCTCCATGCCCCCCGTGTCTCCATGCCCCCCGTGTCTCCATGCCCCCCGTGTCCCCGTGTCTCCATGTCCCCCGTGTCTCCATGTCCCCGTGTCTCCATGCCCCCCGTGTCTCCATGCCCCCCATGTCCCCGTGTCTCCATGTCCCCCGTGTCTCCATGTCCCCGTGTCTCCATGCCCCCCGTGTCTCCATGTCCCCCGTGTCTCCATGTCCCCCGTGTCTCCATGTCCCCGTGTCTCCATGCCCCCCGTGTCTCCATGCCCCCCGTGTCTCCATGCCCCCCGTGTCCCCGTGTCTCCATGCCCCCGTGTCTCCATGCCCCCGTGTCTCCATGTCCCCCGTGTCCCCGTGTCTCCATGCCCCCGTGTCTCCATGCCCCCCGTGTCTCCATGCCCCCCGTGTCTCCATGCCCCCCGTGTCCCCGTGTCTCCATGCCCCCGTGTCTCCATGCCCCCGTGTCTCCATGCCCCCCGTGTCTCCGTGTCTCCATGCCCCCGTGTCTCCATGCCCCCCGTGTCTCCATGCCCCCCGTGTCCCCGTGTCTCCATGCCCCCGTGTCTCCATGCCCCCCGTGTCTCCATGCCCCCCGTGTCCCCGTGTCTCCATGTCCCCGTGTCTCCATGCCCCCCGTGTCTCCATGCCCCCCGTGTCTCCATGCCCCCCGTGTCCCCGTGTCTCCATGTCCCCCGTGTCTCCATGTCCCCGTGTCTCCATGCCCCCCGTGTCTCCATGCCCCCCGTGTCCCCGTGTCTCCATGCCCCCCGTGTCTCCATGCCCCCCGTGTCCCCGTGTCTCCATGTCCCCCGTGTCTCCATGCCCCCCGTGTCTCCATGCCCCCCGTGTCTCCATGCCCCCCGTGTCCCCGTGTCTCCATGTCCCCCGTGTCTCCATGTCCCCGTGTCTCCATGCCCCCCGTGTCTCCATGCCCCCCATGTCCCCGTGTCTCCATGTCCCCCGTGTCTCCATGTCCCCGTGTCTCCATGCCCCCCGTGTCTCCATGTCCCCCGTGTCTCCATGTCCCCCGTGTCTCCATGTCCCCGTGTCTCCATGCCCCCCGTGTCTCCATGCCCCCCGTGTCTCCATGCCCCCCGTGTCCCCGTGTCTCCATGCCCCCCGTGTCTCCATGTCCCCGTGTCTCCATGTCCCCCGTGTCTCCATGCCCCCCGTGTCTCCATGTCCCCGTGTCTCCATGTCCCCGTGTCTCCATGCCCCCCGTGTCTCCATGCCCCCCGTGTCTCCATGTCCCCCGTGTCTCCATGTCCCCGTGTCTCCATGTCCCCGTGTCTCCATGCCCCCGTGTCTCCATGTCCCCCGTGTCTCCATGTCCCCGTGTCTCCATGTCCCCCGTGTCTCCATGTCCCCGTGTCTCCATGCCCCCGTGTCTCCATGTCCCCCGTGTCTCCATGTCCCCGTGTCTCCATGTCCCCCGTGTCTCCATGTCCCCGTGTCTCCATGCCCCCCGTGTCTCCATGCCCCCCGTGTCTCCATGTCCCCCGTGTCTCCATGTCTCCATGTCCCCCGTGTCTCCATGTCCCCGTGTCTCCATGCCCCCCGTGTCCCCGTGTCTCCATGCCCCCCGTGTCTCCATGTCCCCCGTGTCTCCATGTCCCCCGTGTCTCCATGTCCCCGTGTCTCCATGCCCCCCGTGTCTCCATGCCCCCCGTGTCTCCATGCCCCCCGTGTCCCCGTGTCTCCATGCCCCCCGTGTCTCCATGCCCCCCGTGTCCCCGTGTCTCCATGCCCCCCGTGTCTCCATGTCCCCGTGTCTCCATGTCCCCCGTGTCTCCATGCCCCCCGTGTCTCCATGTCCCCGTGTCTCCATGTCCCCGTGTCTCCATGCCCCCCGTGTCTCCATGCCCCCCGTGTCTCCATGTCCCCCGTGTCTCCATGTCCCCGTGTCTCCATGCCCCCCGTGTCTCCATGTCCCCCGTGTCTCCATGTCCCCGTGTCTCCATGTCCCCGTGTCTCCATGCCCCCGTGTCTCCATGTCCCCCGTGTCTCCATGTCCCCGTGTCTCCATGTCCCCCGTGTCTCCATGTCCCCGTGTCTCCATGCCCCCGTGTCTCCATGTCCCCCGTGTCTCCATGTCCCCGTGTCTCCATGTCCCCCGTGTCTCCATGTCCCCGTGTCTCCATGCCCCCCGTGTCTCCATGCCCCCCGTGTCTCCATGTCCCCCGTGTCTCCATGTCTCCATGTCCCCCGTGTCTCCATGCCCCCCGTGTCTCCATGCCCCCCGTGTCCCCGTGTCTTCATGCCCCCCGTGTCTTCATGCCCCCCGTGTCTCCATGCCCCCCGTGTCTCCATGTCCCCCGTGTCTCCATGTCTCCATGTCCCCCGTGTCTCCATGTCCCCCGTGTCTCCATGCCCCCCGTGTCTTCATGCCCCCCGTGTCTCCATGCCCCCCGTGTCTCCATGTCCCCCGTGTCTCCATGTCTCCATGTCCCCCGTGTCTCCATGTCCCCCGTGTCTCCATGCCCCCCGTGTCTTCATGTCCCCCGTGTCCCCGTGTCTCCATGCCCCCCGTGTCTCCATGCCCCCCGTGTCCCCGTGTCTCCATGCCCCCGTGTCTCCATGCCCCCCGTGTCTCCATGTCCCCCGTGTCTCCATGTCCCCCGTGTCCCCGTGTCTCCATGCCCCCCGTGTCTCCATGTCCCCGTGTCTCCATGCCCCCCGTGTCTCCATGTCCCCGTGTCTCCATGCCCCCCGTGTCTCCATGCCCCCCGTGTCTCCATGCCCCCCGTGTCTCCATGCCCCCCGTGTCCCCGTGTCTCCATGCCCCCCGTGTCCCCGTGTCTCCATGCCCCCCGTGTCTTCATGCCCCCCGTGTCTCCATGCCCCCCGTGTCTCCATGTCCCCCGTGTCTCCATGCCCCCCGTGTCCCCGTGTCTCCATGCCCCCCGTGTCTTCATGCCCCCCGTGTCTCCATGTCCCCCGTGTCTCCATGTCCCCGTGTCTCCATGCCCCCCGTGTCTCCATGCCCCCCGTGTCCCCGTGTCTCCATGCCCCCCGTGTCTCCATGCCCCCCGTGTCCCCGTGTCTCCATGCCCCCCGTGTCTCCATGCCCCCCGTGTCCCCGTGTCTCCATGCCCCCCGTGTCTTCATGCCCCCCGTGTCCCCGTGTCTCCATGCCCCCCGTGTCTCCATGCCCCCCGTGTCTTCATGCCCCCCGTGTCTCCATGCCCCCCGTGTCTCCATGCCCCCCGTGTCTCCATGCCCCCCGTGTCTTCATGCCCCCCGTGTCTCCATGCCCCCCGTGTCTCCATGCCCCCCGTGTCTCCATGCCCCCCGTGTCCCCGTGTCTCCATGCCCCCCGTGTCTTCATGCCCCCCGTGTCCCCGTGTCTCCATGCCCCCCGTGTCTCCATGCCCCCCGTGTCTTCATGCCCCCCGTGTCTCCATGCCCCCCGTGTCTCCATGCCCCCCGTGTCTCCATGCCCCCCGTGTCTTCATGCCCCCCGTGTCTCCATGCCCCCCGTGTCTTCATGCCCCCCGTGTCCCCGTGTCTCCATGCCCCCCGTGTCTTCATGCCCCCCGTGTCTCCATGCCCCCCGTGTCTCCATGTCCCCCGTGTCCCCGTGTCTCCATGCCCCCCGTGTCTCCATGCCCCCCGTGTCTCCATGCCCCCCGTGTCTCCATGCCCCCCGTGTCTCCATGCCCCCCGTGTCTCCATGCCCCCCGTGTCTCCATGCCCCCCGTGTCTCCATGCCCCCCGTGTCTCCATGCCCCCCGTGTCTCCATGTCCCCCGTGTCTTCATGCCCCCCGTGTCCCCGTGTCTCCATGCCCCCCGTGTCTTCATGCCCCCCGTGTCTCCATGTCCCCCGTGTCTTCATGCCCCCCGTGTCTCCATGCCCCCCGTGTCTTCATGCCCCCCGTGTCTCCATGCCCCCCGTGTCTCCATGCCCCCCGTGTCCCCGTGTCTTCATGCCCCCCGTGTCCCCGTGTCTCCATGTCCCCCGTGTCTCCATGCCCCCCGTGTCTCCGTGTCTCCATGTCCCCTGTGTCTCCATGTCCCCTGTGTCTCCATGTCCCCCGTGTCTCCATGCCCCCCATGTCCCCGTGTCTCCATGCCCCCCGTGTCTCCATGCCCCTCGTGTCTCCATGTCCCCCGTGTCTCCATGCCCCCTTGTCTCCATGCCCCCCGTGTCTCCGTGTCTCCATGTCCCCTGTGTCTCCATGTCCCCCGTGTCTCCATGCCCCCCATGTCCCCGTGTCTCCATGTCCCCCGTGTCTCCATGCCCCCCGTGTCCCCGTGTCTCCATGTCCCCTGTGTCTCCATGTCCCCCATGTCCCCGTGTCTCCATGTCCCCCGTGTCTCCATGCTCCCCGTGTCCCCGTGTCTCCATGTCCCCCGTGTCTCCATGTCCCCTGTGTCTCCATGTCCCCCATGTCCCCGTGTCTCCATGTCCCCCGTGTCTCCATGCCCCCCGTGTCCCCGTGTCTCCATGTCCCCCGTGTCTCCATGCCCCCCGTGTCCCCGTGTCTCCATGCCCCCCGTGTCTCCATGCCCCCCGTGTCCCCGTGTCTCCATGCCCCCCGTGTCTCCATGCCCCCCGTGTCTCCGTGTCTCCATGTCCCCTGTGTCTCCATGTCCCCCGTGTCTCCATGCCCCCCATGTCCCCGTGTCTCCATGTCCCCCGTGTCTCCATGCCCCCCGTGTCCCCGTGTCTCCATGTCCCCTGTGTCTCCATGTCCCCCATGTCCCCGTGTCTCCATGTCCCCCGTGTCTCCATGCCCCCCGTGTCCCCGTGTCTCCATGTCCCCCGTGTCTCCATGTCCCCTGTGTCTCCATGTCCCCCATGTCCCCGTGTCTCCATGTCCCCCGTGTCTCCATGCCCCCCGTGTCCCCGTGTCTCCATGTCCCCCGTGTCTCCATGCCCCCCGTGTCCCCGTGTCTCCATGCCCCCCGTGTCTCCATGTCCCCTGTGTCTCCATGTCCCCCATGTCCCCGTGTCTCCATGTCCCCTGTGTCTCCATGCCCCCCGTGTCCCCGTGTCTCCATGCCCCCCGTGTCTCCATGCCCCCCGTGTCCCCGTGTCTCCATGCCCCCTTGTCTCCATGTCCCCCGTGTCTCCATGCCCCCCGTGTCCCCGTGTCTCCATGTCCCCCGTGTCTCCATGTCCCCTGTGTCTCCATGTCCCCCATGTCCCCGTGTCTCCATGTCCCCTGTGTCTCCATGCCCCCCGTGTCCCCGTGTCTCCATGTCCCCGTGTCTCCATGTCCCCCGTGTCTCCATGCCCCCCGTGTCCCCGTGTCTCCATGCCCCCCGTGTCTGCATGTCCCCCGTGTCCCCGTGTCTCCATGTCCCCCGTGTCTCCATGCCCCCCATGTCCCCGTGTCTCCATGCCCCCTTGTCTCCATGCCCCCCGTGTCTCCATGTCCCCCGTGTCTCCATGCCCCCCGTGTCCCCGTGTCTCCATGTCCCCTGTGTCTCCATGTCCCCCGTGTCTCCATGCCCCCCATGTCCCCGTGTCTCCATGCCCCCCGTGTCTCCATGCCCCCCATGTCCCCGTGTCTCCATGCCCCCTTGTCTCCATGCCCCCCGTGTCTCCATGTTCCCGTGTCTCCATGCCCCCCGTGTCTCCATGTCCCCCGTGTCTCCATGCCCCCCGTGTCCCCGTGTCTCCATGCCCCCCGTGTCTCCATGCCCCCCGTGTCTCCATGTCCCCCGTGTCTCCATGCCCCCCGTGTCTCCATGCCCCCCGTGTCTCCATGTCCCCCGTGTCTCCATGCCCCCCGTGTCTTCATGCCCCCCGTGTCTCCATGCCCCCTTGTCTCCATGCCCCCCGTGTCTCCATGTCCCCCGTGTCTCCATGCCCCCCGTGTCCCCGTGTCTCCATGCCCCCCGTGTCTCCATGCCCCCCGTGTCTCCATGTCCCCCATGTCTCCATGTCCCCCATGTCCCCGTGTCTCCATGCCCCCCATGTCTCCATGTCCCCCATGTCTCCATGTCCCCCATGTCCCCGTGTCTCCATGCCCCCCGTGTCTCCATGTCCCCCATGTCTCCATGCCCCCCATGTCCCCGTGTCTCCATGCCCCCGTGTCTCCATGCCCCCCGTGTCTCCATGTCCCCCTTGTCCCCGTGTCTCCATGCCCCCCGTGTCTCCATGCCCCCCGTGTCTCCATGCCCCCCGTGTCTCCATGTCCCCCATGTCCCCGTGTCTCCATGCCCCCCATGTCTCCATGTCCCCCATGTCTCCATGTCCCCCATGTCCCCGTGTCTCCATGCCCCCCGTGTCTCCATGTCCCCCATGTCTCTATGCCCCCCATGTCCCCGTGTCTCCATGCCCCCCGTGTCTCCATGTCCCCCATGTCCCCGTGTCTCCATGCCCCCCGTGTCTCCATGCCCCCCGTGTCTCCATGCCCCCCATGTCCCCGTGTCTCCATGCCCCCCGTGTCTCCATGTCCCCCGTGTCCCCGTGTCTCCATGCCCCCCATGTCCCCGTGTCTCCATGCCCCCCGTGTCTCCATGTCCCCCGTGTCCCCGTGTCTCCATGCCCCCCATGTCCCCGTGTCTCCATGCCCCCCATGTCCCCGTGTCTCCATGCCCCCCATGTCCCCGTGTCTCCATGCCCCCCGTGTCTCCATGTCCCCCGTGTCCCCGTGTCTCCATGCCCCCCATGTCCCCGTGTCTCCATGCCCCCCATGTCCCCGTGTCTCCATGCCCCCCATGTCCCCGTGTCTCCATGCCCCCCGTGTCTCCATGCCCCCCATGTCCCCGTGTCTCCATGCCCCCCGTGTCTCCATGTCCCCCGTATCCCCGTGTCTCCATGCCCCCCATGTCCCCGTGTCTCCATGCCCCCCATGTCCCCGTGTCTCCATGCCCCCCGTGTCTCCATGTCCCCCGTGTCCCCGTGTCTCCATGCCCCCCATGTCCCCGTGTCTCCATGTCCCCCATGTCTCCATGTCCCCCATGTCCCCGTGTCTCCATGCCCCCCATGTCCCCGTGTCTCCATGCCCCCCGTGTCTCCATGCCCCCCGTGTCTCCATGCCCCCCATGTCCCCGTGTCTCCATGCCCCCGTGTCTCCATGCCCCCCGTGTCTCCATGTCCCCCGTGTCCCCGTGTCTCCATGCCCCCCGTGTCTCCATGCCCCCGTGTCTCCATGCCCCCCGTGTCCCCGTGTCTCCATGCCCCCCGTGTCTCCATGTCCCCCGTGTCTCCATGCCCCCCGTGTCCCCGTGTCTCCATGCCCCCCGTGTCTCCATGCCCCCGTGTCTCCATGCCCCCGTGTCCCCGTGTCTCCATGCCCCCCGTGTCTCCATGCCCCCCGTGTCTCCATGCCCCCCGTGTCCCCGTGTCTCCATGCCCCCCGTGTCTCCATGTCCCCCGTGTCTCCATGCCCCCCGTGTCCCTGTGTCTCCATGCCCTCCGTGTCTCCATGCCCCCCGTGTCCCCATGCCCCCGTGTCTCCATGCCCCCCGTGTCTCCGTGTCTCCATGCCCCCCGTGTCTCCATGCCCCCTTGTCTCCATGCCCCCCGTGTCTCCATGCCCCCCGTGTCCCTGTGTCTCCATGCCCCCCGTGTCTCCATGCCCCCTTGTCTCCATGCCCCCCGTGTCCCTGTGTCTCCATGCCCCCTTGTCTCCATGCCCCCCGTGTCTCCATGCCCCCCGTGTCTCCATGCCCCCCGTGTCCCCGTGTCTCCATGCCCCCCGTGTCTCCATGCCCCCCGTGTCCCCGTGTCTCCATGCCCCCTTGTCTCCATGCCCCCCGTGTCTCCATGCCCCCCGTGTCTCCATGCCCCCCGTGTCCCCGTGTCTCCATGCCCCCCGTGTCTCCATGCCCCCCGTGTCTCCATGCCCCCCGTGTCTCCATGCCCCCCGTGTCCCCGTGTCTCCATGTCCCCTGTGTCTCCATGTCCCCCGTGTCTCCATGCCCCCCGTGTCCCCGTGTCTCCATGTCCCCTGTGTCTCCATGCCCCCCGTGTTTCCATGCCCCCCATGTCCCCGTGTCTCCATGTCCCCTGTGTCTCCATGTCCCCCGTGTCTCCATGCCCCCCGTGTCCCCGTGTCTCCATGTCCCCTGTGTCTCCATGTCCCCCGTGTCTCCATGCCCCCCGTGTCCCCGTGTCTCCATGTCCCCGTGTCTCCATGCCCCCCGTGTCTCCATGCCCCCCGTGTCCCCGTGTCTCCATGCCCCCTTGTCTCCATGCCCCCCGTGTCTCCATGCCCCCCGTGTCTCCATGTCCCCCGTGTCTCCATGCCCCCTTGTCTCCATGCCCCCCGTGTCTCCATGTCCCCCGTGTCTCCATGCCCCCCGTGTCTCCATGTCCCCCGTGTCCCCGTGTCTCCATGCCCCCTTGTCTCCATGCCCCCCGTGTCCCTGTGTCTCCATGCCCCCTTGTCTCCATGTCCCCCGTGTCCCTGTGTCTCCATGTCCCCCGTGTCTCCATGCCCCCCGTGTCTCCATGCCCCCCATATCTCCCCCGTGTCTCCATGTCCCCCGTGTCCCCCGTGACCCATGCCCCCCCTGACCTCCTTCCGGTGCCCTGTGCCACTGCGCAGTGGCACAGGGCAGCTGTAGCCGAGGTGGCGATGCCCCCCCCCCCCACGTCTCAATGCCCCCCCCCGTGCCCCCCACCGCCCCCCAGATAATGGAGAACCAGCAGCGGCGCCTGGACGCGCTGGCGCAGCAGCGCGCCGAGCAGGAGGCGGTGGAGCGGGAGCGGGCGGGCGGTGCGGCGCGCGAGCACCACGCTCTGCGGCTGCAGGCCGAGGAGCGCGACGCCAGAGTCCACGAGCTGCTTGTCGCCGTCAAGGGGGTGAGCGCACACACCGCGGGGGGCCGTTCGGGGGGGGGGGTGGGTGGATAAGTGACGGCGGGGTTCGTGGGAAGTGGGGTCGGGGGTCATCATTAGTTAAGGATGTCGGGGGGCGGAGGGGGATGGAGGGGGGGCAGGCTGAGATGTGTGGGGGGCTAAGGCCAAGTTGAATAGGGCAACCAAGCAGTGCTGTGTCCCCATGTCTCCCCCCAACCCCCCCCATGTGTGTCCCCATGTCCCCCCCGTGTTGTCCCCGTGACCCCCCCGTGTTGTCCCCGTGACCCCCCGTGTTGTCCCTGTGACCCCCCCGTGTTGTCCCCGTGACCCCCCCGTGCGTGTCTCCGTGGCGTGCCCCCCCCCCCCCCCCCCCCCCGAGTCTACGTATCTCTGTAACCTCGTGCCCTCACCTCCCCGTGTACCGCCCCCCCTCCCCTCCCCGCCACCCCACGTGACCTCGGTTCCACAGCTGACGGCCGAGAAGGAGGGGCTGTTCTCCCGCTGCCTGGAGCTGCAGGAGCGCCTTGAGGGGGCCGCGGGCCCTGGGGCCGAGGGCCCTGGTGACGAGGGCCCTGGGGACGAGGGCCCGGGGGAGGTCGTGGTGGAGGTCGTGACGGAGCTGTGCGCGGCGCAGCGGGAGATGCGCGTGCTGTGCGACGTGATGGCCGCCCACGCGCAGGGTCGCCAGCCCGACCTGTCCCAGCTGCTGGGCCTGCACGGTGAGTGCGTGTGAGGGCGCGCGGGGAGAGAGCGCCAATCGGAGGTGCGGAGCGTGGGGAGTAGGGGGGGACAGGTTGCTGGTACGGCTGAGAGCAGGGGGGGGTCTTTGTCTCCGTGGTGGCGGCCGCGGCGCCATGGAGGTGGCGTCGTGGGCGACCGGCGCCGAGGAAGGTCCAGGCCAGAGGTCGCAACCGGGTACCCGTACCCTACCCGATACCCGGCTACCCTGGTGCGGCCGGGTACGGGTAGGCCGTGAGTCACTGGTGAGTCACCGTTTGTCACTCATTTCCCAACGTCTTGTCTCTTCTCACAATTCAAGTTCCTAGAATCAACCCACCCGCGCCTGCAACATGGCTTCATCCCAGAGGTCGCAACCGGTTACCCGTACCCTACCCGATACCCGGCCGGGTACGGGTAGCCGGGTATCGGGTAGGGTACGGGTACCCGTTTGCGACCCTGGTGCGACCGGGTACGGGTAAGGAATCAAAACCCGTTTGCGACCTCTGGTCCAGGCCAGCAGCGGATTGACCACGGCTGACGACGATGGCGGCGTGTGAGCGGTGGTGCGGCGGTTAGCGGCGCGCTGCGCTACGGACCCGGGGTCCCGGGGTCCCGGGTTCGATTCCCCGCTCACGGTCAACGCCGGTGACGATTATCTGAACCGGTCCTGGGCCTCCGCTAGGTCGACTCGGCCTCAAACGATTACCCGGTGACGGTGTCTAAAGCATCGCCACCGGGGAGACAAAGGCGGCCGGGCGTGGTGCTGGCCACCCACTCCTCGTGTGCCGTGCCGGCCTTCATAGTTGCTACTCGCTAACAGCGCTTGCTCCTACAGTCTGTTAGGTTACATGGGGGATCTTTGTCTTTTGTTTCTGTGTGTCTGTCTGTGTGTGTGTGTCTGTCTGTGTCTGTGCGTCTGCCTGTGTGTGTGCATCTGCCTGTGTGTGCGTCTGTCTGTGTGTGTCTGTGCGTGTATGTAGTGGGGAGCGGTGGTGTCGCGGTTAGCGCTCTGCACTATGAACCTGGCGACCCGGGTTCGATTCCCGCTCACGGCCAACACCAGTGGCGATTATCTGAACCGGTCCTGGGCCTACCCTAGGTCGACTCAGCCTTAAATGAGTACCTGGTGCGATGTGTAGACATCGCCACCGGGGAGACAAAGGCGGCCGGGCGTGGTGTTGGCCACCCACCCCCTCGTGTGCCGACCTTTACAGGTGCTCGCTAACAGCACCTGCCCCTACGGTCTGTTAAGGCTACACGGGGGATCTTTGTCTCTTTTTTTGTCTTCGTGTGTCGCGTGCGGGGGCGGCAGCGGGGCCGGCGGTGACGTCCGCTGAGGAGGCGTCGTCGCGGGGCGACCGGTGCGGGCGCGTGGGCCGCGACGAGGAGCCGGGCGTGCCGCCTGCGTGCCGACGTGGAGGCGCTGAGGGCGGTGGTCGCCGACCGCTGCGCCCAGGACGTGGGGGACAGCTGCATCACCCAGTAGCGCCGCCGGCACCGGCACCGCCGCCGGCACCGGCACCGCCGCCGGCACCGCGTCCCTGCCGCCGGTGACGATGACGACGACGCTCGACGTCCGTTCGAAGAGGCCGCAGCGTCGCGGAGGGGCGGGGGCAGCAGCAGCGAAACTCTGGGCAAGGGGCGTGTCGAGTGTGCGTGTGTGTGCGTGCGTGTGTGCGTGCGTGCGTTCGAAAACCAATATGTGCCATCCTCTGGCACAGTGGGTGTGCGTGTGCCGGTTGTGCGGTCACCGCAGCCGAGTCAACCCACACACACGTGGCGTTCAAAAGTGCACCTAGCCTGGCACAAGCGCTGCTGCTGCGGTGACCGTCTCCGTCACTTGGAGGGGAACGGTTCGAAAAGCTGCGATCGACTCGGGCGGTTGGTCGAACCGCGGCTGCTGCTGGAGAGAGCCCCTCCCCACTCCCCCCCCCACTCTCCCCCCTCCACTACCCCCCCCTCCCACCACACCACTACCCCCCCCTCCCACCACACCACCCAAAATGCCTGTGGCCTCGATGAATGTTGATAGAGGATTCGGAGCCAAATGTGCGGTCTTCCTAGAGCCACGCTCGCTTACACTCAAGGATGTATTCTGTTTATATTTGTCTATTTTAATACTGCGCTGCGAACGGCGGGAGGGGGGGCGTGGTGCCTAGGAACGAGCGACGCCAAATAAATAGTTAAACAATTAATTTAAATAAAAATAACGAGCCAAGCAGAGGAAGAGCCGTGGCGTATCAATAAAGCAGTGGCCACGAGCTGTAGAACTTTTACAAGTTCAGGTTGTTTATTTTAAATTGTTGTTGTTGTTGTTGCCGCGTAGAGATTCGTCGCGCGGAAGTTCCGTCTTGCTGGCGCGTGGACTGACGTACGAGGCAGCAATTCTGGGCTTGTTCCCGCGTGTGAGCTGCGGCTCGCGCACTGCGCCACGCAGTGCGCGAGTTCAATTCCCGCTCACGGCCACAAACGCCAGTGACCGAGTATCTGAAACAGGTTCTGGACCTCACCCTAGGTCGACTGGGCCTCAGATCAGTACCTGGCGCGGTGTGTAAACATCGCCACGAGGTGCTGGCCACCCACCCAACCTCTCGTGTGCCGTGCCGACCTTCATAGGTGCTCGCTAACAGCACTTGCCCCAGCAGTGTTTTTTTTTTGTTTTGAGGCACGTGTCTGCGCGTGTCAAAAATCGAAACGGCCTTTTTCCCGTCGCGACGGTGGCAGCCGGGGGCCAAAGCGTCGTAAAGGTCGCGGCGAGGCATGCAGCCTCGCAGCCACCGCCACCGCTGCCCCCTCTCTCCGCACTCCGCGCGCCGTCGTCCGTGATGGATGGGGGCGGTTCGTGTTTAGAGGGTTTCGGGTTCGAGTTCAGTTCAGGGCGGGGGTTAAGAGCGGGGTCGTGCGCGAAGACGAGCCGGTGTGTGAACAGCTGGGCGAGGTTGTCTGCTCATGGAGGTGGTTGTGTGATGGGTTACATGCCCGCTCCCCTCCAAACTTAAACACCCTCCCTTCCCCCCCCCCCCGCACTGGTCTCGTAGCAAAAGCCACAGTGGTCGTGAGAGGCGAATTGGATGCGGCGAGCCGTTGATGACCGAGTTCAAGTGCAGTCGGTTCTACGAGGACTGGCTGTGGTGTGGTGCGTCCGGTGTCCATATCAAAGTATTGTACGTAAAGTGTTTTGTACATACGTGTGTGTGTGTGTGCGTGTGTGTGGGGAGCGGTGGTGTAGCGGTTAGCGCGCTGCGCTACGAACCTGGCGACCCAAGTTCGATTCCCGCTCACGGCCAACACTCAGTGACGATTATTTGAGCCGGTCCTGGGCCTCGCCTAGGTCAACTCAGCCTCTAATGAGTACCTGGTGCGGTGCGTAAAACATCGCCACTGGGGAGACAAAGGCGGTCGGGCGTGGTGCTGGCCACCCACCTCCCTCGTGTGCCGTGCTGGCCTTCATAGGTGCTCGCTAACAGCACTTCCCCCTACAGTCTGTTAAGGCTATACGGGGGATCTTTGTTTTGTGTGTGTGTGTACACGTTTGTGATGGGGAATGCCAGTGTCGTGGTTAGCGCGCTGCGCTACGAAGCCGGCGATCCGAGTTCGATTCCTGCTCACGGCCAACATCGGTGACGAATATCCGAACCAGTCGTGGGCCTCCCCTAGGTCGACTCAGCAACAACAAGAATAATTTACATTTGTAAGGCGCGCGTTTCATCCGTAGATCCCAATGCCAATGTCTGTGGAAGCCACGAAACGAACAGAACCTGCAGGGTAAGGGGCCGTCCATAAATGACGTCACGATCAGACATTTGTGACGATGTGTGACGAGGGGGGGTGGGTGACAAATGTGACGTCACATCAAAATGCGCACCTTTAAATAAATATAGACAACACGTTCTACTTAATTAAATAGATTTTTTAATACATGTTTTCTCCTACAACAGAGTGCAGCGCCACATTTAATACGCACTACAATGACAATAGTGTAGTATTCTTGAATGAGGCAGAGACTTCGTAGAGGCCACACGCTTTTATTCCAATAACACTAGTCCTCCGGACTCACTGGGGGAACAGCCCAACCACACAACCTAGGGAGGTACAGCCTCCGGCTCTCTTCTCCTTACTCCCCTTCCCTAGCCTACAGCTACCCAGTTACTCTCCTTCCCTAGCCTATAGCTACTCAGCCCACTCAGTCCCAGCGGGGCGGCATCCTCGAGGCTTGGGGGTCCAGGATCTCCGGCCGCACCTCCTTCAGCTTCTCCTGAGATTCCCCCTCCGCTCTCCGGGAGCCGTCTTATATCTCCTCCCTCTGAGGGGCGGGGGTGTCTCGGGGCCCTGGCTCTCGCCAGCCCCCTCCCCTCAGAGCGGTTCCAACCACCTCTCGTCCCTGCCGGTCCGGACCGGTCCAGACCAGTACGTACCTCTCCCCTAGCTTGTGTGACCTGTGTGACCTGTGTCAACCTTGGTGTCAACCTTGACCACGACATCACCCCCCCCTACACAGCACGCAGCCGTCCCGGCTGCATCACTATCCACATCCCAACCCTAACTCGCGAACCAGGAATTCTGAACACGACAAGAACAATGCGTGAGCCTCAACACAACAGTAACAACAACAGAACAGCAACCACAACCGTCCCCAATAATTTACCCCAACCCCCCTGTACACAAGAACACCGCGGACACACCACACCAACGAACAAGGTGACTCGAACACCCAGGCTCCGCGAGGAGGCAGTGTGTCTGCGACAGGTCTCAGGAGAACCTGAGACCCTTCGAACGAGTCCGTGTGGCGGGTCCATCGCCAGAGGCCAGCGTTCCTTGCGGAGGGTCAGGAGGGCCCAAATGACGGGCGTCCGGCACGTCCCGAGGCCCCGGGGACAAAGCCCGCGAGCCGTCTTCCTGCTGGACAGGCGGCCGGCTCGCTTCCCGCTCCTCCGGTGAGGCCACCCTAGGTGGACTCACACCTGCAGCATCCGAAAGAGTGGCAGGGGGTGTCGGAACAACAAGGGGGTCGCGAGGCCCTTCCCCCAACCTGCCGGACACGTCACGCGGCCGGCCCCTGCGAGATGAAGATGTGTGAGTGCGTGGTGTGACATAGGGCTTCAGGCGCGAGGGGTGCACGTACCAAGAACGCCGTCCGCACGCGACCCTAACACACTGGTCCCGAACGACCCGAATAATGTCGACCGGCCCCCGCCAGGGCCGCAGCAATTTCGATGACGTTGACAGCGGCACCTGCGGGCAGTGCAGCCACGCCTTATCCCCTACCGCCCATTTATACCCCGTAACCCGGCGATCATACAGACGCTCATTGGCCCGTTGCCTTGCCCTGGAATTTTCCTGCGCGGCCACCCTCGCCTCGACCAACTTCCGAATATTGAACTGAGCGTGTTCGGACAGTTTCGAGCGAGACGCCGCCGACTGGACCCGCAATTGCACCTCCATGGGGGGGTCGACATCCCTGCCGTACATTAAGTAGAAGGGCGAATAGCCCGTGGCCGCGTGAGGCGCCAACCTATATGCGGCCAGAACTCCGGGAATCCTCAGGTCCCAATCCAACTGTGTGTCGTCTACCTGATGACACAACATAGAGGTAATGGTCCGGTGTAGACGTTCGACCATACCATCGGTCTGCGGGTGGTAGGGGGAAGTCCGGACCTTCTGCGTGCACAAAAGGTCACAAACCTCCCGCAGAAGATTGGACGAAAAGTTCTTTCCCTGGTCGGTTAGCAGCCGTTCCGGGGCGCCCTTATCCAGGACGTAGCCCTGGAGAAACGCCTCCGCAATGGCTGCCGCCGACTGGTTGGGGAGGGGCCAGGCCATAGGCCAACGGGTGAAATATTCAACCCCAACCAGCAGGTACTTATTACCCCGAGCGGTGACAGGGAAGGGACCCAGAATGTCAAGGGCCACCAGCTCGTTAACCCGGGACACCTGAATGGACTGAAGGGGTGGGCAAGCCGCCCTAGCCGGGTGTTTCCGCCGCGCACACTGCGTGCAACTATTCAAAAGGTCGGCGACATCGCGCGCCATTCCCGGCCAAAAAAAATCCAATTGCAGTGTAGCGAGCGTTTTGTGAATACCCAAATGCAGGATGCGTTCGTGCGCCGCCCACACGGCCCTGCCCCGCAGAGCGGTGGGGACGACGATTTTGTAACGCCCCGAGCTGGCGTCCCATGACATGAGGAGACCCTCCCGCAAGCTGACAGTACCTACCTTTCCCTGACAATCTCCCCCTCTCTCCGCACGACGGCGTAACCTGAGGAGGGAATTGTCTTCCATCTGGAACCGTCCCCATTCGTCCAGAGGCAGATCGAGGAGCGAGTCGCGAGCGACCAACACCTGTGAGTCCCCCTCGGTGACAGGTTCCCCATCGACCACCCCTGCTGCCGCCGCCAAGGGGGAAGCCGGAGCGGTACTCGTGGCCGATTTGCATCTCCCCGAGCCCATAAAACACGCGCACCCATCACCCGGAGGGAGGCGTGACAAGCCATCCGCGTTTGAATGTTGTGTCCCCTTCCGGTACACCACCGTGAACGTGTAGTCCTGTAGGACCTCAAGCCAACGTGACAGCTGGCCGGACGGCTGGTCTATTTTCAACGCATACTGTAGCGCGGCGTGATCTGAACGAACCGTAAAATGCCTACCGTATAGGTACGGTCGATATTGTTGAACAAACACGACAATCGCGAGCAGTTCGCGGCGGGTGACGCAATAACGTTGTTCTGCCGGAGACAGGACTCTACTGCCGTAGGCAACGACCCGTTCGACCCCGTTGACCACCTGCGAAAGCACCGCGCCGATGCCGGTATTGCTGGCATCGGTGTCCAGGATGAAGGGCAATGTGAAATCGGGATAGCATAAGGGAGGAGCTCGGACAAGGGCATCGCGAAGCGCCCTGAACGCCCTGTCTTCCTCTTCCCCCCAATGGAATTTAGCCCCCTTAGCCGTCAGAGCATGAAGGGGTTTGGCGATCGTCGCAAACCCCTCAACAAACCGGCGGTAATAGGACGCAAAGCCTATAAAGCTGCGGACTTCCCCCACAGACGTGGGCGTGGGCCACGTTCTTACACAGTCAGTTTTAGCAGGATCGGTGGCTATACCCGTAGAACTGACAACGTGGCCGAGGTACCGCACCGATTCACGCAACAGAAAACATTTCTGAGGCTTAAATTTAAGGTTAGCCGATCGCACTCTGAGAAATACAGCCCGCAGTCTGTCCAGATGTTCCTCAAACGTACGGCTGAAAATAATCACGTCGTCCAGATATATAAGACAAGAGTCCCACTGCAGGCCAGCGAGGACCAGTTCCATCAATCTCTGGAACGTCGCTGGAGCTGAGTGCAATCCCATGGGCAACCGATTGAACTGATAAAGGCCCTGTGGCGTACGAAACGCGGTCTTAGGTTTGGAAGCGTCATCCAAGGGCAGTTGCCAAAACCCCGACAAAAGGTCCAAGGTTGAAAAATACCGTGCCCCCGCCAAGGCATCGAGCGACTCGTCCATGCGAGGGAGCGGATACGCGTCCGCCAGCGAAACCTTGTTAAGCTTCCGAAAATCCACACAAAACCTCAAACTGCCATCATGTTTTTTAACAAGCACAATCGGCGCACCCCATGGGCTGTTGGAGGGAGCCACAATGTCAGCGGCAAGCATGTCATTCACTGCCAACCGGACATGTTCCTTCTCTGCCGGACTCAATCGGAACGGATTTTGCCGAATGGGAGCGGAATCTCCCGTATCAATGTGGTGTTTCAATAGATTAGTGCACCCAACATCGAATTTGTGTTTGCTAAAAACATCGGGAAATTCACGAAGCAACATGCGCAGCTTTAATCTTTGTGACTCTGAAAGATTTTCAGCCCCTGAACAGAGAGAATCCATCCATGCCTCATCGACACCCACCTGCGTCCCGAACGCCGGTGCCTCACCGACATGAGCCGCGACGGAGTCAGTGTGCAGCGGCAGCGACGCATGTGCAATGACAGCCCCTCGGTGCACGACCTTCGTCCGCAACCCCGCATTCAGCACCTGAATGAAGGGCTGTCCATCTCTAGGCACAAGCGTTTGTGCACCCACCATGTCCAACCCTCGCTCGGTCGTATTGGAAGGAGACAACAAAACCCCCGACGTAGCGTCTGCCTCCAGTGGTTTGCGTAACTGAAGCGGTATTAGCATCTGCGCACCCGGCGGAATCCGCACGGTTTCAGACGCCATAGCCGGAACAGTCGTGCAAGCTGTGCGCAGCCGGTTTGGTGAGGGCAGAAACGCCATCCGGCGGCCCGAAGGAAGCTCGATGCAGCCTTTGTCAATTAAAATTTTGATGGGCATCCTCCCCAAGAAGTCCGTACCCAACAAACAGGGAACGGCCAAGGCATCGGAAACCAAAACGGGACCAGATAATTTAATGTCGCCAATACAAATTTGTGCAGTTATTTGGCCAATAATCCCCAGGGAACCCCCATTCGCCGCAAAGCAAGGGACGGAGAACGGGGTGAGTGCCTGACATCTCTTTGGTAACACGTTGTATATGAGGTCTGAAATTATAGTAGCCGAAGCTCCCGTATCGACCAGCAATCGAAATTGAATTCCCTCAATATCCCCGAGAATAACCGACGAGCCCGTCGCCGCGGCCACGACCCTGTGGGCCAACTCGGACCACTGAACAGCGCGAAGTGGCCCCCGAACATCAGCCGCGTTCCGCTCCCCCCCCCTCAACGCAACGCGATTTAGTGGCGCGCCGATTGGCGGTGTATGCGGTGTATGAGATGCGGGCAGGGACCGTGTGCGTGAGGTGTCGCGACATGCCTGGGGTTCTTGTGGAGCGGCCGGTGGACGGGCGGACGATGGTGGACGACCCGGAGCTCGGCGCCGGGGTGCTGGGCAACCCGATGCCAGGTGACCCAGCTGGCCACAGTTGTAGCACGTGACGCGAGCCCACGCCCGCGGGGATCCGTGTCTCCTCCGGGTTTCCCCTTGGCGAGGCCGGTCGGCCCCCCTCCAACTGGCGGCCCGCTGCGACGCGAAGGCCTGGGTATCCGGGACCTCGTCAACTCTTGCAGCGGCGCACGCCGCCACCTGCCCATCCCGCTGGAGGAGCAACTCTGTGTGCAAGTAATGTGCCGCCCCCAGCGAGGAAAGGTTAGCTTCATCTTTGACGTGGACGGCAATCCTCAGTTCCCGAGCCAGCAGCAGCAACTTCTCAAGCACTATGGAGTCCAGGCCCACATCGTCCATTCGAGGATAGGCCGCTTGAGCCAACGCCATCAGTGCACTCTGATAGGCGAGGGGTGTCTCGTCCGCCTCCCTCCTCCGACTGGCGAAACGATGTCTTGTTTCGGATGGAGGTCCATACACTAAGGCCATCCGATTGAGGGCCTCCTGCAAGGTGGAGCGCTCCCTCCGTGGAATAAGGAGGAACGTGGCCAAGGCCACGTCGTCCAAGGCGGAAGGCAGGGCTCGGAGAGCGATGTCGGCAGACCACCCAGCCGTCTCGGCATTTGCCACGAAACGGCGTGAAAAAGCAGCCCAGTCCCCCCCCTTTGCCGCGAAAACCTGCAGCGAAGGCAAGCGCTGTTGCAGCGCCGGGATGTAGTCCCCCCTTGAAGACAGCAGCGTCCCAAGTGCAGTATTTGAAGCATCTTCCGGCGGCAAAATATCCGACCAAATCGGCGGGCACCTACCCGAAAACTCTGCTTCTCCCGATGTAAGGCCGCCGATGCCGGATGTGACGCGAGTCACCTGTGCCCCATGACCTCCTGGGCGGGTGACGTCATTTCCCCCGGAAGCGGTGACCCCCCCGGCGGAAGTGACGTCATCTCCGGCGGCCGCATTCCCAGCGGAAGTGACGTTTCCCCCTCCGGAGGCGATGTCAAAATTTTGCGCGGGAATGGCGCGTTTCTCGGCGGGAACCCGTCCCATCCTCCGGCCTGGTTCTCCACCCGGTGCTCCCGCTCCCCCCAGCGTGAGCTCGTCGAGGATGGAGGCAGCGGCATGGAGGAGATCGGCCAGCCGGGCATGGGCCGACTGGATCGCCCATCCCGACGTCGGCGGACTCCTGGAGGGCCCCGGAGAACCCGAGCCCGCCCCTGCAGACCCGTCCCCCGGAAATGGCGCTCCCGACTCCGGCTCAGCGTCGCCCTCGACGTCCTTCTCCTGGCCCCTGGTGAGCGCTTTCTGTCTTGTTTCCATGTTGGCGAGGTTCGTTGGCCGCTTCTAACACCAGTTGTAGTATTCTTGAATGAGGCAGAGACTTCGTAGAGGCCACACGCTTTTATTCCAATAACACTAGTCCTCCGGACTCACTGGGAGAACAGCCCAACCACACAACCTAGGGAGGTACAGCCTCCGGCTCTCTTCTCCTTACTCCCCTTCCCTAGCCTACAGCTACCCAGTTACTCTCCTTCCCTAGCCTATAGCTACTCAGCCCACTCAGTCCCAGCGGGGCGGCATCCTCGAGGCTTGGGGGTCCAGGATCTCCGGCCGCACCTCCTTCAGCTTCTCCTGAGATTCCCCCTCCGCTCTCCGGGAGCCGTCTTATATCTCCTCCCTCTGAGGGGCGGGGGTGTCTCGGGGCCCTGGCTCTCGCCAGCCCCCTCCCCTCAGAGCGGTTCCAACCACCTCTCGTCCCTGCCGGTCCGGACCGGTCCAGACCAGTACGTACCTCTCCCCTAGCTTGTGTGACCTGTGTGACCTGTGTCAACCTTGGTGTCAACCTTGACCACGACAATAGTTTAAAGCGATTTGAAGCATCATCATTAGACCTCCTTTGCCAGTACCAAAATTTAATAATAGGGGTTTTTCCCCTTTTTTCTGTCAACAAAACTGAAACCTTTTTACGAGGATTCATGTCTGCATTCACCACAATACCTGTAGTCAAAATGCAAAAAAAATACTATGATAATATATGCATTGTCCTTGAAACTGAGAAGCATGTTTTTTTTTGGGGGGGGGCAGCTTTGAGACGTCATATTTGAGGAGGGGGGGGGGTCTGACTTTTTGTGACGCCGTGTGACGAAGGGTTGGGGGGGGGCGTCAAAAATCATCCAAAATCGCGTGACGTCATTTATGGACGGCCCCTAAAGGACCAGAACTCATATCACAACCCTCTGAATTCGCTCTGGAGTCACGAGAAATATCGTGAACAAAACTTACGCAATTGCTGCCAATGCCCAGTATCACAACCCTCTGAATTCGCTCTGGAGTCACGAGAAATATCGTGAACAAAATTTACGCAATTGCTGTCAATGCCTCATATCACAAGCCTCTGAATTCGCTCTGGAGTCACGAAAAATGTCGTGAACAAAACTTACGCAATTGCTGCCAATGCCTCATATCACAAGCCTCTGAATTCGCTCTGGAGTCACGAGAAATGTCGTGAACAAAACTTACGGAATTGCTACCAATGCCTCATATCACAACCCTCTGAATTCGCCCTGGAGTCACGAGAAATGTCGTGAACAAAACTTACGCAATTGCTGCCAATGCCCAGTATCACGACTCCGTTGGTTCACTCGCAGTCACGAGGAATGTCGTCGTGAACCCAGCTGACGGCATTGCTACGACGCAGCGCGCCCTGGGGAAACGACCACGAACCGTGGCCGAGAGAAGAGACGACGGCGAGGAGGAGGATGAGAGAGCCGGAGACTCGGACGAGCCGATGCAATGGAACACAGAGGCACTTTATTTTGAGGGAGCATCGTACGGCACGGCGTGTCGTGCCCCACTACTGCGCCCGCCCCGCCTGCAGTGGTGGGAAGGAGAGGGGGGGTGTTAATTTCGTGAACGAAAACAGTGGCGAACATTATTCCTGAACGAAGTGAGCTTTTGTTGTTTTAGTCGACGGTGACTGCGAGTGGGTTGCAAATGTAACGAGCGAAGAACGAGTTTGTACCGCCCATCACGAGAGTGCCATGGACGACCGCGAGGGCGACTGGGGTTGGAGGAGTGGTGGGTCGAGGTCGTCTCGTTCCCTTGCCCAGAGACCAACACGTGGCGATTGGCCATGTGTCCGAATCTCACGGGGCGTAGATGTCAACTGGCCTAGCACCGGTATGCAGGAGGTTGCGTGGGTTCGATCCCGACCGTGGACGATGCCTGCTGCTGCTGCTGCGTATTTGGAGTCTGCGCGTTTCTCTTCCACGTGGTCGCGTGGATTTTTCTCCGGGTCCTCAGATTCACCCCCCCTCCCTCCCTCCCGTCCTCCTCTACATGCAGAATCAACGTCACGCGTTCAGAGTGATCGGGCTGATGCTACAAATGTCCACGCGTTGAGCCGCCGCCACTTCATTGAGCTGTCATTTGTGGCCAGGTCGCTGATTGAATAACAGAGAGCTCAGTGGGCCCTACCTGGCAAAATAAATAAATGTGTTTCGATAGTTTATTAACGAGATTTGAAGTTCACTCACCGACTGGCTGACCTGCTCGTGCACGGAGGGGACAATCGTGCGCCCAATGTCGCGTTTGAATAACCGAGCGGAGAGTCGCCGTTGGACTTACTGCTCGTAGCAAGACGAACGTTTTATCATCCCGCCTGAGCTGTTGAATTGTGATGGGCAGGCTTAATTATTTTAAAAAAAATTTAATTCAGTTACATTTATTAGGATTTACCCTGTGAGCCATTCGGCTCTTGATTTGGGTTCAACCGCAGAGAGAGGCAAATTCCCTCTCTCTCTCGAGGGCCCTTCTAGCAAAGTACCAGCAGCGTGTTGAGACACCAATTGCAGATGCTGGCTTTGTTCGCGGCCTGTGATCCGGCACTGCGGAGGCGAGGGTTGATGGCTCACACGCGGTTGTGAAACTCCTCCCGTTCCCGAGGGGGGGGGTCGAGGAGAGAGCCGTACCCCGCGGCTCGCCAGGCGAACGCGGCACTGCAAGTGTGGAGTGATCGCCATGCGTGTTTCCGTCTGTTGTGTGTGGGGGGGATGGGGGGGGTAGAGTTTTCACTCGGCGTGCCGTGGGGAGTTGTCTCCGGTGTCCTCGACATGCACAGACAACTCGCCCGTAGGAGACTGAGAACGCCAAGCAAATCACAACCCAATGCAGCAGCAGCAGCAGCAGGAGCTTCCTGAATTTGAGCGCTACGCGACGAGTACGTGGCGGTGCGGTGAACTTCTTTCGCACCGCACGGAGCCAGCCGTGCTGATGGGAGGTGCGGCGGGCGGGGGGGGCAATGCCGAGTCTTTAAGTCGAGGATGCCCGGAATGAGATTCACAGACCAGAGACTCCTTTAACTACTGCGGGTTGTCATCGACGGGACTTGGACTACGGCTGAGACTTTTAAAACAAACTACATCCGCACTCATGGGGTGGTCATGCACGAATACAGTATACATATATACTGTATATGTATGCAGTATGTAGATACTATATATGCATACAGTATATATGCTATATATGAATACGGTATATATATATTTGTCATGCCAAAGACTCGGGTCTCCTTGTTGGCAAACGGCACAATGGAGATGAGAGGCACGAACTGCGCGAGATTGATTATTATACATTTTTTTGCTTCATCCGAACCCAGGGTAAAGGATGGCAAAGAGGGGCCGGATGGAGGCCTTCTCGCTTGCCAAGGATCACCTGGGTGGGTCTGTGTGCGTGGTGGAGAGGGGGGGGGGGTCCGTGTTGAAGATTCTAGCGTTAAACCCAAAAGGGAATCATTGAGCGAGGTGACATTTTCGGTCTTCGAAAGGCCCCACGCCCATCATGGCGAGGTACACACCTCGGCGTGACCCCGCTGATGATGATGCTGCTGCTACTGTCGGTGACAGCGAACCCGCGTCGGTTCCCCGTGCAGTGTTAATTGACCCCCGTTCGGCGGCGTTTGGGTTGTTTTGACTGCGAAGGAGTTGAGTTGTCAGGCGTGAGAGTCTCTCTCTTTGTTGATGTCCTCGTCACGCTTGCCCTTCGCGTGCCTCGGCACACCTGCAGAGCAGACGACTTCACCATTGGACGGGTGATGTACCCCGGTACATCCTGTATCTCTCTCGACGTTTCGTTAATAATAGAACCACTTTATTTCGACGAAGGTAAAATTCAACCAATTTCCGGCCGTATAATTGTTAATATATCGGTTAGTGAGAATTGTATTGTTTTATATTTTAATTATTTCCCTTCTACGTGACTTTACCGAAAGAACCAACAAATATGAATCCTTGCAGTCACGAAAGCTTGAAATCAAAAATATATCGGTTATATCATTACAAACAAAAACGTAGTTAATGTGATTAAAGGGTGCTTCAAAACAATGTGAACACTTCTGAGAATTTGCAACAACAACACAAGCAATGTGGAGACCACCTGGAGAAGATGATTCCATGCACGCGTTGACAACGACGGCGGACAAGTGGAGACTGATCTTCTTGGTTCTTTCGGTAAAGTCACGTAGAAGGGAAATAATAAAATAATAAAAATAAAACATAATAAAATAATTCTCACGACGTTTCGGCAACAACGCAAGCAGCCGTCCTCAGGTGAAGAAGTGGAGACTGACTTTTTGAAGCCATGAACATCCATTTGTTATCATGTACCAGTGTATTATTATCTTTTATTTTTGCAATAACGATAGTCCCATACAAGTGTTAACATTTTTCTTGAAGCACCCTGTATATACACAGAAGGCGATATAAAGAGACCGCGTTAATTAGCACAAAACACACCGCGCCCCGAACCACACGGGGCAATTGTGGGACGCACACACAGCGGCCAAGCCACGTAGAAGGGAAATAATAAAATAATATATATTATTTCCCTTCTACGTGACTTTACCGAAAGAACCAAGAAGATGAATCCCTGCAGTCACGAAAGCTTGAAATCGAAATTTAGCGGCCAAGCGCTGCCAATCTCCAGCACCGGGTCTGGCCTCGAGGGTCACGTGGTGTCTCCGTGCGGCAAGCGACAGCAGGGGCAGCCAGGGCCCAGCACAAACATTTTTAAATGGTTTGAGCTTCGAGTGAGCGATTTTAAAATGTGTTATTGTTATTATTAAGGGTACTTATCAAACACGCTGCGGTAAAAGTACGGAATGTCTGTTCGCTGCAATTTTTGAGGACATCTTTGTATGTATTGTTGTTCTTCTTGGTTCTTTCAGGTAAAGTCACGTAGAAGGGAAATAATAAAATAATAAAAATAAAACATAATAAAATACAATTCTCACGACGTTTCGGCCACAACGCAAGCAGCCGTCCTCAGGTGAAGAACAGGTCTGTCGAAAAGACGCCGAGAATTGTATTTTATTGTTTTATTTTTATAATTGTATTATTTCCCTTCTACGTGACTTTACCGAAAGAACCGAGAAGATGAATCCCTGCAGTCACGAAAGCTTTAAATCGAAATGTATTGTTGTTGTTGAACTTCTTTTGCACCGTACGTGGCCAACCGTCCTAATCGTAAGTGCGGGGGGGGGGGGGGGGTCTTGCTTCTGAACCCAGGACGGGGGCTGCGAGCGACCCTCTCGAGCCGCGAAGGTCAAAAGGGGCCTTTGACCTCCGTGCAGTCTGCCCGTGGAATTTAAGTTATCGATTTGTGAATGGCCAATATTCACCCGAGTATTATTTTGCCTCTGCGTTAACATTATCATTTGTTGTTCGGCTTTTTTAAATGACGCGGCGGTGTGGGGATGTCGTGGATGACGCGCGCGCGTGTGCGCGCGCGCGTGTGTACAGTATTACTTTATTATGTGTTGCTGGGGAGCGGTGGGTAGCGCTTTACGCTTCGAGGCCGCTACGAAGCAGAGTTCGATTCTCAGCCACAGGCCGAACTAGGCGTCGGTGGCGAGCGATACCAACACCGATTCTGAGCCTCCCCTAGGTTGACGCAACCTCCGAGGAGTACTTGGTGCGGTGTGTGTAAATCATTTAGCACTGGAAAGACAAAGGCGGCCCGGGGTGGGGGAGTGCTTTAGGCGAACCCAGCCTTCACGTGCGCCGTTCTGGCCTTCATGCAATCGGCGCTCGCTAACGGCGCTTGCCCCAACGGCCTATCAAAGATTATACGGGTGATGTTTGTCTTTGCACATTATAATTACACGTGTGTACATTACATATGGATGTAATATATATATAATGTATGCGTTTGCGGCTGGCTGCATGTTTACCGAATGCCGAGTGCGGTGACGTCACAAAGCACTGGCACGTGCGTGGAGATTGTACCACGGCCACCATCAGCAACGATCCCACCCACCCCTCGACGCCCACGTGACTTGGACTTGCCCGCAGAACGGTGGAGGACTCGGTCTGGAACAGTCCAACCAAATCAAGAGAGTGGGTGGGGGGGGGGAGAAACATTTGAGGCGCGATGGAATTGGAAAGATCCCTGCAAGCTAAGCAGGTTTGAGCCCTGGGTCGGTTTTTAATGGACGCCCACAGCGCATAAAAATGTGGCTATAGATTCATGCGGTCGTTCTGTAATGTGCTTCCAACGTCGATGGTTGCCCGCCTTCAACCCGCACTGACCCAAACCACGCGCTGGGTCAGGCTGCGCACGGAGTGGGCGGGGCTACCAGGGCAGTGGGCGTGGTTATGTAAAAGTGGGCGGCGCCGACGAACGGAGGGTGGTGGTGAGGATGGGGTGGAGTGGTGAGGATGGGGTGGAGGGTGGTGGTGAGGATGAGGTGGAGTGGTGAGGATGGGGTGGAGTGGTGAGGATGGGGTGGAGGATGGTGGTGAGGATGGGGTGGGGGGGTGGAGGGAGGTGGGAGGGCCCTCCTCCCCCCCCAGCTGTTGCCGTGTGCTTTTATCCGGTCCGTTTATACAAATACAGCCCGTTTCTTACACAATGTTCATCACCTTGTCTGGTGTTCATCTTTCTCGGCCTGCGGGGAGTGCATCGGTTGTGTGCGTCTGGGCGTCTAAGGCAGGTGGGGGGGGAGGGCGGGGTTGGCAAGCGAAGTAACAAGAAGATCCGTTTCGTTGACCTCTCTCCAAATTCGGCAAAAGAAAGCCCGTCGCGATATTTCGAGAGCCGCAATATTCGTGGTGAATACGAGCCCCCAACGTCACCAACTCCTTAAGAGAGCCACCGCATGCGGCTCCAGTGCAGAGCAGGTGGGTTAAAGAGTACATCGCAAAGACAAAGATCCCCCGTGTAGCCTTAAAGGACTGTTGGGGCAAGTGCTGTTAGCGAGCGCCTACGAAGGCCGGCACGGCACACGAGGGGGTGGGTGGCCAGCACCACGCCCGGCCGCCTTTGTCTCCCCGGCGGCGATGTTTACACACCGCACCAGGTACTCATTTGAGGCCGAATCGACCGAGAGGAGGCCCAGGATCGGTTCGGATAATCGTCGTGAGTAGGAAACCAACTCGGCTCGTTGGGTTCGTAGCACAGCGCGCTAAAGACTACACCACCACTCCACACAGACACCCATCGACTCAAATGGACTAACAGAGGGACCTATACTCGCATAAAAAGACCCACACTTGAACAGAAACCCGTGTGCATCAGCACAGAACCCAATGACGAACGTAGCCTATCACAGGGGCTGCAGCATTTGGGGCTTCAATGCAGCTGCTGGACAGCATGGCGATGTTGGGGAACAACCAGTTGACGGTTGCGAGGTGCAACAGAACTACAGCACAACGACAGCACCCCCCCCCCCCCCGTACTGCCCCCTGCAACCCGGCACGGTGGAGCCGCGGCCATCAGAAGGAGCGCCCCCGTCTCAAATCCAGCTTGGCTTGCGGGGGCCGAGCGGGCAGGCGAGGCCACGGGGGGGGGAGGGGTGGGGGACGTACTCTGGACACCGCTTCTCGCCAGCCGTGTCCCCGCGTGTCCCCACCGCGTGTCTCCCCCATGCTGACTCAGACGCTGGCGTGGTGTCAAGCTCATTGAGAGATGGGGGTGGGGAAGTCCCCTCGGGGGCTAAAACTGGGTCCCCCCCCCCCTCTTACCTTCCTCCACCCCCACCAAAAGTCTCGACCCAACCCAGTAACGTGGCTGGCGTAGAGGCAATGCAACGACACGGGAGGGGGGGGGGTTTAAGGGGGGGGGGGGTTACAAATGGGGACATTGGACAGCCCCCACCCACCCTCCCACTTCATTCCTTGCACCAGGGCCCATGCCAGCTATGCCAGCCATGCCAGCGAAGATGTTCGTAGACCCACGCAGTGACCCATATAACCAGAACTCCCACGGAGCCCACGACGACGACGCGTCTCCCTCGCACACGAGACACCCGTGCGCCGCCGTAGGAGCCCATGCACGAACCCAGCACCCGACGGACTAACGTGGAGACCCAGAAGACGAAAACAAAGAAACTTGCGCAGTACCTGAACTCGTACTCGGACCACAACACAGGGCTCTCGTACGGTAACCGTAGGGTCCAGAGACTCGCAAGACCCAAATTTCGATTGAAAGCTTTCGTGACTGCAGGGATTCATCTTCTTGGTTCTTTCGGCAAAGTCACGTAGAAGGGAAATAATAAAATAATACAAATAAAACAATAAAATTCTCACGACGTTTCGGCCACAACGCAAGCAGCCGTCCTCAGGTGAAGAACAGGTCTGTCGGGAAGACAGCGTCTGAGAGACCTGTTCTTCACCTGAGGACGGCTGCTTGCGTTGTGGCCGAAACGTCGTGAGAATTATTTTATGTTTTATTTTTATTATTTTATTATTTCCATTCTACGTGACTTTACCGAAAGAACCAAGAAGAAGAAAGACCCAACGGTGAAGCAAATCGAGCGGCCAGTCGGTGGCACAAGAGCCCAGCATGTCAACCACGGCGAGACTCTCAAACCAACCACCGCACCCCTCCCGATGACCGGGACCAGCCGTTGCGTCCAGCGGTGGAGGGGCAGCGACGCACTTAAGACGCCAGAGATGTCAAGAGCAGGTTTTTATTGCGACAGCAGACGCATCGATTACACCAACTCCCCCCCCCCCCCCTTTCACGCATTTGGCCCCACCTCCCCACCCCCCCTCCAAATGCCAATCTGCGTCGTCGCGCGTTAAAAACAAACAAACGCCAACGTGTTTGCTGGATTATAAAAGTTAAACATTCGTGCAAACGGCAAGTGTAAAAAAAGCCAAACTCTACAAACCGTAACCCTCCATCAATCATCGCGGTCCTCGCCTCTCCGAAAGTGATTTCCATGTGGACGAGACCCCCCCCCCACCCGGCGGATCCCAACACCGCACCGGTACAGCACCGTGACCCCCCGAACACGCGAACGCTGCTCTTACCATAGTGTAATGCGGGCGTAAACGGCCTCGCGGATATGACGTCATGGGGGGGAGGAGTTAGGTCACGTGTGAGAGAGGGGTGAGGTCTTAAGGGAGAGATACCGGAAGAGACGGGGGAGTGTGGGAGATAGAGTTAGAGTGAGGCCACGCAGGGCGGAGGTCGGGGAGTGGCGAGATCGCCACACACGCAGAGTAAGACTCGGCACCGTCGGCCAGCGGTGACCGAGCGCGGAGGAACGAGGAACAGCGGTGGAGCTGCAGTGAGGGCAGCCGGAGGACTGCACAGGGGATCTGCAGCGGAGCTGCAGAGGTGTGGAGGCTACGGGAGCGAGGGCAGCTATGGAGCTGCCAAGCGGAGAGCTCTGAGCGAGGGCCGTGTGGGACAAGTGTAAGAACCCGAATAAAGGACAACGGAGACAGACCCAGGATCGAGTCTTTATTACAATAGTAAAATACCAACTACCAGAACAATGTTAAAAAGTCAACTTGAAAAGAACCCCCCCCCCCCCCCTAAAAACAAAAAGGTATGAAAACATTTTAAAAGCGAGAACAAGACACGACTGTCACGTGGCCACAGTCGCGGGCGCAACGTTAAAATGAGAATTAAAAAAGGAATTCAATTTTCAGATGGAGCTGCCCGGGGCTGAGATTCAGAAAATACTCACCCCCCCCCCGCATCCACTGTCAGGAGTGGGGGGCAGGGTGGAACAGCTTGTGCCCTCCTCCCAGAACAGATATTCTATTTGAAATAACACCCCGTGTCTGCATCACACTGCCAAGCGTTGCCGAGGCCTGCGAAGCACGAGCAGGAAACCGAGTGGGGCGCAGGCAGCGCCGCGTTGGTCAGAGTGAACACGTGCACCAGCGGGTCCAGGAGGGCCAGCGGGAACAGGAGGGATAGCGGGCCCACGTGCGGCACTAGGGGGCCCACGTGCGGCGCTAGCGGGCCCACGTGCGGCGCTAGCGGGCCCACGTGCGGCGCTAGGGGGCCCACGTGCGGCGCTAGCGGGCCCACGTGCGGCGCTAGCGGGCCCACGTGCGGCGTTAGCGGGTCGGCGGGCAGCGCTAGCATACTCCAAGACAGAGCCTCGCACAAGAGCGCGCTGGTCAGCTGCACGTAGAACGAATGATGCCCTGTGTGTAGGTAGAGCCAGAGGCACCGTTTCAGCGAGCTCAGAGGGCAATCGCCGTGCAGGTCACCTGTGGCGGAGGAAGAGACAGAGACGGAATTACACCACGAGCAGCGAGAGAAAGCGAGTGTGGGAAACAGTGTCGCAGCCACAAGCAAAATGACAGATCCCCCCCCTCCCCCCCCCCCTGTATCTTACATGTAACGAAGATTTATAATGAAGCGCCTTACGGCAAATATAAAAAAAGGGGTTGGGGTAGGGCTGGTCATATCCGGGGAGCGGGGGTCAGGGAGTAGCAGCAGGCATCGTGATTAGGGGTAGGGGGCGGGAAGTAGCACTCGGATGGCCTTGGGAGAAAGGGGATGGGTTTTAGTCAGGGTTGCTGGGAGCAGGTGCTGTTAGCGAGCAGCACCTATGAAGGCCGGCACGGCACACGAGGGGGGTGGGTGGCCAGCACCACACCCGGCCGCCTTGGTCTCCCTAGTGGCAATGTTTACACGCCGCACCAGGTACTCATTTCAGGTCGAGTCGACCTAGGGGAGAACCAGGAACGGTTCAAATATTCGTCACTTATGCGAGCGGGAATTGAACCTCGTTTCGCCGGGTTCGTAATGCAGTGCGCTAACTGCTACACCACCGCTTCAAACACACCGACACACCAGTTATGTTCAAGACCCTGTATTGGCAGAACAGGCACATCGATGGAAATCAACTCAAGCCTCCTATACACCACGTGACTGTTTTGGTCAGCCCCTGCCACCATGGAACTCCTCTTCTCACCACCCCGTGAAAGAAAAACACACGACGTGTCTCTGTGCAGAAGCTCACTCCTGATCACTCCTGCCTTCTCTCGCTCTCTCATCTCCCACTTCCTCATCCCCTACACAAAATCTTTATACTGGAGAAATACGATGAGCTGCAAAGCTCTTTTTCACAGATGTCCAGTAAGGGCGGGTCAGAGCGTTTACAACAAATACAAACGAAAGTATAGGAAGGTCTTCTTGGTTCTTTCAGTAAAGTCACGTAGAAGGGAAGTAATACAATAATAAAAATAAAACATAATAAAATATTTTATTACGTTTTATTTTTATTATTTTATTACTTCCCTTCTACGTGACTTTACCGAAAGAACCAAGAAGATGAATCCCTGCAGTCACAAAAGCTTTAAATCGAAAGTATAGGAAGGGTAAACTTGGAAAAAAAAGGAATTTTTTATGTTACCAGGCAAGGCCCACTGAGCCATGTAGCTTTTTTTCAGAAGCGACCTGACAGCTCAACAAAGCGGCTTATCACGTGGACATTTACAGCAGCCAAAATCTTAAAAAAAAAAAACGCACGGTTTCTAAAACGTGGAGGAAAAACGCAGAGGGCCCAGAGAAAAATCCACGCAACCACGGGGAGAGAGACGCAAACTTCAATTATACAGCAGCAGGCGTCAGGGTCGGGATCGAACCCCCTGCCTCTTCCTGCATACCACGCGAGGTAGATGACAGCACGCGCCACCATGGTGCCCTTTAAACATAAATAACAAAGCATACAAGTTAAAATTCACTCTCACCCTCCCCTTCCTCTTATTGGCCGATGCTCCTCTCTCATCCTGCTGCTCATCTCAACCTTATGGGGGGGGGGGGGGGGGGGGGGTGTCTTCCATTCCGGTGTCTCCTTTCCTGGTCACCTTGCCCCTGTCGGGCAAACGACTCGACCGACCTTCGCTGTGTGTGTGTGCGCGCGCCACGGATAAACATGTTAAATTATTCCCGATAGATGGAGACGGAGAGAGACAGGCAGAGGTAATTGTCAGAGGAAACACGACAGTTATTGAACCTGCAATTTGGGGCGGCGGGGGCCCAGCGGCACGTGGCGGAAGAAAGTTCCAGAATAAACGGGGGACGCAGTAGATGAACCGTGACCGCCCTACCCCCCCGAAGGTGAAACTGGGGATCATCATCATCAAGTCACCTGGGCCACGTAGGGTCGGGCGCGCAATGCACGCCGCCGCTAGATGCACGCCGCCGCTAGATGCACGCCGCCGCTAGATGCACGCCGCCGCTCTGTTGCTCAAGAGCGCACGTCTCATTTTCGAGGGGGGGGGGGGGGGGGGGGGAGGTGGTGTATTTTGAAACGTTTCTGTTCTCCAAATTCCGAGTCTGCTGCCATCGCGGCGCGATACCACAATATAAAACGATCCACCGTCGTTGACAGAATAGGCAAATCCGTCTCCGTCACGCGCCTACCACGTGTACGGACACGCGCACAGCTCAGGGCGGTGCCGGGGAGGGTCGTGGGGGAACCCCAGAGCAGCCACACACTTCCCCCCCGCCCCCTTCCTTCCCCAAGTGCTCTCCTCGCAAGACTTACGAGACCAAACATAGGCAGGGGTAAGACAGCGGCGCGGTCGCGCACGTACACACCGTAAAAAAACGGACAAGGCTATTGAGGATGGAACGGATCAGAAGGAAGTCCCCCCCCCACCCACCCACCGCGTGACCCCGCGTGACCCCGCGTGACCCCACGAACAACCTCGCGTCCAGTTTCCACGGCATGGCACAGGGCAACGGTGCGTCAGCCCGAACTCCTCCTGGAAGGAAGAGACGTTCACTTTTCCCTGTCCGTGTTCCGTTAAAATTATAACGGAGCGGCACACTCGGGCAGATGGGCGCTCGGAATCGCGAGAGAACGGGAGATTAAAACGCACGGATTAGGAGAACACGCGCAGGGTTCCAAATAATTCCGTGTTTAATATTCATCCGGCAGTGGATAATCGCCCAAGATGATGATGATGATGATGCGTGGGAGAGATTCATAATTGGAATTACATCGGAGACAGGAAGAGGAGCACTCAGGAGACGGAAGGATTTTCTTCCAGCAGTGGAAAAAGCATCTTCAGAGAATCGTGGAAAGATGCCGGATTGGAGTTGGTGCAACGAGACAGAATTTGCGCAAGCAACGGACAACCTTCGTGACCTTTGGCCACTCGGGGGATAGCCCACGACAACGACGATGATGATGATTGCACAGGGGAGGAGATGCTCGCCTGGGATTAGACTGGATGAGACCGAGAGAGAGGGGAACACGTGGATTAGAGGACACACGTGGAAGTTAAGAAAAAACAAAACATGCCAAACTGGGGTAGAGCAAAACAAAAAGATGCAAGTGAAGTGCGCCTGGGGGAGTGAGCGGATGGAGGCCGAGATCGAGAGAGATGCTTCAAGAAAATCGTCACAGAGGACACAGATTTGTGGGGGCCTAGGCCCAGAATGGAGCCCCCACCCCCTACCCCCCCACGTCAGGTTTGGAGCGCTGTCGGGAGGACAACCCCACCGTGGGACTGGATTCTGCCAGTCTTCCCTATAGCTCCGAGACAAACACTCACCCCCCCCATCAACTCAACCCCCCCAACCAACCAAAAGCACAACCGCTACCCCAAGCCACCAGTCACAACCCATGCACCACGACCACTACACTTTCCCCCAACAACCCAAAAAAACCCACCCACTATCAGCCTTAACTTCATCACCTCTTACAATCCTAACAACGTCTCGTAGTGATAAGAGACTCCCGCCAACGGCGCGTGGACGATGGGAAAATCGCCACTCACAAAGCATCTCCATTACAGCGCCAAGACTTTTGGGGCGAGTGCCTTTTAGCGAGCATCTACGAATGCCTGCCACTGCAACCACAAACCTCACTGACCCACTTACAACACGGTGACACACTGACACACAACACCACCACCACCACACAACCCTCCCTCGACCAGTGAAATCCATTTGAAACCCTGCACCATCACCCTCATTCATTGTGTTGAGCACTACGTGCAGTCTTTGATCACCGCTCCTCCTCCCTCCCAATACGTTTCCATTCATTGGCTACCACAGTCTGATAAGCTCTCCAAACCCCCCCCCCCCTCTGCACCTCCCTTCAACTTGCTTATAAGGGATTACATCTTGAATCATTGCTTCACTTGATGCAGCTAATTCGGCTGTGACGGTCCCACCTGATGACGGGGACTTGTGTTGCCTCCGAAACGTCGTGATTTTTATTTTTATTTTGTTTTATTTTACTTTCATTAATTTTAATGTTTTACCTACGTGACTTTACCGAAAAAACCTAAGAATATGAATACCATCACCCTCGCCACGACCACATCAACAGCATCTCCTCCTTCTCCTAACCCACCTACCACCTCGCATAGCCTGCGTGACAGCACTTGCCAGCCACGCAAAAGGCAAAGCAGACTGCAAAAAATTAACCCGTAAAAACAAAGTTTTTCACTATAAATCCTTTATATGCGTGGCGGCTAGAGTCCTCTCGTCCTCTGGCTTGAGATGGCTGCCACCTATGGGTCAGATGATTGCATTGCACCATTAAGCAATTGGTAATTAAATATAAAAAAAAAATCCTAAAAAGTGTAACATTTTGGAATTTTCACGAAAATCAATTGTCACGCACAACGAGTCTGTGTGCAAAATGTCAGCTCGATTGGATCACGGGAAGTGGGTTAAAAAACGACCGAAAGATTTGCACGGTCGTAAGCGCGCAAGTAAGCAAGCAAGCGAACTTAATATAAAGGATTTAAAAAGCGCCCTCTCACATTCCCTTGTATAGCCGCGTGGCAGAGCGCCAGAGGGAGTGCCCCCCCGTTACTTAAACGACCCGAGACCACTGCCCAAGCTCGCCAACCCCGAGCGCATCGCGGTGGGGGGGGGGGGGGGTGTGTTACGATTCGACAGCTCCAAGGCAGTCACCGTGCAGTTGGCGGTCGCCACGCAATCCGAGTCAAACGGAGGCCGCTAGCTGCTCGATCAGATTGGAACGCGCAGGTTAACGTGGCGAGGATCACGATTCATGCTCGACTTTCAGGGTCAGGGGTCTCCTAACGATGTGGCCAAATCTGCGTTCACCCGACGCGGCCACACAAATTTAAACAGCCGATTTCATCTGCATTTGACAAGATCAGTATTAATAGCCCAATCCAAACACCAATTATAAATCGTGCAGTCACATTGAATTTGCTGCAGAGTCTAGATTTGATAAGCCAGTGAGAGCACGCACATAGATTCTGAGTCTAACGTTAAATATTCCATGGCTGAGCGAACGAGACAGATTCTATCATGGGGCATTTTTCCCCCAGTATCAATGCATGAAAATAAGAATATACTACGTGACTTTACCGAAAGAACCAAGAAGATACTGTTAGTTCTTTCGGTAAAGTCACGTAGGTAAAAAATGAAATTAATGAAAATAAAATAAAAATCACGACGTTTCGGAGGCAACACAAGTCTCCGTCATCAGGTGGGACCGTCACAGCTAGATTTGCTGCATCAAGTGAGGCAAGGATTCAAGATGTAATCCCTTAAATAAGAATAAGTTTTAGACAGATTCTGTGTCACCGAGCCAGACGATATGCAGTCACACATACCATAGCCATGGCAGTCGCGGCAGGCGATCAGATCCTGCGTCTCCATGACCGAACGAGCAAAATCAGATTCTCCAGCTCCAAGCGCTTAACAACAAGGCATATCGGTTTCCACAGCTCCGCGTTGCCCGCTGACATTGCACAGCGCAGACAACGAGGCCACGGAACGCTTCCGTGAGATGGCGGCGACGGGCCCCAAGGACGCACCCGGCACCACGTGTGATCGTGCAGAGATCAACAAGAACGAATCCTCCCACAATGCAAGATGTTGTGTCTATACCCCCTTTTTTTATTTTATTATTTTCATTAAGAATTATTCTGCCAACATATATAATAACGTTTTTTTTTAATAGAACGTGGGAACGAACACGCCCCCACACTTCCACAGATGTGCGCATACCTCACCTCAAAAGGGCTAGAGGGCATGAAAGAGGGCAATAAAGGTAATAAAAACTCCCCTAATTTCACACAAGAGGAACAAGGGAGGGGGGAATTGCAGGCGGGGGGGTTAGGATGACAATTTCGTTAAAAAGCCTTACAAAAAAAAACCCTTTGATAAATACAAAACCAGGCCACGAAATATATAATTATATTCTTAACAAAGAAAACAACATTGACGACAAAAAGCACAGACGGGTTTTGAACCATGTTAGATAAACAAAGTTACCAACTTAGCCATGAATATTAAGCAAACAATATCTATCCTCACTCCAATTGGAAACCAGACTACAGTCGGCACCAAGGTCGCAACCCATCATTGTTAATTAAATACTGACATTATTTACCGTTAAATAATTTCTACACGGCCGGGCCGAAGCATTAAAAAAAAATTATTATGGCATTTGACTTCACAAGAAGTCAAATAATAAGTACGGAATTAAAGTGGATCTCCTAGAGGAGCTAAGGGCGGAGAAATCTCTCATAATTAACCAAACGCAACACGGCCGTCTTTGTTTTCCCGAAGAGGATCTCCACACCCACACACCAGGGGCCAGGAGATTGCCCCAATAAAGGTTGGAACAATGGCTCAGAAAGGAAATGAACACATGCCTCCAAAGATAATTAATAAGAGCATGCGCCGGGTGCTTCCACCGCGGAAACAACCGTCTTTGTCTCCCCGCAACACAAACAGAAGATATGACGCCCAGAGAGCAAGGGAGGAGATCATTGAGCTCGCTTAACGCGTAGGTTCTCGCGGCAATATTGTTCATAACAAAGACAGGGAGTATGATTTATAACTCGGTGCGAACGCGAGTCGTCGGTCTGGTTAATGGATAACTTGGGTGTCGCCGTCGCGAGGCCCCCCCCCCACCCCTTCTTCCAGAATGATTACACAGCTGTGTCTTCAAAGCTAATAAACATACGGACAAACACACACGGACGGACAAACACACACGCGCACGCGTCGACGCCCACCCCCACAGGAATGTTTTATAACACAGCCTTTTGAACAACTCAAAGAAAAAACTGAGTGGATTTTCCCGATATAAGCAGAGGCAAAATCCACAAAAAGCATCTCGTCGTCGGGGCTTCAGCCCCCACCAGATCGTCAGGGCTCCGGCCCCACCACAGATCTTCACGGGCTTCGGCTCCATCTCATCTCGTCTCCGGGCTAAGGCCCCCACCAGAGATCTCCAGGGCTACAGCCCATCTCTCCTCGTCGCCGCCAACGAAGAAGCTCTCGTCATCCAGAAGGACGAGGCTCGTGGGGTGGCGACGTGCATCGCCTTGACGTGCATCGCCGAGGTGCTCGCCTGCCGCACACGAGTGAACGAGCCAGCTCCCTTGCCGCCACCACGCCGAGGTGCTCGCCTGACCACGCAAACGAGCGCGGCCGCGCCGTCAATCTTCGTACGGGCTCAGCCGAGGGAGGAGTCGGAAGCAGCCGATCACCGCAGCCGCGCCAGCCAGAGGGTCCTTCTCCGAAAGTCGTTCGTACCCACAACTTCCCTCACATAGGCTCACACGCGCACGCGTCGACGCCCACCCCCCTGTGAGACTATCTATTTCGTCCTTACCATCATATCAACCCTACACAATTATCGGAAGACTGATTATCAATTACATGAACCATCAGCTGGCCATGAGGAATCGTGGCCCATCGAGTGATTAAGAGTCCGTCGGTTATAAGAGTGAGGTTGTTTTCCGTGCCTTTCCCTTGTTCCGCTCATCACATAGGCGATCAATAGACTCGTCGAGGCAAACTCAAACTCTCGAAATCCTCATTACGAATCGACCCATACACAGAGAGAGAATATCTTGTCAAACCAGTTTCCTTTGTCATAGAGTCTCGCCGAAGCATTAATTAAAACAGAGCAATATTCACTCTCCCACCAACACACCCACCCTCACGCTCCATTGTCTCAAACCTTCCGTTAACAGATGTAATCTTGCCGACGAATCGATTGAAGTATGCTTCGCTTTCGGGGTACAATAAGTGCTTTTATTACCGCCATATGAAGTGTGTCATGCTTGTTTTAAACTCGGCCAGTCGCCGATTGTGATCGATACATGGGGATGCCTGGTGGAAAGGTAGAGGTTACGATTGTTAGGAGGGTTTTTAGTCATTCAGTTCGTTAAATGCATAATCTCGCAAATGCATAAGTGTTTATTCATTCATTTTAGTTAAATGCATAATCTCACAAATGCATAAGAGTTTTAGTTATTCATTTTAGTTGAATGCATAATCTCGCAAATGCATAAGAGTTTTAGTTATTCAATTTAGTTAAATGCATAATCTCGCAAATGCATAAGAGTTTTAGTTATTCATTTTAGTTGAATGCATAATCTCGCAAATGCATAAGAGTTTTGAGTTATTCAATTTAGTTGAATGCATAGTCTCGCAAATGCATAAGTGTTTATTCTTTCATTTTAGTTAAATGCATAATCTCGCAAATGCATAAGAGTTTTGAGTTATTCAATTTAGTTGAATGCATAGTCTCGCAAATGCATAAGCGTTTTAGTTATTCAATTTAGTTAAATGCATAATCTCGCAAATGAAGAAGTATTTTTAGTTATCCATTTTCGTTAATTGCATAATCTTGCTCATGAATTTATTGACGCATGTTTGACCTGCATGTTAGAATGTCACATGTTGTTTAGAATAAAATTGTTATCACAGAAGCATATCGAGTGTTCCTTCCAAGTCCATGCAAAACTGTCTTATTCTTGAGAACTGTATCCTGTGATGAGATCTGAAACTGGAGACCTAAAATAACATAAAACACACTAAGATAATCGGTAAATGTTTAATCAATGATAATCGTGTTATTCCGATTGATATAACTCTGGATAAACGAAACTAAGCCCAATTATCATAACTGCACACATTAACATAATCGCAAGCTTCCGCATAAATTACTACGATTATCTCCGTGATTATCATAATTTATGCATATTAATACACACATTAACATAAATAATGCGATTTGCGCATTTTTCGGAAAATTATTAATTTTTCTTATTTTTATCAAAATTTCATAAGCCAACACATACAACAGTGAGCAGCAACATTGTTAACGCCACTTTTAATTACCAGGTTTGCTTGTTCACCGTAAATACTTTGATGGCGATCGAAGGGGTTTGTCTGTTACTCGACAGCCACTATGAGTGTAATTGTTCACAAGGAGAATAAAAAAACTGGGTCATCATCAGGAAAACATTTTAAAAAAAGCTATTCTCATCAGGCCCCACGGTGTACGCAAATGAAGCCTGCAACTCGTACGAGGTATTTCTAATTGGCACGTTTACAGCTCGGAGATCGTTAACCCGTAATCGGATTCTAAGTCTCAACCGCACAAATCCAAATTGGATTCTGCACCCAAGCCAGTGAACATTTAAATAATTCCATAGCCGTTCAAGCTAATCTAATTACTTTACAAAGCTCCAAGGCGGTAAAACTACAATCCGTTTAACACACACAAAAAAACTGATGTTTACAAATCTTGGGTGAAAACGCCACGTTGGTTTCCTTTCATTTCCGGTGAGACCCCAAGCGTCACAGCGCCACCACGACGACAATGCTGGAGCTTCAAGCAGGATCACAAATTAGAATTTCAGTTTTCTTGGGTCTTTCGGTAAAGTCACGTAGATAGGTTAAAAGAAAACAAGCGGTCGTCTTCAGCAACAGACGACCGCTTGTGTTGCGATCGAAACGTCGTAGTTTGTTATTTTCTTTGAACCCATCTACGTGACTTTACCGAAAGACTCAAGAATATTAATTCCTGCAGTCATAAAAGCTTTAAGTCAAGATTTAGAATTGCAGTACACCGGCCAACGTTCGGGCCCAACGTTCGACGTTTACTGGGCGATTCTGCCCGCGCCCCCCGCCACCCAATCTTTTCCAACCTTCAATTCCAGACGTTAACCGCCGTCCGATTTAGAGAGGACTAAAACGAGACGTCTTCATTAATCCGTCTCTCCGCAGAAACTAAAAAATTAAAATATTTTTTTACGTTTTAACATCCCATCGGCCTCACGGACCTGTTGGGATTGAAATGCTTCAGCAGCGTCGACTTTAACACAACGAGCAGCAAACATTAATTCTGGGTCAGTTTTGGCAGCCAGGCTTTGCTGGAATCAATCAATGGTGGCGGGGTGCCCCACGTTACAGGCAAGGACCCCTCTTGATGACATGGAGTTGGGGGGGGGGGTGTTTGATCCTCACCTCTACCCCCCCCCCTCCCGACCTCACCCAAAGTAAATTCATAGCAGTCTCCGACACTCAGGTCTCAACGCAGTCACTCACAAAGACAATTCGACTTTAAAACACAAAGACCCCTCCGTATAGCCTTAACCGACTGTTGGGGCAAGCGTTGTTAGCGAGCAGCTACGAAGGCCGGCACGGCACACGAGAGCGTGGGTGTCAATCATCTATGCCCGGCCGCATTTCTCTCCCCAGTGGTAATGTTTATACACTGCACCAGGCACTCATTTGAGGCCAAGTCGACCTAGGGGAGGCCCAGGACCACCGTGAGAGGCAATCAAACTCGGGTTGTTGGGTTCACAACGCTAAACGCTACACTACCACTCCCCACACCCATTGACTCAGACATCCCCGTACTAAAAGATCACCCTTGCACGAACAGAGACCTATAAGACTCGCATTAAAAGAACCATACTTGCACAGACCCATGCACCAACACAGAAACACATGCATCAGCTTACAACCCACCGACTAACACAGAACCTATAGACGGTCGTGAAAACACACACGACAAACACAACATGCCCCCTCCTCCACCCCATGGGTCTCACCACTGGAGATCTCCGTGTTGAACGCGAGGAGCTGGTTGGCCGCGGGGGAGAGGGCTTCGCGGAGCCACGCGTGCTCCGAGTCGCACAGCCACTGACTGAGGCACCACTTGCGAGTCAGAAAGTCGCGCAGCCACACGAGGTACTCGACGCGGCCCGTCCGCAGGTAGAGCCTGTGGGGGACAGGAGCAGGTTACAGGCGTACGCTCACGGGGATGTGGATGGAATATAGTTGTGGGTGCGCACAGGGTGTGGGGGAGCCTTAATCATCAACACTAGGGAGAAAAAGGGGGCCGGGCCGTGGTGCTAGTCACCCACCCCTATCGTGTGCCGTGCCAGCCTTAATTAGGTGTTCGCTAACAGCACTTGGCCCCAAAAGTCTGTTAAGGCTAAACTGAGGGGAGGAGTTGTCCGTGTGCAAGTTTAACTTCTTTCGCACCGTACATAGCCAACCGTGCTAAAGCGGAGTTCCTGGGGAGGGGGGGAGACACCTGCACACAAAAATCGGTTCTAAAGAAATGAGTTTGTCAATCGAGATGATTTCAAAGTGCATAGCTCCTCGTGGCTCTCTCTTAAAATCGGAAGAGTGCATTCCAGACGGCCGCAAGAGCGCATGCAAAAGCACACGCGACACGGTGACCGTCCTGTGTCCTGCGCAGAGGTCGCAAACGGGTTTTGATTCCTTACCCGTACCCGGCCGCACCAGGGTCGCAAACGGCTACCCGTACCCGGCCGGGTACGGGTAGCCGGGTATCGGGTAGGGTACGGGTATTGGGTACCCGATTGCGACCTCTGGTCCTGCGGTGTGCGGTGTGCGTGCGGAGTCACTCGTAGTAGGGCGTTGGGTGGATGAGAGCCCAGCTCGTCTGGCTGTGCGCCACCCTCTGCAGCTTCAGCACCCTGCCCAATGTGACCTTCACAGAGTCCCAGATGGCGTTGCGGCTCACAGGCCCGGCCGTCAGCTGCGGTTGCATGGCACGCACCGCCCCCACCAGCGTGTGCATGTATACCTGCGGGGGGGGGGGGGGGGCGGCACGGCATACACAAAGAGCCAATGTGAGCCGGGCTGGCAGCAGTATAGCAAGTAGGTTATCTTTAGTGGGGCAAGGTTGGGAGGGCACGGCTGACAAGGTGTGTACGTACAAGGGACACGGGCTAATGGAAGTGGTTCGTGTGGAAAATCTACATCTGGGAGACAAAGGCGGCCGGGCGGCATGCTAATCACACCGGCCCCTCGTGCGCCGTGAAGGCCTTCATTGGTGCTCGCTTTACAGCACTTTCCCTCAAAGTCTGTTAAAGGCTATACGGGGGATCTTTGTCCTTGTGCTAATCAGCGCGTTTGTCTAGTGTAGCTACGAACCTGGCAACCCAAGTTCTAGTCTCGCTTATGGTCAACACCAGTGAGGATCATCTGAACCGATCCTGGGCCTCCCCTAGGCCGACTCAGCCTCAAATGAGTACCTGGTGCGGTGTGTTAAACATCGCCACTGGGAAGACAAAGGCGGCCCGGGCGTGGTGCCAACCACCTACCCCCGTCGTGTGCCGTACCGGCCTTCATTAGGTGCTCGCTAACAGCACTTGCCCCTACAGTCTGTCAAGGCTACACGGAGGATCTTTGTCCGCCTTTGTTAGTGGTAGTGGCGGTGGTGGATGCGGGGGGGGGGGGGGTCACCTTTCGGCGCTTGAATTGGGTCCAGTCCCTCCTGGTGAGCCAGGCTTGCAGGGAGCGGCACGTGGACACGTAGTAGCGGACCGTGGCGATGCCTGCATCGACGTGGTGGGGCAGAGCAGCGAGTCCGGGTACTGCAACACGAGTTCCCCCATTGCCAAAACCAGCCCCCCCCCGTTGGCAGATAACAGAGCCAGTATCCGGCCTCGCGTTCCACATTTTTGGGTGGAATGTTGCGAATCCCCTTTCCCCGTGGGTGCCGAGGAGGATTCCCGTACACCCTGGCTCGCTAGGAGAAGGCGGCACAGGAAAGCGTGGACCCCCCCCCCCCGCCCGTTCCATCCGCGTGGAATCGCGCATTGCCCCATCGTGCGCGTGGGGTTCCCTCTGGGTGCTCCGGTTTCCACCCCCCGTAACCAAAAAAAAAAAATCGCCCGTTAAAACTAACTAACACCAGGTAAGGCCCACCGAGCTACGTAGCTATTTTTGCAGGACAGACCTGGCTATCACAAATAACAGCTTGACCAAGTAAGTGGCCTACCATAGTGCGGATATTTACAGCAGTTGCCAAATACTCTCAATGCATTCATTGGCCGATAAGACCCGACAGCGGTGACGGGCGACCCAGACTCTCGTCTGTGGGCCATGTGAGCGGCCATCCACCCCCCCCCCCCATCACAATACTTCAAGTTCTCTCCCACCCTCATTCTTTGAAGATCCTTCAAAACCTCACCACCATTCTCGATCCATCTCCAGCCATCTGCAACCACCCTCTAACCCGCCCCCCCCACCCCATATACCACCTCCTCCACCCCACCCAATCACCTCTCAATCTCAGTTCTGTACACCCACACCACCACTCCACCCCTGTACCCTGGCGGCTCTACACACACTCGACACACTTCAATAATCCACCCCCATCCATCACTTAATCCTTCAAGTTAATACGCATTGCCACATCCACCTCTCTCCATGCCTTGCCCACACTTCCAAATGCTCCAGTTGTTTCCACCGCTACCAATCAATTTCCAGCCCCCCCAATTCCTTACTCAACCCCCACCACGCCACACCCGTCTGACATCACCGCGTCCATACTTCCACAATCTCCCTCCAACGACGCGACTTCACTCACCGGCCTCCTCATCCGCCATGGCGAGCCGCCCCTGCAGATAGTCTCGCGTCACCTGGTGCATGTCGGCCACCCTCGACACCCCCCCATCGCACATCTTCGGGCGCTCTGAACTGCAGGGTGGGGGGTGGGAGGTGGGGACACAGCCAAGAGTGGTGGGCAGAGGTTGAGCAAAGGGTGAGGAGAGGTCTAAACTAAACCATTATTTTAAATTTCGATTTAAAGCTTTCGTGACTGCAGGAATTCATCTTCTTGGTTCTTTCGCTAAAGTCACGTAGAAGGGAAATAATAAAATAATAAAAATAAAACATAATAAAATACAAATCTCACGACGTTTCGGCCACAACGCAAGCAGCCGTCCTTAGGTGAAGACCAGGTCTGTCGGAAAGTCGTGAAAATTGTATTTTATTATGTTTTTTATTATTACTTTATTATTTCCCTTCTACGTGACTTTACCGAAAGAACCAAGACGACATTATTTGAAACTAAACTATTTTAATTTTGACCAGGCAAGGCCCACCGAGCTCTTTAGCTCTTTTTCAGAAGCAACGTAGCCACACATTCTCCAAGTGGCTTATCATGTGGACATTTATGGCAGCCAAATACTCCAAAACGCACGATGTGGATTACAAAATGTGGCGGGAAACAACCAAAGGACCCCGAGAGAAATCCACGCAACCACCAGACGGAGAGAGAACATGCAAACTCCAAATACATCGGGGCTAGGATCGAACCCACGACCTCCTGCATACCAAGCAAAGTAGTTAACATCACCACCAAGGTCAGCAGGAGGGGCGGGAATGAGACTCAAGTTCAAAAAAAAAACGCGACCCTCAATAATCTGGTTCAACCATGGTCACAGCGTCACACTCCAGTCACCTGGCCTCCTACGTTTGTTCCAGAGTGAACTCCCTTGCTTACCGAGGCAGCAGATGAGATGGTTTAGAGGAGGAGGACTGGTCCCAGTCCACTGCACTCGTATAAGTTAGGGTCACTTTCTCTCTTCTGCTGCCCCCACAGTCTGGAACTCCCCTTCCACCAGCCACTCCCGTGCTGCTGGCCTTGCTTGCCCCTCTATTCAGGTCCGGGTTCAAGAAAGGCCTTCCCCCTTCTCCCCCCCTACGACCGATCGCCTCTGAGACCCACAGACCCGCAGAGAGACCCGCGATTCAAGAGGCCTGTTGACCGACTGCCTCGAGGTTCCACCCGCGTCTGTGCGCAGCAGATCGAGATGCGGTCTCATGCTTTATTTAATTTTTAGTTAGTGAAGACAAAGTCCCCGAGCTAAGCGGTCGCTTCTCGTCCCGCCGTGTCGAGGGCAAGGAGCAACTCCGCCGAATCCTAGGACGCGGTGCAGCACGGCTTGGTCCACCCACAGCGCAGAGGTCGCAAACGGGTTTTGATTCCTTACCCGTACCCGGCCGCACCAGGGTCGCAAACACGTACCCGTACCCGGCCGTACCCGTACCCTACCCCCGTACCCGGCCGGGTACGGGTATCGGGTACCTGATTGCGACCTCTGGGATGAAGCCATGTTGCAGGCGCGGGTGGGTTGATTCTAGGAACTTGAATTGTGAGAAGAGACAAGACGTTGGGAAATGAGTGACAAACGGTTACTCACCAGTGACTCACGGTCTACCCGTACCCGGCCGCACCAGGGTCGCAAACGGGTACCCGTACCCGGCCAGGTACGGGTAGCCGGGTATCGGGTAGGGTACGGGTATCGGGTACCCGGTTGCGACCTCTGCCACAGCGTGGGCCGTGAGCGGTCCTCAACGTGTTGAGGGTGTGGGACCGCTCCGTGCTGGGGAGGTCGAACCCAGGCGGCTGTTGCACGATCTCTCCGCTGCGGGCCGCAACCCACGCCGCCCCTCGCAAGCGGAGCCACGGGGAGCAGTGGGGGGGGGGGGGGGGGGGGGATCATCGTTACCCACCCCGGGGGTAGACCGGTGCCGTCCCCCCTCCAGCACGTGAGGACGTACAGACTGCTGCCTCCGATTCTGCTCGAGGACACGGTCTCATGCAGCAGCTCGCCCAGCAGCCACTGGAAGCGCTGCTGGCGGTACAGCGAGTAGGCGGCTTCCAGCGGCCGGTGCACTGCTAGGCGAGAAGAAACGGAGTGCGGCGAGGGCGGCCGCGCTCACCGTGTTAGCCAATTACGCCAACGCGTTCACACGGTCGCGCGCGCGCGCACACACGGCCGGGTGCTCGCGGCGCAACTACAGGGACGTCGGCTTTCGCGAAACCTTCATGACCGTGGACTGGGGCGGGCAGCGCGAGACGTGGGGGTAAGTTCAGCCGAGGGATTTGGTGTGGGGAGGTGCAAGGCACTGTGGTGGTGGGGGAAGGAGGTTGATGTGAGGCGAGGAGGAGATAGGGGAGTAAGGAGAAAGAAGCGTTGGGGGAGTTTGGATGGGCCTGGTGGATTTGCGCGTGTAGATGCGGTACATGAGCATGTGTGCGCACACTCGGGAGACAAAGGTGGACGGGAGTGGTTGCTGGCCACCCACCCGTGTATGTAGACGTGTGTGGTGTGCGCGCGCACAAAGGTGGGAGCGTTAGTATAGCGGTTTGTTCTCAGCGCTACGAACCCGGCGAGTACGATTCCCGCTCACGGCCACCAACACCGGTGAGGTTGATGCGAACCGGTCCCGGGCTTCCCCAGTGCGGCGTGTAAACATCGCCACCAGGGAAACAACGGCGGCCGGGCGTTGTGTCAGCCTTCATTCGGCACTCGCTATCCGCACTTGCCCCCAACAGTCTAATAAAGGCTTAACGGGGTATTGTTGTTGTTGGGGTGAGCGCGCGTGTCTGTGTGAGCGCGCATGTGCTCCGTGTGCGTCTGAGTGAGCGCACGTTCGCTCCGCGTGTGTGCCTGTATCTGCGTGCGCGCACACACACACACACACGCACACGCACACACACGTACCGGTATTTAGATGCACTCTGAGCACACGACGCATCAGAGAGGCGGCATCTCCGTGGCGCAGGATGGCGGCGGCGTGCAGCTCCGTGCAGGCGACTCGGTACCAGTCTGTGTAGCCTGGGGCTGACTCGCAACGGACAACATTTCCCCCATGATCGCCCGAGCACCAACTCCGGGCCAAGTGCAATATTCTCACAGCACATGACACACGCGTGACACAGATATACACATGCCGCGTCCAACGATCAGAATCGGGACATGTATTGATACTGGAGCAATCTGATGAGCTACCATGCTCTTTGTCCACAGATGCCCAGGAGTGAACTAATGACAGATTTTTTTCAAGGCAGGAACGAGTGAAGTTGACAGCGTGGAGAGGAGGTCTTCATCCAGCAGTGGATAGACAATGCCCACTGCTGATGATGATGGTGAAAGGTAATGGAACAATCATGTGGAGGAAGATGATACAAAGAAACAAAGTCAAAGTTTCTCCGTATAGCCTGAACAGACTGTTGGGGCAAGTGCTGTTTGCGAGCGTCTATGAAGACCAGCACGGCACACGAGGGGGTGGGGGGTGGCCAACACCACGCCCGCCGCCTTTGTGATGTTTGCACACTCCACACCAGGAATTATTTGAGGCCACCTAGGGGAAGCCCAGGACCGGTTGAGAATAATCATCGGTGTTAGCCATGAGCGGGAATCGAACTCGGGCCGCCGGGTCCAAAGCGCAACGGGCTAACCGCTAAGCTATTGCTCCCCACAAACACACACACTGCACATGCCGAGAGGAACACATAATCATAAGATCCCAAACCCCTGGCCCCCACCCACCGTACAGCCTTAAAAAATACTTTTGGGGCAAGCGCGGCAAATCCGGACAGTCACCCAAGTTCGATTCCGGGACTAGGTCAACACGTGGCAGACAGCATCAGCTCTCTTCAACAGGCAGCTGTGTCACAGAACGGGGGCTTTACTCAGATACGGGACAGAGTAACCCCCTCTTGACCTCTCCGGACGTAAAACTAAAAACGTTTTGTTATTTTAACAGGTAAGGCCGACCGAGCTACGTAGTTCTGCTTCACAAGCGTGGAAATGCATAGCAGCCAAATGCTCTGAACTCGCGATGATGTCGATTCTAAAATGTGGAGGGAAAAACGGGAGGACCCGGGGAGAAAAACCCACGTGACCATGGGGAGCGAAACACACAGACTCCAAATATACAGCAGGCATCACAGGGTCGGGATCGAACCCACGACCTCCTGCAAACCAGGTGAGGTAGTTCACATCTCCTAGCCACCGTGATGATGATGATGAGAGAGAGACACACAAACTCCAAATATACAGCAGGCGTCAAGGTCGGGATCGAACCCACGACCTCCTGTATACCAGGTGAGGTAGTTAACATCTCCTAGTCACCGTGATGATGATGATGATGATGAGAGAGACACGCACACTCCAAATCTACAGTAGCAGGCATCACAGGGTCGGGATCGAACCCACGACCTCCTGTATACCAGGCGCAGTAGTTAACATCTCCTAGCCACCGTGATGATGATGAGAGAGACACGCAAACTCCAAATATACAGCAGGCATCACAGGGTCGGGATCGAACCCACCACCTCCTGCAGACCAGGCGAGGTAGTTAACATCTCCTAGCCACCGTGATGAGAGAGAGACACGCAAACTCCAAATATACAGCAGCAGGCATCACAGAGTCGGGATCGAACCCACGACCTCCTGCAGACCAGGCGAGGTAGTTCACATCTCCTAGCCACCGTGATGATGATGATGATGAGAGAGACACGCACACTCCAAATATACAGCAGCAGGCATCACAGGGTCGGGATCGAACCCACGACTTCCTGCAGACCAGGCGAGGAAGTAAACGTCTCATAGCCACGGTGATGATGAGAGAGAGAGAGACACGCAAACTCCAAATATACAGCAGCAGGCATCACAGGGTCGGGATCGAACCCACGACCTCCTGCAGACCAGGCGAGGTAGTTCACATCTCCTAGCCACCGTGATGATGATGATGAGAGAGACACGCACACTCCAAATATACAGCAGCAGGCATCACAGGGTCGGGATCGAACCCACGACCTCCTGTATACCAGGCGAAGTAGTTAACATCTCCTAGCCACCGTGATGATGATGAGAGAGAGACACGCACACTCCAAATATACAGCAGCAGGCATCACAGGGTCGGGATCGAACCCACGACCTCCTGCAGACCAGGCGAGGAAGTAAACGTCTCCTAGCCACAGTGATGATGATGAGAGAGAGACACGCAAACTCCAAATATACAGCAGCAGGCGTCAGGGTCAGGATTGAACCCACGACCTCCTGTATACCAGGCGAGGTAGTTAACATCTCGGCACCGCGGCACCCCTCACCGACGAGTGGCTCTGCGAGATCGGCGGTGGTGATGCCCCAGAGCCGCATCATGTCCCTGCCGGTCACCAGCACCTTCTTGGGCAGCGCGGCGCTGCCGGGCCCCTGGAACGCCACCCAGCCGAGCCAGTAGGGCGTGCGGATGGAGGGGTGGCTCGGCGACACGATGGCGCGGTCCATGTTGTCGCGCAGGCGCGGGTTGAAGCGCAACATGGCGTGGATGCGGGTCCACATGTGGAGCGCGCGGTACACGCAGCGAGCGGGGGGGGGGAACGACGGAATGGAGACGGAGAAGTGGTTCTGAGGGGGGGGGGGGGAGAGATGTTGAACTTCTTTGGCACCGATAATTGGTTATTTACCCTTCTATCTGGCAACAAAACTGACACCTTTTTTACAAGGAGTCATGTTTACATAGACCACAATACCTGCAGTCATAATGCAAGCAAAAAAGATAACTCTGATAGTGTGCACTGTCCTTGAAGTTGATTGGTCCACACCCGAGACAGCTTTCCTTAGAGCCTAGTCTCACATGGTGTTGGACCAGATGACGCCAAAAGGCGCACAACTCAAAGACATCAGTTTTGTTGCCAGATAGAAGGGTAAATTATAATATTTTTACTGGCAAATGAGGTTCTTTGGCACCGTCACGTAGACAAACGCGCCGAAGCGGAGGTGCGGGGGAAGGACAAACTAAACGCAAGAAGCAGTTCTAAAGAAACGAGCTCTCAATGCAGATTTTAAACGATGGAGGGGGGAGACACCGAGAAGTGGCTCTCAGTGGGGGGGGGGGCAGGAACAGTTGGGGGGGGCAGTGGGGGGGGACAGTGGGGGGGGGGGGGACAGTGGGGGGTGGACAGCCATTAAGTGGCACCGAGTGGGGGGCACACGGTGGGGGAGGGGGGGTTGGTGGGGGGTGGTGGATCCCACTTAAACTGCCCTCCTCTCACCGTGCGGAATCCTCAGACTCAACTCTGCCGCCCATTCTCACCGCTCTCCTCACCCTCCTGGATCTTTCCTCGGCCTTCGACACAGTCCATCAGCCCCCCCACCCCCCGTCACTCCTCTCCCAGCCTCGACATCGCCAGCGCACCCCTTCACTGGCTCCAGTCTCACCTCGCAAACTTCCTCCAACCCCTCCACACCCATCACAGTTGGTGCCCTTGCAATTCTCCCTCGACATCTCACCTCTGGAAGCGGTCATTTCTTCACGTAACTTTCCCCCTCATTCCTCTCCCTGCACCCCCCCCAACCAAACTTGCCTCCCTGCACAGTCCCTCTCTCACCCTGCGCCGTCTCCCCTCTCGCTCCCCTTCACTGGATCAACTCCCGCTGCAGCGCACAGAACAATCAGCTTCACTCACCAGCTTCTGCCACTCGTCCCTTAGAGCAACCTCCATCGCATCTGGCCTAGCCCAGCATAGGACTGCCACCCACCTTCACCCCCCCCACCTCCACTCTGCCCCCCACACCCCCCTCACCACCACCCCACACCACCCCAACTACCCCCACGTGTCCCCGGCAGTGACGGCCCCACGTGTCCCTGTCAGTGACAGCCCCACGTGTCCCTGTCAGTGGTGGCCCCACGTGTCCCTGGCAGTGACGGCCCCACGTGTCCCTGTCAGTGGTGGCCCCACGTGTCCCTGGCAGTGACGGCCCCACGTGTCCCTGGCAGTGACGGCCCCACGTGTCCCTGTCAATGACGGCCCCACGTGTCCCTGTCAGTGACGGCCCCACGTGTCCCCGTCAGTGACGGCCCCACGTGTCCCCGTCAGTGACGGCCCCACGTGTCCCCGTCAGTGACGGCCCCACGTGTCCCCGTCAGTGACGGCCCCACGTGTCCCCGTCAGTGACGGCCCCACGTGTCCCCGTCAGTGACGGCCCCACGTGTCCCCGTCAGTGACGGCCCCACGTGTCCCTGTCAGTGACGGCCGCACGTGTCCCTGTCAGTGACGGCCCCACGTGTCCCTGTCAGTGACGGCCCCACGTGTCCCTGTCAGTGACGGCCCCACGTGTCCCTGTCAGTGACGGCCCCACGTGTCCCTGTCAGTGACGGCCCCACGTGTCCCTGTCAGTGACGGCCCCACGTGTCCCTGCCAGTGACGGCCCCACGTGTCCCTGCCAGTGACGGCCCCACGTGTCCCTGCCAGTGACGGCCCCACGTGTCCCTGCCAGTGACGGCCCCACGTGTCCCTGCCAGTGACGGCCCCACGTGTCCCTGTCAGTGACGGCCCCACGTGTCCCTGCCAGTGACGGCCCCACGTGTCCCTGCCAGTGACGGCCCCACGTGTCCCTGTCAGTGACGGCCCCACGTGTCCCTGTCAGTGACGGCCCCACGTGTCCCTGTCAGTGACGGCCCCACGTGTCCCTGTCAGTGACGGCCCCACGTGTCCCTGTCAGTGACGGCCGCACGTGTCCCTGTCAGTGACGGCCCCACGTGTCCCTGTCAGTGACGGCCCCACGTGTCCCTGTCAGTGACGGCCCCACGTGTCCCTGGCAGTGACGGCCCCACGTGTCCCTGTCAGTGACGGCCCCACGTGTCCCTGGCAGTGACGGCCCCACGTGTCCCTGTCAGTGACGGCCCCACGTGTCCCTGTCAGTGACGGCCCCACGTGTCCCTGGCAGTGACGGCCCCACGTGTCCCTGTCAGTGACGGCCCCACGTGTCCCTGTCAGTGACGGCCCCACGTGTCCCTGTCAGTGGCGGCCCCACGTGTCCCTGTCAGTGGCGGCCCCACGTGTCCCTGGCAATGACGGCCCCACGTGTCCCTGTCAGTGGCGGCCCCACGTGTCCCTGTCAGTGACGGCCCCACGTGTCCCTGTCAGTGACGGCCGCACGTGTCCCTGTCAGTGACGGCCCCACGTGTCCCTGTCAGTGACGGCCGCACGTGTCCCTGTCAGTGACGGCCGCACGTGTCCCTGTCAGTGACGGCCCCACGTGTCCCTGTCAGTGACGGCCGCACGTGTCCCTGTCAGTGACGGCCGCACGTGTCCCTGTCAGTGACGGCCCCACGTGTCCCTGTCAGTGACGGCCGCACGTGTCCCTGTCAGTGACGGCCGCACGTGTCCCTGTCAGTGACGGCCGCACGTGTCCCTGTCAGTGACGGCCCCACGTGTCCCTGTCAGTGACGGCCCCACGTGTCCCTGTCAGTGACGGCCCCACGTGTCCCTGTCAGTGACGGCCGCACGTGTCCCTGTCAGTGACGGCCGTACGTTTCCCTGTCAGTGACGGCCCCACGTGTACCTTGCAGTGGCGGTTCCACAGGTGCTGGGACGAGCACACTTGGTAGAGGGCGCGGCACGTGGTGGCGACGCGGAGGAGCGAGACGGGGTCCAGGAACTCGAAAATGGCCTCCAGGACTTCTGGGCTCAAGGTCTCCAGGCTTGCCATCGTCACGCCGCTCCGTAGAACCACTGCACACCGACACCAGATCCGACCCCCACAGAGGCGTAGCTAGGGGGGGGGGGGCAGGGGGGTACATGTGTCCCCGGGCGCCAAGGTAAAGGGGCGCCAAAATGAGGCTTACGACGTGACATTATAACTTATTGCGGCGGGCGCGGCTGCCTGAAACTACCGCACAAATCTACACCTCAACCTAAAAGTTTATATATCCCGCCACACACAGCCTACATGTCATGTAATTACATTTTGTTATGTGATTAAGCGGGGGGGGGGGGGGGCAATGTTATAGTTCGTCCCCGGGCGCAAATTATCCTAGCTACGCCACTGGACCCCCCCCCCCCCCGCCGCGCCGCATAGCCTTCAGCAGGCTGTTGGAGCAAGTGCTAGTCAGGAGTAGCTATGAATTCCCCTTCAACAACTGGAGCTCTCCACCAAGTGGCGGTGACGTCCCCACGGCGCCCGTGCCAGGCTGGGTGCACGTTAAGGCCACGCGGAGGGTCGAACGCCCGCTGGCAGGGGGTCACGGAATAAACCCTGCAGGTGCCATGGGTCGACTGAAATGAGTGGTCCGATGCCGCAACACCACCACGTGTGCCACCCTTCAATATGCACACACCAAAATCAACACCCCGCCATTCCACACGGATGGTGACGCTACCACGCAGCTGTGCCAGGCTAGGTGCACCTTGAGGCTACCACGTGAAGTGTCGAAGGCTCGCTGACAGGAGGCCTTCGGACAGACCCAGCAGGTGCCACGGGTTGGCCGACTGAGATGACCGGTCGATGCACCACCAGCTGTACCCCCCTACTGTGCCAGGCTAGGTGCAGGTGGTCTCGGTACAGACCCAGCAGGTGCCACGGGTTGGCCGACTGAGATGACCGGTAGATGCACCACCAGCTGTACCCCCTACTGTGCCAGGCTAGGTGCAGGTGGTCTCGGTACAGACCCAGCAGGTGCCACGGGTTGGCCGACTGAGATGACCGGTAGATGCACCACCAGCTGTACCCCCTACTGTGCCAGGCTAGGTGCAGGTGGTCTCGGTACAGACCCAGCAGGTGCCATGGGTTGGCCGACTGAGATGACCGGTAGATGCACCACCAGCTGTACCCCCTACTGTGCCAGGCTAGGTGCAGGTGGTCTCGGTACAGACCCAGCAGGTGCCATGGGTTGGCCGACTGAGATGACCGGTAGATGCACCACCAGCTGTACCCCCTACTGTGCCAGGCTAGGTGCAGGTGGTCTCGGTACAGACCCAGCAGGTGCCATGGGTTGGCCGACTGAGATGACCGGTAGATGCACCACCAGCTGTACCCCCTACTGTGCCAGGCTAGGTGCAGGTGGTCTCGGTACAGACCCAGCAGGTGCCATGGGTTGGCCGACTGAGATGACCGGTAGATGCACCACCAGCTGTACCCCCTACTGTGCCAGGCTAGGTGCAGGTGGTCTCGGGACAGACCCAGCAGGTGCCATGGGTTGGCCGACTGAAATGACCGCAACACACAAAACTAAAAGCCCCCCGTGTAGTCTGAACAGACTGTAAGGACAAGTGCTGTTAGCGAGTACCTATGAAGGCCGGCACGGCACACGAGGGGGTGGGTGACCAACACCACGCCCGACCGCCTTTGTCTCCCCAGTGGCGATGTCTACACACCGTCCCAGGTACTCATTTGAGGCCAAGTCGACCTAGGAGAGGCCCAGGACCGGTTCAGATAATCGTGAGTGGGAATCGAACTTGGGACGCCGGGTTCGTAGCGCAGCGTGCTGACCACTCCCCATAACATCAACAAACAACCACCACGTCCCCACGGCGCTTGTGCCAGGCTAGGTGCACGTTCAGGCCACGTGGCAGGCCCAGATGCCATGGGTCGACTGACTGAGATGAGTGGCCGATGCACCATCTGTGCCCCACTACTGTGCCCATAACATCACCACCAGCATCACAACCATCATCACACCCCTACACCAACACCAGACCGGGACTTACAACCCCATCACAACAGGCGACCTTCAGATCCCATCGCCCAGTCGCCGCCAACTCCACCATCATCACCACCCTCAACAAACCCCACCATCACTACAGCCATCTCATACACCACCACACACAGCAGCACAACTACAGCCTACACCATACCGCCATCTCACACCCCACCACCACAACCACACGCCACCACCATCCCACACCCCACCACTACCACTCCACCCCATCACCACAACAACAACACCCTACCGCCATCTCACACCCCACCACCACCACCACAACCACCCCCACCACCAACAACCACCCCCACAACCACCCCACACCACACCCCACCCGCCATCTCACACCCCACCACCACAACTCCACCCATCTCATACACCACCACAACTACAGCCTACACCCTACCGCCATCTCACACCCCACCACCACCACTCCACCCCCCACCACCACCACAACAACTACCCCCCACCACCACAACTACACCCCACCACCACCACAACCACCCCACCACCACCACAACCACCCCCCCACCACCACCACCACAACCACCCCCCCACCACCACCACAACCACCCCCCCACCACCACCACAACCACCCCCCACCACCACCACAACCACCCCCCACCACCCCCCCACCACCACCACCACAACCACCCCCCCACCACCACCACAACCACCCCCCCACCACCACCACAACCACCCCCCACCACCACCACAACCACCCCCCACCACCAACACAACCACCCCCCACCACCACCACAACCACCCCCCACCACCACCACAACCACCCCCCACCACCACCACAACCACCCCCCACCACCACAACCACACCCCACCACCACCACAACCACACCCCACTACACCCCACCACCACCACCACAACTACACCCCACCACCACCACCACAACTACACCCCACCACCACCACAACTGCTCCCACCGCCATCGCACACCCCACCGCCACAACAACTACCCTCCACCGCCATCTCACACCCCACCGCCACCACAACTACACCCCACCACAACTACACCCCACCACCACCACAACTACTCCCACCGCCATCGCACACCCCACCACCACAACTACCCTCCACCGCCATCTCACACCCCACCGCCACTCCACCGCCACTCCACACCCCACCACCACAACTACACCCCACCACCACCACAACTACACCCCACCACCACCACAACTACTCCCACCGCCATCGCACACCCCACCACCACAACCACCACCACCACTACCCTCCACCGCCATCTCACACCCCACCGCCATGGCACACACCTGCAAGGCCACTCCAAACACGCGCGTCCCGACCAATCACGTGGGAGCTATTTATACTGTACACGGGGGGGGCTGGTGGGGGGGAGGGGCACAAGTGACGCATTAGCATATGTAAATTATACATGTATTTAAATATACACCTTATAACAATTATAGCCATTCTAGGATGAAGATGATACGAAATAAATCACACACGCCCAGTCCGAAATTCAAATGCCTCGAGAGCGGAATGTATACAATTAGTGACGAATATTAACTAAATTAATAACATTTGTTGTGGATTAAATACACGTTGAAGAAGAGCATTTCTTACTGGTAGGAAACCTCCTGGTTCCACCAGACCACAGGGGATTATTGTGTCCGTCCGTCGTGCATCCAAAAATGGGAGGGGTGGGGCTGAGTGGGGAGGGAGGGGTGGAGAGGGGAGGGTGGGGAGGGAGGGGCTGGGTGGGGAGGGTGGGGAGGGGCTGGGTGGGTAGGGTGGGGAGGGTGGGGCTGGGTGGGGAGGGGCTGGCTGGGGAGGGTGGGGAGGGGCTGGGTGGGGAGGGTGGGGCTGGGTGGCGGGTGGGTGGGGAGGGTGGGGCTGGATGTGGAGGGTGTTGAGGGGCTGGCTGGGGAGGGTGGGGAGGGTGGGGAGGGTGGGGCAGGGTGGCGGGTGGGTGGGGAGGGGCTGGTCACCCCGTGGTGCCCTTATAAAACTCAACGTTTAACCTACTCACGCCGGCTTGTGCCCGCCCTCACAGTCGGCCATATTTGCGGAATACACCACGCCGCCGTTGACCCTGCAGGCCATTGACCGAGCAACCCAACGTTCCTACCAGCTCCCTCCGCAGGAATGTGTTTATTTCATCCTGATGCGAGGACGATACAAGGAAGTTGCCGACTGGATAAGAGGGGAGGGGCGGGGTAGAGGGGAGGGAATAGGAGGGTGAGGGGCGGGGTAGAGGGATTCAGAGGGGGATAGAGGGGAGGGAATAGGAGGGGGCAGGGGCTAGAGGGGAGGGAATAGGAGGGGGAGGGGCGGGGTAGAGGGAATAAGAGGGGGATAGAGGGGAGGGAATAGGAGGGGGCAGGGGCTAGAGGGGAGGGAATAGGAGGGGGAGGGGCGGGGTAGAGGGATTCAGAGGGGGATAGAGGGGAGGGAATAGGAGGGGGCAGGGGCTAGAGGGGAGGGAATAGGAGGGGGAGGGGCGGGGTAGAGGGAATAAGAGGGGGAGGGAGTAGAGGAGAGGGAATAGGAGGGGGGAGGAAATAGAGGAGGGGCTAGAGGGGAGGGGCTGGAGGGGAGGGGCTAGAGGGGAGGGGCTAGAGGGGAGGGGCTAGAGGGGAGGGGCTAGAGGGGAGGGAATATGGGGGGGGGAGGCGGTAAATGTCGCGGTAGAGTGAGAGGGAAGAGACACACACCGGCACACACACAGAGGCTCACATGTGCTTGAGACTCAGGGCCGTGACCATTGCCCCGAGCCGTCTCGAACTCGGCCTTGGCTTTGAGCTGCTTCGCTTGAGCCAGAGCCGTGACTCGGAACAAAGGAGGGCCGTGAGTCAACAACAACAGCAGCGAGGAGGAGTTTACACGCGGACCACGGCTGCATTGGAGCGATCGTATTTGGGTTTGGGTTCATCAGTTGACACCGAAGCTCTGGGTGTGATTCTCTGGGTGTGATGCTCTGGGTGTGATGCTCTGGGTGTGATGCTCTGGGTGTGATGCTCTGGGTGTGATGCTCTGAGTGTGATTCTCTGGGTGTGATGCTCTGGGTGCGATGCTCTGGGTGTGATGCTCTGAGTGTGATGCTCTGGGTGTGATGCTCTGGGTGTGATGCTCTGAGTGTGATGCTCTGGGTGTGATGCTCTGGGTGTGATGCTCTGAGTGTGATGCTCCGGGTGTGATACTCTGGGTGTGATGCTCTGAGTTTGATGCTCTGAGTGTGATGCTCTGGGTGTGATTCTCTGGGTGTGATGCTCTGAGTGTGATGCTCTGGGTGTGATTCTCTGGGTGTGATGCTCTGAGTTTGATGCTCCGGGTGTGATACTCTGAGTGTGATGCTCTGGGTGTGATGCTCTGGGTGTGATGCTCTGAGTGTGATGCTCTGGGTGTGATGCTCTGGGTGTGATGCTCTGGGTGTGATGCTCTGAGTGTGATGCTCTGGGTGTGATGCTCTGAGTTTGATGCTCTGGGTGTGATGCTCTGGATGTGATTCTCTGGGTTTGATGCTCTGGGTGTGGTGCTCTGGGTTTGATGCTCTGGATGTGATTCTCTGGGTGTGATGCTCTGGGTGTGATGCTCTGGGTGTGATGCTCTGGGTGTGATGCTCTGAGTGTGATGCTCTGGGTGTGATGCTCTGAGTTTGATGCTCTGGGTGTGATGCTCTGGATGTGATTCTCTGGGTTTGATGCTCTGGGTGTGATGCTCTGGGTTTGATGCTCTGGGTGTGATGCTCTGGGTGTGAATCTCTGGGTGTGATGCTCTGGGTGTGATGCTCTGGGTGTGATGCTCTGGGTGTGATGCTCTGGGTTTGATGCTCTGGATGTGATTCTCTGGGTGTGATGCTCTGGGTGTGATGCTCTGGGTGTGATGCTCTGGGTTTGATGCTCTGGGTGTGATGCTCTGGGTGTGAATCTCTGGGTGTGATGCTCTGGATGTGATTCTCTGGGTTTGATGCTCTGGGTTTGATGCTCTGGATGTGATTATCTGGGTTTGATGCTCGGGGTGTGATGCTCTGGGTGTGATGCTCTGGGTGTGGTGCTCTGGGTTTGATGCTCTGGGTGTGATACTCTGGGTGTGATGCACTGGGTGTGATGCTCTGGGTGTGATGTTCTGGGTGTGATGCTCTGGGTTTGATGCTCTGGGTGTGATGCTTTGGGGGTGATGCTCTGGGTGCGATGCTCTGGGTGTGATGCTCTGGGTGTGATGCTCTGGGTGTGATGCTCTGAGTGTGATGCTCTGTGTGTGATGCTCTGGGTGTGATGCTCTGGGTGTGATACTCTGGGTGTGATGCACTGGGTGTGATGCTCTGGGTGTGATGTTCTGGGTGTGATGCTCTGGGTTTGATGCTCTGGGTGTGATGCTTTGGGGGTGATGCTCTGGGTGCGATGCTCTGGGTGTGATGCTCTGGGTGTGATGCTCTGGGTGTGATGCTCTGAGTGTGTGATGCTCTGAGTTTGATGCTCCGGGTGTGATACTCTGAGTGTGATGCTCTGGGTGTGATGCTCTGGGTGTGATGCTCTGGGTGTGATGCTCTGGGTGTGATGCTCCGAGTGTGATGCTCTGGGTGTGATGCTCTGGGTGTGATGTTCTGAGTGTGATGCTCTGGGTGTGATGCTCTGGGTGTGATGCTCTTGGTGTGATGCTCTGGGTGTGATGCTCTGAGTTTGATGCTATGGGTGTGATGTTCTGGGTGTGATGCTCTGAGTGTGATGCTCTGTGTGTGATGCTCTGAGTTTGATGCTCTGGGTGTGATGCTCTGAGTTTGATGCTTTGGGTTTTTGCGTTCATCACTAAACGCTGACGCTCTGTGCTCACTATGGAAGCGTACAGCCCCTGCTGTCAATGCACTGCTGGATGAGGGGCTCACCGCATCCCCCCCCCCCACGCTGTGCGGGTCGTGGGAGTACATTTAACCATACTTCACCACGCTGGTTTCATTGCGGCCCTGGCATTGTTTTACAATGGCGTGATTACTGATCGGCAATATAACATCGAGTTATCATCTTCGTATGTTTGTGATGGTGCCTCCTTCGAGTAGAGCCCTCGATGTGAGTCTAGGGGTCTCCACGTGGGTTTATAGGTCTCTAAATATCTATGTAAGTCTCGGGGCACGTTTGGTTTACGTGACAAACCTTACTAATTGTTTGTGTCGGGTGGCGGTGGGTTAACGACACAGCAATTATATTTACGCGTTATATCCCAAAAACCTTTACACTGCAGGCTGTTTATTTCATGCTTTCCAGACGGATCTACGGATGAAAGGGGCTGTCCATAAATGACGTCACGCGATTTTGGACGATTTTTTACCCCCCCCCCCCACCTCGTCACACGGCGTCACAAAAAGTCAGACCCCCCTCAAATGACGTCACAAAGCTCTGCCCCCCCCCCCCCCAAAACACATTTCCATTTTGAAAATAAAACATGCTTCAAATCGCTTTAAACTATTGTCATTGTGGTGCGTATTTAATGTGGCGCTGCACTCTGATGTTGTAGGAGAAAACATTTATTTCAAAGTCTATTTAATTATGTAGAACGTGTTGTCTATATTTATTTAAAGTTTTGCATTTTGATGTGACGTCACATTTCTCAAATCCCCCCCCCCTCGTCACACATCGTCACAAATGTCTGCCCCCCCCCCCATGTGCGTGACGTCATTTATGGACACCGTGCAAGTGTCACCCCCTCGTATCCGGAACGTCACCCCCGTGACCGCTCCGTGATCAGTCTCAACATCAATTCGCCCGAGCCGTCTCACGCCACGGGGAATTTATTGCGCAACACCGATTTTCGCTTGCGCGAAATTTCCTGCTTCTCTCGCGACGCCGATGATTTTGCGCCGATCTTCTATTCGCTTAAATTGTTGGCGTTGGATTTTTATTTCGCTTGGCTTTCGACGTTTTTTTGTTTTGTTTTGGTGACCCCAGGCCCCCTTTGTGAACGAGACTCTCCCCTCTACCCTGCCCCTGTGAGTTATCGCCTCGCCACACAGAATCCACTCAAAGCAAAACATATATATATATAAACATATATAGAAACATATTTATAGAATAGGCGACGTTTCCGGCAGTGGCCATGTCTCATAAAACTTCAAGATACACTGCGAGGAAGGGTCATTGCCCGAAACGTCGCCTATTACAGCAGTCCCTTCCCTCTCGCGGGTTTAGCCATCGCGGGTTTTGCGCCAAACGTACGAAGGGGTACGCAGTTCGCCCATCGCGCACTCCTGTATCTCGACCACTCGCGGTTGACCGCGAGATTCCTGCACGCATCGTAACTGCGCTGCTCGCGATGACGCTGCTACGGAAGAATGCACGCGGTGCCATCTCGTCTCCGTCCTCCGTCTCCATCCTCCGTCTTGTCTCTCCAAGCGGGTCCGTCGCGGGTCCCAGGTCCAATCGGTGTTCCCAGCCTCCAATGAGGAGGCAGTGAGGTTCAGCCGCCAGCGATTTGTCTAACCGTAGTCTACGGCATCGTACACGGCGCAACATTTTCCCTTTCGATTTAAAGCTTTCGTGACTGCAGGGATTCATCTTCTTGGTTCTTTTGGTAAAGTCACGTTGAATGGAAATAATAAAATAATACAAATACACATTATTATGTTAATAAAATAATAAAAATAAAACAATGTTGTTTAATTGTTATTATTTTATTATTTCCATTCTACGTGACTTTACCAAAAGAACCGAGAAGATTTTTCCTTTCATTCTACACATTCGCCGCACGAGTTATGAACGAACTCTCGAAAATAAAAGACAAATTTTGCATTGAAAATACTTCCTCTTTAATGTGTTGCGTTGATGCAGAGCGGCGTGAAACAGGACGGCGGGGCGAGTGTCGGTGGCGTATTACGAACCACAACCCAAACCCCGAGCTCTCACATTTGCCTCCGAGCTTTGCGGATCGCGGATTTGCCGACGGCGGCGATTTTCAAAGGAACGTGACCCAGACCCACCGCGTTGGGCGAGGGTTTTGCCTCGTGTAGATATCTTCCGGGGTCCGGGCCACGGGTGTTGTCGTTGTGGAACGTGTCGAGGGTCGTTGGTCGCGCACCGCTGCCAACGTGGCGGCAGTAGCAGCAGCCGCATCACCAAATCATGAGTACATTTGGTAATTGCCAAATCATTATAGCACGGGGATATCTACAAGATGCGATATGCTCCACAGACGCAGTCTGCGTGAGTCTCACGATAGGGTGGAGGGTGGCGGCGGGTGGGGGTGGGGGTGGGGGTGGGGCGATGGTGCTGTGTGGTTATTCCCAATTTGGTAATTTGTGGTGTAATTTTTCAAGTTTAGTTGAATTTGCCAAATATGCACCGTGACACCAGCACACAATGGGCAAATATTCACAATTATACCACGGGATCTCTCACGCGAACTGTGAAGCGGACGGCGCGCACTCTTTATGGTTAATTGGCCCGCGGTATTAACCAGGGCGGCCGTGGGGCTCGAACCACAAACCTCTGCAACGCTCGGCAAAATGCACTACGGCTCAACGGTACCACCGTGCCACCGTCTCAGTGCCCAGCACGCAGAGTCCTTGCCACCATCAGTGCCATCACCACCACCAGCACCACCAACAGTGCCACCACCGCTACCACCACCACCATCAACACCAGCAAAAGCGGCAGCAGCACCACCGTTACCACAACCGACCAGCAGCACCACCACCATCAGTATCACCACCACCAGCAGCACCAACACCACCACCAGCTGCAAAACCAGCACCACGACCACCAGCAACATCGGCGCCACCACCACCACCGGCAGCACCGAACCTCGCCACCAGCACCAACAACATCAGCAAAACCAACCAACAGCATCATCACCACCACCACCGGCAAACCACCGCGCCGCGTTACGCCTTGGAGCCGCGAATCGTCGGTAACTCGAGGCCAATGACCCGCACCGAGTCGCAGCTCGCTCCGGCCTGGACGGCCGTCCTGCTGCCGGCACCGGCGGAGGCTGCCGCCGCCACCTCCTCGCCACCTCTCCCCCCACCACCCCTCTCCTCCGCCGCCGCTTCCTCGCCAGGCATGGCCGGGCCGGCCGGGCGGGCGGTCACGGCGGCCTCCGCCGTGGGCGTGACGGAGTAGACGATGAGCCCGGAGATGATGATGAGGAAGGCGGCGATGTAGAGGGCTGAGAACTGCGGCGCAGGGGCGGCGGGAGCGGCAGTGGGAAAACCAAAACAACAACAACAACAAACAAACAACCTCAACGTTACAAGAGCCGCAATGCAACGTGAACACGACGCGGTGGGTGCTTGATAAATAACGCCACGAAGCAGATTCTTCAAGGAGTCGCGTGCGGCTCTGGAGCTGCAGGTTGCCCGACCCCCCCCCTCCCCCCCACTGGCCATCAGGTGGCAAGACGAAGGTAAAGGTGCAGCCGTGTGTGTGTGCAATAGCTCGCTCGTGCAGCGAGCTGTCGGAAGGACCCCCCCCACTCGAGGGAGCAACTCTGAACGCCGCACCTCGCCGCTGAACGGTACCCCGCTCCGCAGCTCTCGGACAGACAAGGGGACACAGATGGAGGATGACTCAATTTCCCGAGCTCTGAAATCCTCTTGCGATATTAAAAGGTGCTACTTGGACGATTAACGAGCGCTGTGGACAAAGCGATTTGGGTTGAGAGCGACTCGGTTTCGTGCGACCGATCGCTCGAGTGCGAGACACGCGCCGTCGTGCGACCCTGTTGCGTGCGACCTTGTTGCGTGCGACCCTGTTGCGTGTGACCCGGTTGCGTGCGACCCTGTTGCATGCGACCCTGTTGCATGCGACCCTGTTGCATGCGACCCTGTTGCATGCGACCCTGTTGCTTGCGACCCGGTTGCGTGCGACCCTGTTGCGTGCGACCCGGTTGCGTGCGACCCGGTTGCGTGCGACCCTGTTGCTTGCGACCCTGTTGCTTGCGACCCTGCTGCGTGCGACCCTGTTGCTTGCGACCCTGTTGCTTGCGACCCTGTTGCGTGCGACCCTGTTGCGTGCGACCCTGCTGCGTGCGACCCTGTTGCGTGCGACCCTGCTGCGTGCGACCCTGCTGCTTGCGACCCTGCTGCGTGCGACCCTGTTGCTTGCGACCCTGCTGCGTGCGACCCTGTTGCGTGCGACCCTGCTGCGTGCGACCCTGTTGCATGCGACCCTGTTGCGTGCGACCCTGCTGCGTGCGACCCTGTTGCTTGCGACCCTGTTGCATGCGACCCTGTTGCTTGCGACCCGGTTGCATGCGACCCTGTTGCTTGCGACCCGGTTGCGTGCGACCCGGTTGCGTGCGACCCTGTTGCTTGCGACCCTGTTGCTTGCGACCCTGCTGCGTGCGACCCTGTTGCTTGCGACCCTGTTGCGTGCGACCCGGTTGCGTGCGACCCTGTTGCTTGCGACCCTGTTGCTTGCGACCCTGCTGCGTGCGACCCTGTTGCTTGCGACCCTGTTGCGTGCGACCCTGTTGCGTGCGACCCTGCTGCGTGCGACCCTGTTGCGTGCGACCCTGCTGCGTGCGACCCTGCTGCTTGCGACCCTGCTGCGTGCGACCCTGTTGCTTGCGACCCTGCTGCGTGCGACCCTGTTGCGTGCGACCCTGCTGCGTGCGACCCTGTTGCTTGCGACCCTGCTGCGTGCGACCCTGTTGCGTGCGACCCTGTTGCGTGCGACCCTGCTGCGTGCGACCCTGTTGCGTGCGACCCTGCTGCGTGCGACCCTGTTGCTTGCGACCCTGTTGCTTGCGACCCTGTTGCGTGCGACCCTGTTGTGTGCGACCCTGCTGCGTGCGACCCTGCTGCGTGCGACCCTGTTGCGTGCGACCCTGCTGCGTGCGACCCTGCTGCGTGCGACCCTGTTGCGTGCGAGCGTGCTGCGTGGCGGAGCGCGCACCGGGTACTTGAAGAGGAAGGTGCCGAGGAAGAGGCTGTAGAGGTCGGCCGTGAGGATGGCCAAGTTGACGGAAGCGGCGCTCGTGAGGCGCAGGGCCAGGGGCATGAGGCTGTAGAGCGAGAACATGCAGCAGGCGAAGCCCGCGTACAGGAGGCCTGCGCAGCCACAGGCACGCACAGTCATTGTCAGCAGTAGCATCAGCAGCATCATCATCATCAGCAGCATCATCAGCAGCAGCAGGCGAAGCCCGCGTACAGGAGGCCTGCGCAGCCACAAGCACGCACAGTCATTGTCAGCAGCAGTATCAGCAGTAGCATCAGCAGCATCATCATCATCAGCATGATTATCAGCAGCAGCAGGCGAAGCCCGCGTACAGGAGGCCTGCGCAGCCACAGGCACGCAGAGTCATCGTCAGCAGCAGCATCATCAGCAGCATCATCATCAGCAGCATCATCAGCAGCAGCATCATCATCATCATCATCAGCAGCATCAGCAGCAGCAGCAGCATCATCATCATCATCAGCAGCATCATCAGCAGCAGCATCATCAGCAGCAGCATCAGCAGCAGCATCATCATCAGCAGCATCATCAGCAGCATCAGCAGCATCATCAGCAGCAGCAGCAGCAGCATCAGCAGCAGCATCATCATCAGCAGCATCATCATCATCAGCATGATTATCAGCAGCAGCAGGAGAAGCCCGCGTACAGGAGGCCTGCACAGCCACAGGCACGCACAGTCATCAGCAGTAGCAGCATCAGCAGCATCATCATCAGCAGTAGCATCATTAACACGTAGTAGGCTTTCGTGGCCAAAATCATCCATAAGAGGTTTTTGGGTTAGATCACGTATAAATATATAAATGTGTCGTTAAACCCGCCACCACCCGACACAGCCAACTAGTAAGGGTTGTCACGTAAACAGAACGTGGCCAATTCGTCACTAGTACAGCACTAGTGTAGTGTATAGTGTAGTGTATAGTAGTATAGTGTAGTGTATAAGTGTAGTGTATAGTGTAGTGTATAGCAGTGTATGGTGTAGTGTGTATAGTGTATAATGTAGTATACCAGTACAGCACTAGTGTAGTGTATAGTGTATAATGTAGTGTTTAGTGTACAATGTAGTGTATAGTGTAGTGTACAATGTAGTGTAGTGTATAGTGTAGTGTATAGTGTACAATGTAGTGTATAGTGTAGTATACTAGTACAGCACACCGGTGTGTTGGAGAGCCAAGCCACAACATTTACAATCTGAGTACGACGTTTCGCCATGTAATTACAACTAGCTTCATCAGGCGACAGCCAGATTTGTGGAGAAGTCCACCTGTTTCGCTCCTTATATAGAGGCGTAGATGAAGCTAGTTGATTACTGCGAAATGTCGTACTCAGCGTACTCAGTTTGTAAATGTTGTGGCTTTGCTCTCCAACACACCGGTTAGTGCGGTACTAGTGACGAATTGCCACGTTCTGTTTACGTGACAACCCTCACTAGTTGGCTGTGTCGGGTGGTGGCGGGTTTTAACGACACATTGATATATTTACGCGATCTAACCCAAACACCTCTTAGGAGTATCATCATTATCAGCATCAGCAGCATCAGCAGTATCATCAGCAGTATCATCATCACCAGCAGCAGCAGCAGAAGTAGGCAAAGCCCACGTACAAGAAGAGCCCTGCGCAGGCAGATACAGGCACAGTCATCATCAGCAGTAGCATCATCATCAGCAGCAGCAGCAGAATCATCAGCAGCATCATCAGCAGAAGCAATCGAAGCTAACACACAGGAGCCCTGCACAGACACGCACAGTCAGCAGCAGCAGCAGACACAGACCCAGAGAGACAAAGACATCCACAGACACACACAGACATCGATTTTAGAGAGGAGCGCTGGAGAGGAGACATGGAAATGCCGCCCGCACTGGGAGTGGTGTATCCTGCACCCTGTCGCGACCCCGTCCGTGCTCTCTGCCACGGTCACTCACTCCTCAACACTTGCACTCCCCCCGCCTAAATTGCATGTACGTTGAACTTCGTTCGCACCGTACGTCGCCAACCGTGCTAATGGGAGGTGCTGCCAATCATTCCTCCTCAACCCTTGCGACGCCCCCTGCACATGCTTCACCTCTCCACGCTTAAAGCCTCGCCGCCTCTCCCCACATCGCCAATTCCCCTCCCTCCCCCCTCCCCTCGCCCCTCCACTCCGTGACCCCCACGCGCCCTCTAACGCGGTCACTCGTTCCCAGGCCCTTGACCGCCCCCCCCCCCCCGGTCATCTAAATCGCTCCATTTCTGTTGCCGCTTTTAAAGCTACGTTATGGACAGCGCCTTGGGGGGCCGACCATAAATGACGTCACGCGATTTTGGACGATTTTTGACCCCCACCCCCTCGTCAGACGGCGTCACAAAAAGTCAGATCCCCCCCCCTCGTATGACGTCGCAAAGCTCTGCGCCCCCCCCCCCCCCCCAATATAAAACATGTTTCAAATCGCTTTAAACTATTGTCATTGTAGTGCGTAATTAATCTGGCGCTGCACTCTGATGTTGTAGGAGAAAACATGTATTAAAAAGTCTATTTAATTAAGTAGAACGTGTCGTCTATATTTATTTAAAGTTGCGCATTTTGATGTGACGTCACATTTCTCAAACACCTCCCCCCCCCTCGTTACACATCGTCACAAATGTCTGACCCCCCCCCCGCCCCTAGGTGCGTGACGTCATTTATGGACGGCCCCTAACGCGAATTTTGGTTCGGCGCGACCGCTGTTCTCATCGCCGCGATTCTCGTCGTCACGGCGGCAGGAGTTGTACCGGTCCCGGGTTAGTGGTCCCGGGACCGGAGGGGTGGGGGGGGTGAATACTGACCCACGCGCCAGGTCCACTCCACGCTGGCGAGAGCATTGCGCTCGGCGATGGCTCTGCGTGTGTTGTGTGTGTGTACGTGCATGTGTGAGAGCACGTGTGTGTGTGTGTACGTGCGTGTGTGTGTGTGTGTGAGAGAACGTGTGTGTGTGTGAAAGTGTGCGTGTAAGAGTATATACGTGTGCGTGTGTGTTCGTGCGTGTGTGTTCGTGGGTGTGTGTGTGAGAGCACGTGTGTGTGTGAAAGTGTGCGTGTAAGAGTATATACGTGTGCGTGTGTGTTCGTGCGTGTGTGTTCGTGGGTGTGTGTGTGAGAGAACGTGTGTGTGTGTGAAAGTGTGCGTGTAAGAGTATATACGTGTGTGTTGTGTGTGTGCGTGTGTGTGTGTTGGAGAGCACGTGTGTGTGAGCGCGCGTGTGTGTGTGTACGTGCGTGTGTGTGTGTGAGAGCACGTGTGTGTGTGAAAGTGTGGGTGTATGAGTATATACGTGTGTGTTGTGTGTGTGCGTGTGTGTGTGTGGGAGAGCACGTGTGTGTGAGCGCGCGTGTGTGTGCGAGAGAGTGTGTATGTTAGCGCGTGTGTATGCATGTGTGAGAGTGAGTGGGTATGTGCGTGTGTGCGCGAGAGAGTATGCGAGTGTATGAGAGCGTGTGAGTGAGTGTTTGGGGGTAGGGTGGTGGGGTGTGAAGTGTGGGGTGGATAGGGTATGGGGGGGGTACAAAGGTCAACAACACACAAAGTAAAGACGGCGTCGTCCCTGACCAGTCGCTCGCTCTCTCTCGTGATGAGCAGCTCACCACGGACAGAGACCCCCCCCCCAAATCGCGTGTCGCACATCAAGCCCCAGGGCACCCCCCCAGACAGACACGGTACCCGCCCGCGGTCTCGATCGTCGCCCCGCACAAAATAAAACCATTTGAGCGTCGCTATAGAGAAGCGACGCGCAGAGTGAAACCGCGGGCCGGAGTTAGTGCGCTCTATACAACACAAAATATATAAACTATAAAAAAAAAAATTTCGATTTAAAGATTTCGTGACTGCAGGGATTCATCTTCTTGGTTCTTTCGGTAAAGTCACGTAAAAGGGAAGTAATAAATAATTAAAATAAAACATAATAAAATAATTATCAGGTGACCTGAGGACGGCTGCTTGCGTTGTGGCCAAAACGTCGTGAGAATTATTTTATTATTTTTTATTTTTATTACTTCCCTTCTACGTGACTATTAAACATTTTTTTTAATTTCACCGACTAAGGCCCCGCTCAGCTGCTACGTAGTTGTTTTTCAGAAGCGACCTGGCTGCCAAAAATTATCGACAGCCCGACGAAGTTGCGTATCGTCACGTGGACATTTAGAGCGGTCAAATACTCTGAACGCGTGACGTTGATTATTATTGTGGAGGGGAAAACCGGAGGACCCGGAGAGAAATTCACTCGACCACGGGGGGAGGGAGACAGAGAGTTACGGAAACTCCAAATATACAGCAGCAGGCGTCATGGGTCGGATCGAACCGACGACCTCCTGCACACCAAGCGAGGTAGTTAACATCTCATAGCCACCGTGATGATGATCAGAGAGACACGCAAACTCCAAATATACAGCAGCAGGCGTCAAGGGTCAGGATCGAACCGACGACCTCCCGCACACCAGGCGAGGTAGTTAACATCTCATATCCACCGTGATGATGATCAGAGAGACACGCAAACTCCAAATATACAGCAGCAGGCGTCAAGGGTCGGGATCGAACCCACGACCTCCCGCACACCAGGCGAGGTAGTTAACATCTCATAGCCACCGTGATAATGATGAGAGAGAGAGAGAGACACCGCAAACTTCAAATATACAGCAGCAGGCGTCAGGGTCGGGATCGAACCGGCGACCTGCCGAACAACCAGGTGAGGTAGTTGACATCTCCTGCGGACGCTGCTAATGGTTGCGGCTCACTGGACAAGCCGTTTGGCTATCCAGGCCGGCTGGCAAATCTTCAACTCGTACTTGCTCTATATACCCTCTGATTCTTTCGGTAAAGTCACGTAGATAGAAAAAAACACTGGTCAACACACTTTTTCTGGCATAAGGTATTCTAACGGTAATTTTGGGGTGCTGATTCCAAATCTGGCATCAGTTTTTGTCTATCACATAGGTTTTTGAGATATCAAATATTGCATTTTCAATAAAAACTGCAGAAGAAAAATGATAAATAAGTGTGGATATCTACATAAAATGATATTATAAACACACTATCCTAAAAATACAGCACCATATTTTAACACTAAAGCAGTCACCGACTCGCAACAACTTGCAATGATAAGTGACAGAGTTAATTTCGGGTAAAATCAATGGAAATGGGGTATGCCGATAGTATAACATGAGATGTGATAGAGCAAATCTGAGATCAGACTTGGAATCGGCACCCTGAAATTAGTCTAAAACAGCTGAAAAAGTCCAGGCCAGAAAAAAAACTTGTTTTTGTTGACCAGTGTAATAGAACACGACGTTTCGGTCGCAACATAAGCGTCCGTCATCAGGTGAGAAATAATGATCTGCTGTTGTGGCTTTATATAGGCACGGGAGGGAGGGGGGCGGTTTGTAGAGTCGTGACTTTACCTAAAGAAGCAGAGAGTATGGATTCCTGCAGTCACGAACGCTTTAAATCTTCCGGCTCTCTCAGACGGCGTGACTGGCTGCGAATCGTAAATCGTTGTGGGTTTACCCTCTACCACACAACCCGGTGTTGCTGTACTAGTAACCAGCTGGCAGGTTTTGTTCACGTGACAAACCTTACTAATTGGCTGTGTCGGGTGGTGGCGGGTTTATATTGAAGCGACATAACCCCGAAACAAGCTGATGGATGGTATTGGTCGGTAAAGCCTGCTGCTACTGTTTGATAAAGTGGCCGCACGAGCCATCAATAGCAAGGGGCTGCACTTTTACCTTTGCCGCTGCTGCTGCTGCTGTCTGCGTCGATATCGTGGTGAGGCTGTCTGGAGCGTGAGTCGGGGGTGAGTAGGGGGGCTCAAGGGGGTCTCGTGACGCACGACCGTGAGTCGGGGGTGAGTAGGGGGGCTCAAGGGGGTCTCGTGACGCACGACCGTGAGTCGGGGGTGAGTAGGGGGGGGTCAAGGGGGTCTCGTGACACACGACCGTGAGTCGGGGGTGAGTAGGGGGGCTCAAGGGGGTCTCGTGACACACGACCGTGAGTAGGGAGTGAGTAGGGGGGGTCAAGGGGGTCTCGTGACACACGACCGTGAGTAGGGGGTGAGTAGGGGGGCTCAAGGGGGTCTCGTGACACACGACCGTGAGTCGGGGTGAGTAGGGGGGCTCAAGGGGCTATCGTGACGCACGACCGTGAGTCACGGGAGCAAGGTGCAACGTGTTATCGTTTTTTTGACTGAATATCCGTGAATGTATAGTTTCGGAGTGCATGCGTTTGTAACCGTTGAAGGAGTTTGGCGTTTAATGGCTAATGTTGGGTAACTCTTCGTGCGCCTATTTAATTGGATTAAAATGTTAATTCTCATAATTGGTTCTTTACCCTTCTATCTGGCAACAAAACTGACACTTTTTTACAAGGAGTCATGTTTGCATAGACCGCAATACCTGCAGTCATAATACAAACAAAAGAACATAACTCTGATAATGTGCACTGTCCTTAAAGTTGATTGATCCACACCCGAGACAGCTTTCCTTTGAGCCTAGTCTCATATGGGTTGGACCAGATGACGCCAAAAGGCGCACAACTCAAAGACAATGCACCATCAGAGTATGAGAGCTCGGGGCAAGCATCTACACAATGGGAACCTTATTTGCCAGATAGAAGGGTAAAGAACCAATTATCATATTTTTACTGGCAAATGAGGTTCCCATAATGTTAATTCTCATCATGGTGTAAACAAGGGGGTGGGGTCTTCCAACTCTTATCGTCCTCTCTGTCTCTCGACTGGCCTCTATTCATGAGGTAGGGCCTTTGCCCGAAACGTCGCCTATTATGAATATATTATTTATTTTGAGAGCCACAGTGTCATTCACAGTCGAGTTTGCTCACTCACAGCCCGTTTCTTTGTTTGTTCATTAGTGGTAGCCGCGTGAAATAAACTCGTCATGTGAACCGATTAAAACCGGTTTTGTCACTTACCGAAAAGTCTAGAGCAGGTGTTGGTCACCAAAATAACAATAAGTGACGTTGTTGTTGTTTTAGTCTTTGACCAAAATAGTTCACAGAGAGCCGCATCACGCACAAAGCCACGTGTACACACACAAACACACACAGACAGACACACAACGACAGACACAAAGACACACACACTCAAACACACATAGACACACACACACAGACACACAGACAGACACACAGCAGCAGGGGGTATACAGGAGACGACAACACAAATTCCGACTTAAACAAAATAGGTGATGGACTAAACTACGTCTATTTAGTTTCTGTGCCCCAAGTTATTCTTTAACAATACTGCACATTGTGTCGTCACCAAGACATTCCGTAGTGACCCATTCCCTCTCGTATTTAATAAACTGTTTTTTTCTATCTGTGCGTAAAATTGTGTTTAGGATAATTCTTCGTCTTCTTCTTCGTAAAACTGCTGCCCGCAATGGAGGAGGCCAAAGAGCCACCGCGCGCGGCTCTCGTGCCACGTGCTGCCGATCACTGGCCGAGAGCCACGCAGAGCGATGTTGACCTTTAAGCTGAGCGACGTTGACCTTTGAGCTGAGCGACGTTGACCTTTGAGCTGAGCAACGCGAGCCGCTGTCGCCCTGCTGCAGAGGTCGCAACCGGGTACCCGATACCCGTACCCTACCCGATACCCGGCTACCCGTACCCGTACCCAGCCGGGTACGGGTAGCCGTTTGCGACCCTGGTGCAGCCGGGTACGGGTAGGCCGTGAGTCACTGGTGAGTTAACTGTTTGTCACTAATTTCGGGTAGGGTACGGGTAGGGAACGGTTACCCGTACCCCATTTGCGACCCTGGTGCGGCCGGGTACAGGTACGGGTAAGGAATCAAAACCCGTTTGCGACCTCTGCCCTGCTGTGATGTCCAGCTCAGAATCTTCGCCACCGCTCAGAATCTCTCCACTCTCTCCGTCTCTATCAAACGCCGCTCCCCGCCGCCGCCACCGCCGCCCCACTCAACAGGTAAAGACGCAGCTCCTGCAATTGCTTCTTCACGGCGCTGCTGGTGGAATCACTTCCATTCGGGGGGGGGGGGGGGGGGGCTCTTGACGGCGCGTTTGGAGATGATTTGTCATCTTCCACGCCGCCGGGACCTGTACGGTCTTGGAGGCTGTGGGAGAGTTTACCAAAAACTTCACCCCACCACACGTGACCTGCCGATTATAGGCGAACCGGTTCACACTGCTGCCGCGTGGAGTTTAAGAAGCTTGCCTCCCCCCCCCCCCCCCGTTGTTTCAAATTCCACGCCGGGAGATGGAATCGAAGTCCAGCGGGCTCACAGATCATCAACAAGACGGCGGCACCCCCACTCAAAGCTCCCCCCCGCCCCCCACTAAATAAAACATCCCCCACCCCCGTCCCACGACTCACAGTTGCACGCCGCTGATGAGGGTGCCGAACAGGCCGACTGCGCCCAGGAACTCGACGCGGCCCTGGGAGCGCACCAGCTGCTCCTCGCACACGTTGCACACTCCGTAGAGGACGGCCCCGGCCACCACGAGCATGTCTCCCAGCGCGCGGTTAGAGGCTGGGGCGGTGGTCACGTGGGGGGCACGTGGGGGGCACGTGGGAGACACATGGGAGAAGATGCAGGGACACGTGGGGGTCACGTGGGGGAAGATGCAGGGACACGTGGGGGTCACGTGGGGGAAGATGCAGGGACACGTGGGGGTCACATGGGGGACACGTGGGGGTCACGTGGGGGGCACGTGGGAGACACATGGGAGAAGATGCAGGGACATGTGGGGGTCACGTGGGGGAAGATGCAGGGACACGTGGGGGTCACGTGGGGGAAGATGCAGGGACACATGGGGGTCACATGGGGGACACGTGGGGGTCACGTGGGGGGCACGTGGGAGACACATGGGAGAAGATGCAGGGACACGTGGGGGTCACGTGGAGGAAGATGCAGGGACACGTGGGGGTCACGTGGGAGAAGATGCAGGGACACGTGGGGGTCACGTGGAGGAAGATGCAGGGACACGTGGGGGTCACGTGGGGGAAGATGCAGGGACACGTGGGGGTCACATGGGGGACACGTGGGGGTCACGTGGGGGGCACGTGGGAGACACATGGGAGAAGATGCAGGGACACGTGGGGGTCACGTGGGGGAAGATGCAGGGACACGTGGGGGTCACGTGGGGGAAGATGCAGGGACACGTGGGGGTCACATGGGGGACACGTGGGGGTCACGTGGGGGGCACGTGGGAGACACATGGGAGAAGATGCAGGGACACGTGGGGGTCACGTGGGGGAAGATGCAGGGACACGTGGGGGTCACGTGGGGGAAGATGCAGGGACACGTGGGGGTCACATGGGGGACACGTGGGGGTCACGTGGGGGGCACGTGGGAGACACATGGGAGAAGATGCAGGGACACGTGGGGGTCACGTGGGGGAAGATGCAGGGACACGTGGGGGTCACGTGGGGGAAGATGCAGGGACACGTGGGGGTCACATGGGGGATACGTGGGGGTCACGTGGGGGGCACGTGGGAGACACATGGGAGAAGATGCAGGGACACGTGGGGGTCACGTGGGGGAAGATGCAGGGACACGTGGGGGTCACATGGGGGACACGTGGGGGGCACGTGGGAGATACATGGGAGAAGATTTAGGGACACGTGGGCGACATATAGGGGACACGTGGGAGATACATGGGAGAAGATACAGGGACACGTGGGGGTCACGTGGGGGGCACGTGGGAGACACATGGGAGAAGATGCAGGGACACGTGGGGTCACATGGGGGACACGTGGGGTCACATGGGGGGCACATGGGAGAAGATTTAGGGACACGTGGGGGCACGTGGGGTACACGTGGGAGATACATGGGAGAAGATGAAGGGACACGCGGGGGTCACATGGGGCACGTGCAGAGTTGCACGTGCAGAGTTGCACAGGGGACGCATGGGGGGACATGTGGGGATACATGAGGACACGCGGGGGACACGCGGGGGGGGGGGGTGGACACGCGGGGGTGGGGACACGCGGGGGGGGGGGGGGAGACACGCGGGAGGGGGGGACACGCGGGGGACACGTGGGGGATACATGAGGACACGCAGGGGACACGCGGGGGGGGGGGGGGGACACGCGGGGGGGGGGGGGGAGACACGCGGGGGGGGGGGCACACGGGGACGCGGGGGACAGTTTAAATTCTCCCTTCGGACGGTTGTCTGGGACACCCTCACTAGGCTGTAGTGCTGTTGCTGCTGAGGATGTAATGGATGTCAGTCTCATCAACTTGGTGATCCTGATGGTGATAACGATGGTGACCATGGTGATGATGCTGATGATAATGATGGTGATAACGATGGTGACCATGGTGATGATGGTGATGGTGACGATGTTGGCCGGTCAGCCGTCGTCACCTTCGCCCTGCGACCTCCCCGTGAGGCGGTCGGCCCCCACCATGGCCCCCACGCCCACGAGGCAGAGCGCCACGGCGACCACGTGACCCGCGCGGTAGCGCACGCGCAGGAAGAACCACGAGAGGGCGAACACCACGGGCAGGACCATGCAGTCCAGCAGCTGGGGGGCGGGGCGGGGGGGAAGGGGGATGGAGGGTGGAGAGGGGATGGGGGGGTGGAGAGGGGGATGGAGGGGGGGGGTGGAGAGGGGGATGGAGGGGGGGAATGGAGGGAACATGGGAGTGGAGAGGGGGGTGGAGAGGGAGGGGTGGAGGGGGGGGTGGAGGGGGGGAATGGAGGGAGCATGGGGGTGGAGAGGAGGGTGGAGAAGGGGTGGAGGGGGGGAGAGGGGGGAATGGAGGGGGGATGGGGGGGGATGGAGAGGGGGGATGGAGGGGGGGTGGAGGGGGGTGGAGGTGAGGGGGTGGAGGGGCAGAGGTTTAAGCACCACGATGTTCACTTCAACCTTACCCGAGCAACTCGTGACGTGACCCTCAGTCTCTCCCTCTGCGCGTGCGCTCAGCCCGGCAAAGCCGCGTGCACTTTGTTTGTAGCGACATGGCTCACGACAGCGCGCCAATCACGACGCTCGGACACTCCTGACCTCAGCGCCCCCCCCCCCCCAGGCATATCCGAGTCACAAGTCTGGATGACAACCTCTTGATGGCTGTGGTATCCGAAATGGCTCCGTCCCCCCACCCACCCCCTCTTCTGGGCATGCCCCCCTCCCATCCTCCCCAAATCTCACCCCCTCCCTCCTATCCCAAACTCGTATCCCTCCCCATCCCTGCACCTCCCCCACCCCCAGCCCTGCCTCCACCCCTCCCCTCAGCGCCCCTCCTTCTCCCACCCCCCGATCCCAACCACGAACTCCTCTCGTCTCCCAATTTCCGCACCCCCACACCCCCCACCCACCCCTACTCCACCCCCCCCCCTTCTGTTCCCCCAATCATCGTGACCCACTGCCATCACCTCCTCTCCCAGCTCAGAATCAGAATCTTTATTTGGACTGGAGGAAGCCAATGCGCATTAGAGCGCTTTTTCACAGACGTCCAGTAAACATCATGGCTAGGAGATGTTAACTACCTCGCCTGGTGTACAGGAGGTCGTGGGTTTGATCACGACCCTGACGCCTGCTGTATATTTTGAGTTTGCGTGTCTCTCTCTCATCATCATTACGGTGGCTAGGAGATGTTAACTACCTCGCCTGGTATACAGGAGGTCGTGGGTTCGATCCCAAGCCTGACGCCTGCTGTATATTTGGAGTTTGTGTGCGTGTCTCTCTCATCATCATTACGGTGGCTAAGAGATGTTAACTACCTCGCCTGGTATACAGGAGGTCGTGGGTTCGATCACGACCCTGACGCCTGCTGTATATTTGGAGTTTGCGGTGTCTCTCTCCCCGTGGTCGTGTGGATTTTTCTCCGGGTCCTCCGGTTTTAAAATTAAAAAATCACGCGTTTAGAGTAGTTGTCTGCTATACATTTCCACACGACGACGATAAGTCACTTCGTTGGGCTATCACTTGTGGGCAGGTCCCTTCTGTAAAGGAGCCACACAGCTCAGTGGAGTTTACCTGGTAAAATAAAAATAGTTTAGATATAAGTCATCATTCGTTCGTCTCGTTCCCACACCTCCCTAAACCCACACGCTGGTAAGTGTGATGTACAGGTACGTCTTCACTACCAGGTAGTACCTGCACGCTTGTGAGTGTGGTGTACAGGTACGTCTTCACTACCAGGTAGTACCTGCACGCTTGTGAGTGTGGTGTACAGGTACGTCTTCACTACCAGGTAGTACCTGCACGCTTGTGAGTGTGGTGTACAGGTGCGTCTTCACTACCAGGTAGTACCTGCACGCTGATGAGTGTGGTGTACAGGTGCGTCTTCACTACCAGGTAGTACCTGCACGCTGATGAGTGTGGTGTACTGGTAGGCCTTCACCACCAGGTAGTACCTGCACGCTTGTGAGTGTGGTGTACAGGTGCGTCTTCACTACCAGGTAGTACCTGCACGCTGATGAGTGTGGTGTACTGGTAGGCCTTCACCACCAGGTAGTACCTGCACGCTGATGAGTGTGGTGTACAGGTGCGTCTTCACTACCAGGTAGTACCTGCACGCTGATGAGTGTGGTGTACTGGTAGGCCTTCACCACCAGGTAGTACCTGCACGCTTGTGAGTGTCGTGTACTGGTGCGTCTTCACCACCAGGTTGTACCTGCACGCTTGTGAGTGTGGTGTACTGGTAGGCCTTCACTACCAGGTAGTACCTGCACGCTTGTGAGTGTGGTGTACTGGTAGGCCTTCACCACCAGGTAGTACCTGCACGCTTTTGAGTGTGGTGTACAGGTGCGTCTTCACCACCAGGTAGTACCTGCACGCTAGTGAGTGTGGTGTACTGGTGCGTCTTCACCACCAGGTAGTACCTGCACGCTTGTGAGTGTCGTGTACTGGTGCGTCTTCACTACCAGGTAGTACCTGCACGCTCGTGAGTGTGGTGTACAGGTGCGTCTTCACCACCAGGTAGTACCTGCACGCTTGTGAGTGTGGTGTACTGGTAGGCCTTCACCACCAGGTAGTACCTGCACGCTTGTGAGTGTGGTGTACAGGTGCGTCTTCACTACCAGGTAGTACCTGCACGCTTGTGAGTGTCGTGTACTGGTAGGCCTTCACCACCAGGTAATTCGCCTCCACGTCCACCAGGGCCAGCAACGCGTACTTCCAGCCACGAGCCCTCAGCACGTCCAGCAAGTTCCCGTCGTCTGCGCGATAGACGGTGAGAGGTGTGGGTGGGGTGAGTTGGATGGAGAGGTGTGGGTGGGGTGAGTTGGATGGAGAGGTGTGGGTGGGGCGAGTTGGATGGTGAGGTGTGGGTGGGGTGAGGTGTGGGTGTGGTGAGTTGGATGGTGAGGTGTGGGTGGGGGTGGTGTCAGTTTAAAACGGGCGGACTTTCGCGACCGGCGTGACCATTCCCAGTTGATGTTTGGGTCAAATCGCCGCGTGCTTGTTCGTGTCGTATACCCTCCTCCACCCGACACACGAACAAACCAACAGTGTTGCTTGTGCGAGTGAGTTACTGCTTCAGCACCGCGTGTGTTGGAGAGCTCCTGTGCGCGCAATTGCACCATTTGGCGCGACAAACTAAACTGAACTATTGTTTTTCTTTTCGCCAGGTAAGGCCAACTGAGCTATACGAGTTTTCAAGGTAAGGCCCACTGGGATAAATGAGTTTTAGATCTAGATTTCAAAGTGCAAAGCACTTGCCCCAACAGTCTGTTAAAGGCTATACGAGGGTTCTTTGTTCTTTGTGTATGTGTACCAGCGGTGTCAAGATCGGCCTCTGTGGAGGAGGCTCGTGAAGGACGCTACTGGGCAGTTGGAGTCAGTTGCCCTCCAACAACAACGGAGGGCGGAGGAGCGACGCTCACAACAACGTGCGGAGCGCCGGGTGGTTAAAGCACAGCAAGTTGGCACAGTAGGCGGCACAGGTGGTGCATCAGCCAGTCATCTCGGTCATCTCAGTCAGTCGACCCGTGGCACCTGGGTCTGCCCCGTGACCTCCTGCCAGCGGGCGTTCGACACTTCACGTGGCCTCAAGGTGCACATGGCCTGGCACAAGCGTCGTGGCGAATGGCGGTTGTTGTTGTTGTGTATGTGTGTATGTGTGTGTGAATGTTGAACGCCTTTGGCACCGTACGTAACCAACCGTGCTCATCGTAGCCGAGTGGAATGACAACAAACTAAACACGCACAAGCAGTTCTAAAGAAACGAGTGTTCAGACTCGATGATTTCAAAAGGCCCAGCTCCCAGTGACTTCCCGAGAGGCCTTGGACTGACCGCGGCGCAGCGCCATCATGCCCGCGTACACGAGGAGCAGCAGTACGTAGTTGAAGAAGCTCTGGAACACTGGGGTGTTCACGCCGTGTTCCTGCAGGTACTCGCTGCACACGCCCGTGCCGCAGATGAGCACCGACAGCAGCTGCCCCAGAGCTAGGTTCAAGGCCAGTTCCCTGTAACATACATAATCGCATTCCTGTATTTCCTGCATTTCCCATAAATATGCTAAATTCCTCTTGATATGCAGATTATTTTGCCAATGCGCATTCCCCCCCCCCTTTCCAACCCAGCTTAAATAGACGCTCCAAGCGTGGTGGTGTTTTCTTTTAGACGCTGTCGCCTCGACAGACCTGGTCTTCACCTGAGGACGGCTGCTTGTGTTGTGGCCGAAACGTCGTGATAATTATTTATTATGTTTTATTTTTATTATTTTATTACTTCCCTTCTACGTGACTTTACCGAAAGAACCAAGAACATACAGACAGAGGTAACCATCTGCCCGCCCCATATAGCCTTGAGAACAGGCCGTTAGGGCTACTGCTGCTGCTCATGATGATGATGAACGTCAGTCATTCGGCACCCACCTCTCTGCTCTGTCAAGTTGAGAGGAGCGCAGGCACCCCCCCCCCCCCTCAAAAGTGGGACCCCCCTATAACCCCGGAGTCATCACGAGCCGTGGACGTGGGGGTCTAAAGCTCACTTGAGTGGTTGGTTTGGCGAGTTGCCGTGTAAGTGTTGGTGGGAGGGGGGGGCACGGTGGCCATGAGATGTTAACTACCTCGCCTGGTATGCAGATGGTCGTGGGTTCGATCTCGACCCTGACGCCTGCTGTATATTTGTAGTCTGCATGTCTCTCTCTCATCATCACCATCACGGTGGCTATGAGATGCTAACTACCTCGCTTGGTATACAGGAGGTCGTGTGTTCGATCTCGACCCTGACACCTGCTGTATATTTGGAGTTTGCGTGTCTCTCGCTCATCATCATCACGGTGGCTATGAGATGTTAACTACCTCGCCTGGTATACAGGAGGTCGTGGGTTCGATCTCGACTCTGACGCCTGCTGTATATTTGGAGTCTGCGTGTCTCTCGCTCATCATCATCACGGTGGCTAGGAGATGTTAACTACCTCGCCTGGTATACAGGAGGTCGTGGGATCGATCTCGACCCTGACGCCTGCTGCTGTATATTTGGAGTTTGTGGTGTTTCTCTCCCCGCGGTCACGTGGATTTTTCTCCGGGTGCTCCGGTTTTTTCCCTCCACATTTAGAATCAACGTCACGCGTTTAGAGTATTTGGCTGCTATACATGTCAACGTGATGATGACGATGAGAAGCCACTTCGTTGAGCGATCATTTGTGATAGCCAGGTCGCTTTTAAAAATAAAACGAACTATACAGCAGCTTAGTGTGGGCCTTACCTGGTGAGATAATCTAAATACTCGTTGGTTCTTTCGGTAAAGTCACGTAGGTGAAAAAATAAAATAAGAATATAAATTAATACAATTAAAAAAAAATAAACAAAATAGAAATAACTAAATTAAATCACGACGTTTCGGAAGCAACACAAGCTTCCATCATCAGGTGGGACAACCACAGTAAGAAACAACAATTACTGTAGTGGGCAAAGAGAGCTGTTTGTGACAATCGATTATATCAGGTAAGAGGAGGGGGGGGGGGGTAGGAGCCAGGGAGGAGAGATGCAGGGGGCAGGGAGTGCAGTGACTTTACCGAAAGAACCAAAGAGTATGGATCATTGCAGTCACGAAAACTTCAAATCTAGAATTATATAAAAAGTTGCGTTTATAGCCTCGTGTTGGGTTAATAACAAAACGGGTAACGGATTCCTTGCAGTTGTCCATTAGCCACGCGGGTCGCGACGAGATACAATCATAAGTCAACGGTTTGGTTAGGCGGTGGAGGAGGAGATGCTGCTACTTCTGTTGCTGTACGATCCCAATTGAGTCATTTGGAGGTGTTCTTTCAGCATTGGGAATGTTTGAACAATACCGGTGACATTGTCGTGTTTGGTTTAACTTTGTTGATGTTGTTTTTTTTTAAAACAACAGCAACAATTGACGAGTCCGAATCCGAAGAGAAAAAAATAATCACCAGTCACATGACTGAATTGTAATATCTATGTGTGATGGGTCATTGCCCGAAACGTCGCCTTTCATGTTTCCCTTTGAAGTGGCGTTGAGGTTTTTTCCCGTCATATTCGAATCATCCCCGTCCACCCCGAACCACGACAACGTGGTGAGAATTTCCTGGCTTGACAAGCATGAGAATAATCACAATCATCATCATCATCATCACGAGACGAGAGTGGACCCTGACAAAGAGGACTGAACAGGCAGAGACCTCGCGCACCGCACCGGTGCAGAGATTCCGTGGTGCGTCTCTCACCGTGTGAAGATCCGTCGGAGGCGAACTTGGATTTCTTGACCCGTAGGGAACGCCGTCAACTTCTTACTCTGCTGCTGCTGCTCGCTTGATGGCGCGACCTCCACTCCCGCGTGCGGAGGATGTTGAGAATCGCTCGCTCCCCACGGGTCCATGATGGGTTACCTCCGGTACAACTAGCACCAGCAGCCACCACCACCACCACGAGCAGTCGTACCAATACCACCACCACCACCACGATCAGTCGTACTAATACCACCACCACCACCACCACGATCAGTCGTACTAATACCACCACCACCACCACCACGATCAGTCGTACCAATGCCACCACAACCAACACCACCACGATCAGTCTTACCAATACCACCACCACGATCAGTCGTACTAATACCACCACCACCTATTGTGCCACTACCACCACCACCACGATCAGTCGTACCACCACCACCAACAGCAGCAGCAAGCACCACCACCACCAGTTGTGCCACGACCACCACCAATATCAGTTTGTTGTGCCAACTCCGCACCTCCGCTTAGCACGGCTGGCTACGTACGGCGCGAAAGAAGTTCATACATACATGCTAGTTCCACCACCGGCACATCTCACCACAACCACCACCAGTAGGCACCACCACCACCACCACCAACAACAACAACAACCAGCATCAGCAGCAACGCTACTGCCTCCACCTCCACCACCGCCAGCGGCCAGGGTGCAAGTGGCTGGCTCCGAGACTCCCGTGGTGGGGTTATAGAGACAGAGAGAGAGAGACCGCCCGAGGATTCTCCCGGCCCTCGCCTGCCCGCCGCCACGCGGTTAACCATTAGCGCGCGTGCACACGCGACATCGTCGTCGTCACTCATTCACCGGCTTATTGCTCTCGCACGCAGAGTTGTCTCGCCCCCTTGGATTAAGCGTCCCTTTCGCAGGGCGAGACGCGCGTGTTTATTGTCTAAGAGATGCGTATTGGGGTCGTCGTATATCGAAGTTGAGAAGGGAACGCTCAAGCGACGCAGAGAGGCCAGCGAGCTAAGGTCCCTCCCCTTCTTCCAGCAAGTGGTGTGAGCGGGGAGTTGCAGTGATGCGCCTTCGCTCCGTGTTCCCCTGAACCGAGACGCGACCGCAACACGTGGTGGAGGAGGAGGAGGGGTGGGATGAGTGATGAGGCTGCATCCGGTTCCAATCAGAGCCGCACGTGCCGTGCTGCTTTGTTTGCACGTCGGCGCTCGCAACACTCCACAGCAAACGGTTACCGGTTTTCCGACTTTTGGATCGGGTAATTGTTAACACGACCGGTTACGGATGACCGGTTTTTCCGACTCCCACTGAACAGACTGTACTATCGACTCGCTGTGGACAGACGCGATTAGGGGCCGTCCATAAATGACGTCACGCGATTTTGGACGATCTTTGATTCCCCCCCCCCTCGTCACACGGCGTCACAAAAAGTCAGACCCCCCCCCCTCAAATATGACGTCAGAAAGCTCTGCCCCCCCAAAATAAAACATGCTTCAAATCGCTTTAAACTATTGTCATTGTAGTGCGTATTTAATGTGGCGCTGCACTCTGATGTTGTAGGAGAAAACATTTATTAAAAAAAGTATATTTAATTAAGTAGAACGTGTTGTCTATATTTATTTAAAGTTGCGCAAACCTCCCTCCCCTCGTCACACATCGTCACAAATGTCTGAAACCCCCCCCCCTAGGTGCGTGACGTCATTTATGGACGGCCCGGGAGGGTGGCAGCTCCCTCGTGCATTGCACCATCTCGTGCATTGCACCATCTCGTGCATTGCACCATCTCGTGCACTGCACCATCTCGTGCATTGCACCATCTCGTGCCCTGCACCATCTCGTGCATTGCACCATCTCATGCACTGCACCATCTCGTGCATTGCACCATCTCGTGCATTGCACCATCTCGTGCACTGCACCATCTCGTGCATTGCACCATCTCGTGCCCTGCACCATCTCGTGCATTGCACCATCTCATGCACTGCACCATCTCGTGCATTGCACCATCTCGTGCATTGCACCATCTCGTGCATTGCACCATCTCATGCACTGCACCATCTCGTGCATTGCACCATCTCGTGCATTGCACCATCTCGTGCATTGCACCATCTCATGCACTGCACCATCTCGTGCACTGCACCATCTCGTGCATTGCACCATCTCGTGCATTGCACCATCTCGTGCATTGCACCATCTCATGCACTGCACCATCTCGTGCATTGCACCATCTCGTGCATTGCACCATCTCGTGCATTGCACCATCTCGTGCATTGCACCATCTCATGCACTGCACCATCTCGTGCACTGCACCATCTCGTGCACTGCACCATCTCGTGCACTGCACCATCTCGTGCATTGCACCATCTCGTGCACTGCACCATCTCGTGCATTGCACCATCTCGTGCACTGCACCATCTCGTGCACTGCACCATCTCGTGCATTGCACCATCTCGTGCATTGCACCATCTCGTGCACTGCACCATCTCGTGCATTGCACCATCTCGTGCACTGCACCATCTCGTGCATTGCACCATCTCGTGCATTGCACCATCTCATGCACTGCACCATCTCGTGCATTGCACCATCTCGTGCACTGCACCATCTCGTGCATTGCACCATCTCGTGCACTGCACCATCTCGTGCATTGCACCATCTCGTGCACTGCACCATCTCGTGCATTGCACCATCTCGTGCATTGCACCATCTCGTGCATTGCACCATCTCATGCACTGCACCATCTCGTGCATTGCACCATCTCGTGCATTGCACCATCTCGTGCACTGCACCATCTCGTGCATTGCACCATCTCATGCACTGCACCATCTCGTGCACTGCACCATCTCGTGCACTGCACCATCTCGTGCATTGCACCATCTCGTGCATTGCACCATCTCGTGCATTGCACCATCTCGTGCATTGCACCATCTCATGCATTGCACCATCTCGTGCATTGCACCATCTCGTGCATTGCACCATCTCGTGCATTGCACCATCTCGTGCATTGCACCATCTCGTGCACTGCACCATCTCGTGCACTGCACCATCTCGTGCATTGCACCATCTCGTGCATTGCACCATCTCGTGCATTGCACCATCTCGTGCATTGCACCATCTCATGCATTGCACCATCTCGTGCATTGCACCATCTCGTGCATTGCACCATCTCGTGCATTGCACCATCTCGTGCATTGCACCATCTCGTGCATTGCACCATCTCGTGCATTGCACCATCTCGTGCACTGCACCATCTCGTGCACGGTGTGAAGGGTCGAATGTTCGCAGAGAGCCGGGGACTCTATCGTCATTGTACACTGTCGGTCTGCGGCGAGGGTGCGTGATTGTCTCTCGCCACAAACACGCTCCCAATCCACGGGCCCCATCGATTGGTGGCGAGATGTCAACTACATCGCCTGGTCTACAGGAGGTCGTGGGTTTGATCCCAACCCTGACTGCTGCTGTATATTTGGAGTTTGCGTGTCTCTCTCTCATCATCATCACGGTACCTAGGAGATGTTAACTACCTCGCCAGGTATACAGGAGGTCATGGGTTTCGATTCCGACCCTGACTGCTGCTGTATATTTGGAGTTTTCGGTGTCTCTCTCTCATCATTATCATCACGGTGGTTAGGAGATGTTAACTACCTCGCCTGGTATACAGGAGGTCGTGGGTTCGATTCCGACCCTGACGCCTGCTGTATATTTGGAGTTCGTGTGTGTCTCTCTCTCATTGTCACGGTGGCTAGGAGATGTTAACTACCTCGCCTGGTCTACAGGAGGTCGTGGGTTTCGATTCCGACCCTGACGCCTGCTGCTGTATATTTGGAGTTTGCATGTCTCTCTCTCATCATCATCATCACGGTGCCTAGCAGATGTTAACTACCTCGCCTGGTTTACAGGAGGTCGTGGATTTGGATTCCGACCCTGACGCCTGCTGCTGTATATTTGGAGTTTGCGTGTCTCTCATCATCATCATCATCACGGTGGCTAGGAGATGTTAACTACCTCGCCTGGTCTACAGGAGGTCGTGGATTCGATCCCGACCCTGCCGCCTGCTGTATATTTGGAGTTTGCGTCTTTCTCCCCGTGGTCGCGTGGACTTTTCTCCGGGTCCTCCGGTTATTCCCTCCACATTTAGAATCAACAACACGCGTTTAGAGTATGTGGCTGCTATACATTTCCACGTGATAAGCCACTTCGTTGGGCTATCATTTGTGATATCCAGGTTGCTACATCGTAGTTCGGCGTAGCGGCAAGGAGCAATCCGACCACCGCGTGACACACGACGTCTTTGTCGTTACTGACGGGAAGCGGGGGTGGGTGGGTGGGGGAGGGTGAGTGAGTGAATGTGTGCTGTAGGAATACAATAAACATTGTACCCTATACATTGTCATCATAATCGGCCGTGATCTCTCCATTGCTGGAGTCAAGAATGCAATCGGCCGATCGTTATCCACGTGAGAGACGCGTGACTGCTGAGTCATCACGTGTTGATTGTGGGTCGTCACCTGCTTCTTGTCGTGTGCCCCCAGGGTCTGGAATGCTATCGGCAATAAACTGCAACTTGGATCACGATCTGTGAGATCTTCACTCAAAACTGCTCGAGAGGAGTTGAACACACCTGCTATTCAGAATGGCCTGAAATAAAATGTATCATTGACCGCTGCAAAGTATGATCTTGAGTTTGATCTTTAAAGGTGCATTGACATTTTTTTATTCTGCTACTGATACTCCTGCTGTTATGGAGTGACTCATTGAACCAACTATGGCTGCAAAGTTTGGTAGTACATGTTATGTGTATCGTTTATTGTTAAATTTGAATCACAGTTCCTATTATCACTGTTACATTGTTTTTCTAGCTTTATTTTGTAAACGTTTTGGTTAAGCCATGTTTGTCTGTTGTAGTACAGAGTTAGCCTGATAACTTTATTCTACATTGTCTTATGGTTGTTATTGTTTGACTTGCATCCCACTGGGATTTTTGCACACAGCGTTGAAATACGGTGTTTTTTTTCTGCAAGACTTTTGCTGTTTTTTCCAGAATTTTTCTGTTTGCGTGTAGTCACTTTAAGATGTTCCTTGTTCATGTTTTGTTGCGGTTGCACCCGACTCAAGGGCCGCATGGCTCTCAGGGTTATACCTAATAAATGAGACTGAAACTGATGGTAGGTGCAGGGCACCGACTACAATCCCAGACTCAGGCGGTCACGTCCAGGTAACCGCGTTAGGAGCGGCGGAGTGGAGTGCGTCTGTGGATCGAGGGCATTGCGTCGGGACACGTTGCACGGTCTTCTCTGGATGCCCGATTGTGAGCGAGCGAGCGTTGTAAGACACCGAATACTTTACAGCTCTGCCTCCCACCATGCATCCTCACCAGGCATGCTCTGTCCGCTGCTCGATGACGGGGCGGGGTGGGATGGAGGAGGCTGGTGACTCATGACACCGACTAAGTTTTGTCAACATTCTTCAATAACAATGTGTGGCCTTGAAAGTACAACATATAGGTAATAGGTGACGTTTTGAGCAATGACCCTTCTTCACAGGTAGAGAGGTGAGTAGCGAGACAGAGTAGACGATAGGGGCTGTAGACTGCCTGGGTTTAAACCGCAGGAAATCCATGATGAGGATTACATTTGAAATGTGTTATTCTGATGGCCCAGTTTTTAAACCGGGCATACCAACAGTTACACTAATAGTGCCTAGTGAGTAACAAACAAATCCTTCATCAGTCACAAAGTATATACTACTACACTAATTCTAAATAATACAATCAATTAACATGTAAAACTAGCTTTTTTGCCCGTCCAAGGGCGGGTACATATTGCAGTTTATCTGAAATATTCACCAGAAAAATTGTTCAGCTCATGATTATTAATGAGGGGGGGGGGGTTGCCCCATGTGGAGTGACGTCACCCCCTAATGGTTATTGGGGAGGGGTGCGGCATGTGGAGTGACGTCACCCGCTGATGGTTATTAATGAGGGGGGGTGCGGCATGTGGAGTGACGTCACCCGCTGATGGTTATTAATGAGGGGGGGTGCGGCATGTGGAGTGACGTCACCCGCTCATGGTTATTGGGGAGGGGTGCGGCATGTGGAGTGACGTCACCCGCTCATGGTTATTGGGGAGGGGTGCGGCATGTGGAGTGCGTCAGTGTAAATGTCCACGTGGGGCATGAATATTAATGAAGGGAGGGGGTGGGGGCTTTTTCAGTGACGTCACGCACGGATGTAGCATTGTGCTGCGTAGATTTATTTTTTACCGTCACTTTCTGTCAAGAAACGTCATATTTGACGCGACTTTGCGTAAAGAAATATTTAATTATTTAATTCAGCTCGACCTTCTGCGTTGGTGTAAAAATCCACCCTCTCATGAATATTAATGAGGGGAGTGGGCCTCCTGTGGAGTGACGTCACGCGGGGGGGTGGGCCTCGTGTGGAGTGACGTCACGCGCAGGACGGACAGACAACCGTCAAGTCGGTCGCTAGGTAAATTCCAGGTTCTGGGTCAACTCATCGATTCGCTCTTCAACGGCGTGGACATCCAGGGGTGGGTGTCCTGTGGGTTAGGCTGCACCACCCCCCGCCCCCGCCATAGGAACGTGGAATTCCCAGCACTGACTTCATTGATGAGTAGAGAAACGAGCGCTGCGCCGGGCACGTATGAACGACAGACGATTTCCGAGTGAGTTTTATTCGAGAGAAGGAGTTAAGACGTTGCCAATATCATTGATTCCACCACGCATTCGCTTCCATCCTTCTGCCCGTTGTAAACTAGATCATCATCATCGACATCGAGCTGCGATCTGTTGAATGAAGACCCCTCCCTAAGCTTACCAGCGTTACAAAAATAAGAAGAGGTTTTCCCCTTTCTGGCCCATAATAAAACAGCAGGGGTTGTGTTAAGATGATCAAACACCAAACAGAAACCTTTTGCAAGTTTATAATTGTTTTTTTAACCCTTTTATCCGGCAACAAAACTGACACCTTTTTACAAGGAGTCATGTTTGCATTGACCACAATACCTGCGGTCGGAATGCAAACAAAAAACACAACTCTGATAATGTATGCACTGTCCTTGACATTGATTGGTCCACACCCGAGACAGCTTTCCTTAGAGCCCAGCCTCACATGGTGTTGGACCAGATGACGCCAAAAGGCGCACAACTCAAAGACAATGCACCATCAGAGTATGAGAGCTCGGGGTAAGCATTTGCACCATTGCTTTTGCAAGTTATCAAGTTATTGCATTAACCACAATCTCTACTTGTGGTGAACATGCAAACACACGTAGCTCTAACAATATATGGCGTTGACATTGGAACTGATTGGCCTACACCAGAGACAGCTATTTGGTGTTTGAACATCCTAACACCTTCCCGTTTTAATTCCAGAAAGGGTAAAACCTCTTAGTTAATTTTTCATGCTTTGACACCGGCAAAAAGGTTCCATTTCTTAGCGGCGTGGTGGTGAAGTATGGTCAAACACCCGCCCCATCACCACCACCCGTGCTCACATACGACACGGCCCCTTCACCAGGCAAGTGATGAGCGAAGGGCCCTGCATCATTAAATACCATTCACATACATATACACACATGTCTGAGTAGAAACACGAAAAGTCCATCTATTGCATACACAGCTCGATCACCGCGTGCTCTCTGCGTACCCAGCTGCTGCGGAGTGTCGATGGCGAGGCCGAAGAGACGTCTACGGACGTCATTCCGGGAAAACCCGGTACTGGATCGCCCGATCAAGTAGGCATCGGCAAGGTAATGTAAAAAATAAAACGAGGCTACCTTTACCCTACCTTTTACCTTACCACAATACAATCACTCTACCCTACCTTTTACCCTTTAGCAGGTAAGGTAATAAATTAACCCGTTAAAACAAAGTTTTTCACTATAAATCCTTTATATGCGTGGCATCGGTTTTATTTTATTATTCATTTCTGTTTTTCTTGAGTAAGAGTTTCATTTTTATCACATTGGTATTTTAAATTAAATATGAATTTTTTTCCCTAAAAAGTGGAAAATTTTGGGATTTTTTTTTCACGAAATAAATTGTCACGCACAACGAGTCTGTGTGCAAAATGTCAGCTCGATTGGATCACGGGAAGTGGGTTAAAAAACGACCGAAAGATTTGCACGGTCGTAAGCGCGCAAGCAAGTGCACTTAATATAAAGGATTTAAAAAGCAACGAGCCTACCTTTACCCTACCTTTTATCTTACCACAATACAATCACTTTACCCTACCTTTTACCCTTTAGCAGGTAAGGTAAAAAGCAACGAGCCTACCTTTACCCTACCTTTTATCTTACCACATTACAATCACTTTACCCTACCTTTTCCCCTTTAGCAGGTAAGGTAAAAAGCAACGAGGCTACCTTTACCCTACCGTTTACCTTACCACAAAATAATCACTCTACAGTCTACCCTACCTTTTACCCTTTAGCAGGTAAGGTAAAAAGCAACGAGCCTACCTTTACCCTACCCTTTACCCTTACCTTTACCCTTTTACCCGGTAAAAAGGGTAAATTACCTTACCTTAAAGTACGATTTAAAGCTTTCATGACTGCAGGGATTCATCTTCTTGGTTCTTTCGGTAAAGTCACGTAGAAGGGAAATAATAAAATAATAATAATAAAACATAACAAAATAATTCTTACCTTGCCGAGGCCTACGATCAGGATTAACCAGGCGCAGCGCTGATTCACGGGGGGGACGCGAGGTCGATTGTGGGGGTCACGTGGCCACGTGCTCGGGATGTTATCACGCGGGGTGGAACTTTAAACAACAAAGACAAAGGTCCCCCGTATAGCCTGTCACAGACTGATGAGGCAAGTGCTGTTAGCGAGCACCACACGGCACACGAGGGGGTGGGTGGCCAGCACCACGCCCGGCCGCCTTTGTCTCCCGAGTGGCGATGTTTACACAGCACACCAGGTACTCATTTGAGGCTGAGTCGACCTAGGAGAAGCCCAGTACCGGTTCAGACAATCGCCGCTGGTGTTGGCCTTGAGCGGGAATCGAACTCGGGTTGCCGGGTTCGTAGCGCAGTGCGCTAACCACTGCGCCACCGCTCCCCACGTGGAACTATAACACCACCCCCCTTCAGACCCCCTCCCCCGTCACCCTCCCCGCGAATCGATATTTATCAATACGATGTCACTCGGCATATCCCTTGAGATGGAAACACCCCTTCTTGGTTCTTTCGGTGAAGTCAGGTAGAATGGAAATAATAAAATAATACAAATAAAACATAATAAGATAATTCTCACGACGTTTCGGCCACAACGCAAGCAGCCGTCCTCAGGTGAAGAACAGGGCTGTCGGGGAGACTTGTTCTTCACCTGAGGACGGCTGCTTGCGTTGTGGCCGAAACGTCGTGAGAATTATCTTATTATGTTTTATTTGTATTATTTGATTATTTCCATTCTACGTGACTTTACCGAAAGAACCAATAAGATGAATCCCTGCAGTCACGAAAGCTTTAAATCGAAATGGAAACACCTCGTTTGAGAAGGGGTGTCCAGCAAATCGAATTGATGCAGCGTAGACGGCGCTGGTAACACCCGCGCCTCGCAGCGAGACGCGGCAGGGGTTCCTCTCTCGACTCGGGTGCTCTGGCAGTGCGGCGTTTGTGTGCTCTCCCCCTGTAATGTAGAGAGTGAGGGTGAGTGAGTGGGTGAGTGGGTGAGTGGGTGGGTGAGTGGGTGAGTGGGTGAGTGGGTGGGTGAGTGGGTGAGTGGGTGAGTGGGTGAGTGGGTGGGTGAGTGGGTGAGTGAGTGAGTGGGTGGGTGAGTGGGTGAGTGGAGTTTGTGTGTTCTCCCCCTGTAATGTAGAGAGTGAGGGTGAGTGAGTGGGTGAGTGGGTGAGTGGGTGGGTGAGTGGGTGAGTGGGTGAGTGGGTGGGTGAGTGGGTGAGTGGGTGAGTGGGTGAGTGGGTGGGTGAGTGGGTGAGTGAGTGAGTGGGTGGGTGAGTGGGTGAGTGGAGTTTGTGTGTTCTCCCTCTGTAATGTAGAGAGTGAGGGTGAGTGAGTGGGTGAGTGGGTGAGTGGGTGGGTGAGTGGGTGAGTGGGTGAGTGGGTGGGTGAGTGGGTGAGTGAGTGAGTGGGTGGGTGAGTGGGTGAGTGGAGTTTGTGTGCTCTCCCCCTGTAATGTAGAGAGTGAGGGTGAGTGAGTGGGTGAGTGGGTGAGTGGGTGGGTGAGTGGGTGAGTGGGTGGGTGAGTGGGTGAGTGGGTGAGTGGGTGAGTGGGTGGGTGAGTGGGTGAGTGAGTGAGTGGGTGGGTGAGTGGGTGAGTGGAGTTTGTGTGTTCTCCCTCTGTAATGTAGAGAGTGAGGGTGAGTGAGTGGGTGAGTGGGTGAGTGGGTGGGTGAGTGGGTGAGTGGGTGAGTGGGTGGGTGGGTGAGTGGGTGAGTGAGTGAGTGAGTGGGTGGGTGAGTGGGTGAGTGGAGTTTGTGTGTTCTCCCTCTGTAATGTAGAGAGTGAGGGTGAGTGAGTGGGTGAGTGGGTGAGTGGGTGGGTGGGTGAGTGAGTGGGTGGGTGAGTGGGTGAGTGGAGTTTGTGTGTTCTCCCTCTGTAATGTAGAGAGTGAGGGTGAGTGAGTGGGTGAGTGGGTGGGTGAGTGAGTGGGTGAGTGGGTGAGTGGGTGAGTGAGTGTGTGAGTGAGTGAGTGGGTGAGTGGGTGAGTGGGTGGGTGAGTGGGTGAGTGAGTGAGTGAGGAGTTTGTGTGCTCTCCCTCTGTAATGTAGAGTGTGAGTGAGTGGGTGAGTGAGTGAGTGTGTGAGTGGGTGAGTGGGTGAGTGGGTGAGTGTGTGGAGTTTGTGTGCACTCCCTCTGTTATGTAGAGAGTGAGTGAGTGGGTGAGTAAGTGGGTGGAGTCTGTATGTTCTCCCCATGTTCTGCAGAGTGTGAATGAGTGTGAGTGAGTAGGTGAGTGAGTGTGAGTGAGTGGGTGTGTGGAGTCGCCCTCCAACAACAACGGAGGGCGGAGGAGCGACGCTCACAACAACGAGCGGAGCGCCGGGTGGCTAAAGCACAGCAAGTTGGTACAGTAGGGGGCACAGGTGGTGCATCAGCCAGTCATCTCGGTCATCTCGGTCAGTCGACCCGTGGCACCTGGGTCTGCCCCGTGACCTCCTGCCAGCGGGCGTTCGACACTTCACGTGGCCTCAAGGTGCACATGGCCTGGCACAAGCGTCGTGGTGACGTCACCGCCATTTAGTGGCGAATGGCGGTTGTTGTTGTTGTGTCTGTGTGTTCTCCCCCTGTTCTGTGTGTTCTCCCCCTGTTCTGCATGGGTTTCCTCCGGATTCTCCAGTATCGTACAACGTAGCTGGTATCGGCCACATATCTCCAAGATGAACGAATTCCCAGCAAATTACTCAATTGGGATCACACAGCAGCAGCAGCAACATCGCCTGCCTCCCGCGACTTGGCAGGACCCTCCTGTGAATCTTTCCGGCGTAAACAAGCGGAATAACAACAACAACAACTGCAGTAGTAACATTCCTAAAAATAATAGCATAATTGACGCAATTCGATACAAAAATAAAATCGATATTTTTTTAACGCAACGCGGTGGGTGAATGGGAGCGCCTTGAGTGGCTGCAGGGGTCGCGTGAGCGCAATGCACGCAGGGTTCACGCGGATCGATTAACAACGCAACGCGACTATTGAGTGCGCGTGCGAATCGATACACGTGCCGGTCTTCCCTTAAATCCCATCGATACTACTACTCCCTGCCTCTATCACTACCCCTACTACTACCACTCACTCACACATCACTCACTCATCACTCACTCATCACTCACTCATCACTCACACATCACTCACTCATCACTCACTCATCACTCACTCATCACTCACACATCACTCACTCATCACTCACTCATCACTCACTCTTCACTCACACATCACTCACTCATCACTCACTCATCACTCACTCATCACTCACACATCACTCACTCATCACTCACTTATCACTCACTCATCACTCACTCATCACTCACTCACTCATCACTCACTCATCACTCACTCATCACTCACACATCACTCACTCATCACTCACTCATCACTCACTCATCACTCACACATCACTCACTCATCACTCACTCATCACTCACACATCACTCACACATCACTCACTCATCACTCACTCATCACTCACTCATCACTCACTCATCACTCACACATCACTCACTCATCACTCACTCATCACTCACTCATCACTCACTCATCACTCACTCATCACTCACACATCACTCACTCATCACTCACTCATCACTCACACATCACTCACTCATCACTCACTCATCACTCACACATCACTCACTCATCACTCACTCATCACTCACTCATCACTCACACATCACTCACTCATCACTCACTCATCACTCACTCATCACTCACACATCACTCACTCATCACTCACTCATCACTCACTCATCACTCACACATCACTCACTCATCACTCACTCATCACTCACACATCACTCACTCATCACTCACTCATCACTCACACATCACTCACTCATCACTCACTCATCACTCACTCATCACTCACACATCACTCACTCATCACTCACTCATCACTCACTCGTCACTCACTCGTCACTCACTCATCACTCACTGATCACTCACTCATCACTCACTCATCACTCACACATCACTCACACATCACTCACTCATCACTCACTCGTCACTCACTCATCACTCACTCATCACTCACACATCACTCACTCATCACTCACACATCACTCACTCGTCACTCACTCGTCACTCATCACTCACTCATCACTCACTCATCACTCACTCATCACTCACACATCACTCACTCATCACTCACTCATCACTCACTCATCACTCACTCATCACTCACTCGTCACTCACTCGTCACTCATCACTCACTCATCACTCACTCATCACTCACTCGTCACTCACTCGTCACTCATCACTCACTCATCACTCACTCATCACTCACACATCACTCACTCGTCACTCACTCGTCACTCATCACTCACTCATCACTCACTCATCACTCACTCGTCACTCACTCATCACTCACTCATCACTCACTCATCACTCACTCACACATCACTCACTCATCACTCACTCATCACTCACTCATCACTCACACATCACTCACACATCACTCACTCGTCACTCACTCGTCACTCATCACTCACTCATCACTCACTCATCACTCACTCGTCACTCACTCATCACTCACTCATCACTCACTCATCACTCACTCGTCACTCATCACTCACTCACTCATCACTCACACATCACTCACTCATCACTCACTCATCACTCACTCGTCACTCATCACTCACTCACTCGTCACTCACTCATCACTCACTCATCACTCACTCATCACTCACTCGTCACTCATCACTCACTCACTCATCACTCACTCATCACTCACTCGTCACTCACTCGTCACTCAATCATCACTCATCACTCACTCACTCGTCACTCACTCGTCACTCACTCATCACTCACTCATCACTCACTCATCACTCACTCGTCACTCACTCGTCACTCACTCGTCACTCACACATCACTCACTCATCACTCACTCACACATCACTCACACATCACTCACTCATCACTCACACATCACTCACACATCACTCACTCATCACTCACTCATCACTCACTCATCACTCACTCATCACTAACTCATCACTCACACATCACTCACACATCACTCACACATCACTCACTCATCACTCACTCATCACTCACTCATCACTCACTCATCACTCACACATCACTCACTCATCACTCACACATCACTCACTCATCACTCACTCATCACTCACTCATCACTCACACATCACTCACACATCACTCACTCATCACTCACTCATCACTCACTCATCACTCACTCATCACTCATCACTCACTCATCACTCACTCACACATCACTCACTCATCACTCACTCATCACTCACACATCACTCACTCATCACTCACTCATCACTCACTCACTCACTCATCACTCACTCATCACTCACACATCACTCACTCATCACTCACACGTCACTCACTCGTCACTCACTCGTCACTCACTCATCACTCACACATCACTCACTCATCACTCACTCGTCACTCACTCGTCACTCACTCATCACTCACTCATCACTCACACATCACTCACTCATCACTCACTCACTCACTCATCACTCACTCATCACTCACACATCACTCACTCATCACTCACTCATCACTCACTCATCACTCACTCACTCATCACTCACTCATCACTCACTCATCACTCACTCACTCATCACTCACTCATCACTCACTCATCACTCACACATCACTCACTCATCACTCACTCATCACTCACACATCACTCACTCATCACTCACTCATCACTCACTCATCACTCACACATCACTCACTCATCACTCACTCATCACTCATCACTCACACATCACTCACTCATCACTCACACATCACTCACACATCACTCACTCATCACTCACTCATCACTCACACATCACTCACTCATCACTCACTCATCACTCACTCACACATCACTCACTCACTCATCACTCACTCATCACTCACTCATCACTATCTTCCCGCACGGTTCGCCGTCGAGTCTTCACGACGACATTGTCCTGCCCACCACCTCCTCCTCCTCGTCACCCCCTCCTTCGCCGCCTCCTCCACTCTTCCTCCACAACAGAAGACCTCGACAATCCCCCGGTGAGATGAAGACTTCCACGCCAACCCCACCCACCATCCCACCCACCACCCCACCCACCACCACCCCACCCACCACCACCCTCCCCACCACCCTCCCCACCACCCCACCCACCATCCCACCCACCATCCCACCCACCACCCCACCCACCATCCCACCCACCACCCCACCCACCATCCCACCCACCACCCCACCCACCACCCCACCACCACCACCACCCCAACCACCACCACCCCACCACCACCCTCCCACACCCCACCACCCCCCACCACCACCCCCCACACATTCTTTTCAGCACGAAGCGGGGCTCGTCACGGGGGTCACAGTGCCGCTCACCGCGGCCCCCCCCCCGCACAAGGGGACCCCCGAATCCGCCCCCCTCCCGACGTTGGAGTCACGGCCCCCCTCTCCCTGCGCCTCTGACACGTGACTCGAACTGCCGAGCCTGGCGAGCGAATGAATGAGAGGGAGAGCGAAGGACAAACATCGTGTCGGTGGGCGGGGGGGGGCGAGGAAGGAATGAATGAACGAAGCAATGAGAGGCCACGCGAAGGACAAACATCGCGACGGGGGGGGGCAGCGAGGAATGAATGAATAAAGGAATGAATAAAGGAATGAATGAATGCATGGGCCGGTGTGCTTCGCAGGCAGCTGCTACGGGGTCCGCAGGAGTTTGACAGCGGCGCGGTTTGCCGCTCGTTGTTCCGGCAGAGGGGCCGTCCATAAATGACGTCACGCGATTTTGGACGATTTTTTACTGATGTTGTAGGAAAAAACATTTATTAAAAAGTCTATTTAATTAAGTAGAACGTGTTGTCTATATGTATTTGAAGTTGCGCATTTTGATGTGACGTCACATTTCTCAACCCCCCCTCCCTCGTCACACATCGTCACAAATGTCTGACCCCCCCCCACCCCTAGGTGCGTGACGTCATTTATGGACGGCCCCAGAGGCGCCTCGCGGTTCGTATCCAGCAGGGCCGGCCCTGGTCAATGCTGCTCTGTGTGGCGTTCACCACGAAGACAACAGCAGCAGCAGCAGCAACACAACGCACGTGCTAAATCTGCTTCGTCGGTGGACGTTCAAGATCACGTGACGCCATTCGAAACGCGAAAGGCAACGGGCGCGTGCCGGGCATCTAATTTGACAAAGTTGCAAGGAATCAGTTCATGAAGCAATTAATTAACCAAATACATTAATGCGTTAACGAACCAATTCACGAATTATGAATGTATCTCGGTCGTCGACCCTTCGTTGCCGACACTTGGCAGGAGCCTCTTGAGCGCCAGGGAGCACGGCGACAACGACGATGCACACACAGAGCACGCTCTCACAGCCTGCTGCTGCTGCCACTTAATAATGCTGGGCTTAGTGGCGGGCAGTGGCGAGCAGCAGAGGGCAGCAGCGGGCAGCAGCGCAGCAGTAGACGGCAGAAGCTGGCAGAAGAGGGCAAGCGGAGGCTAGTAGGGGGCAGTAGCGAGCAGCAGAGGAGGGCAGCAAAAGGCGTTAGCGGGCAGCAGAGGCTGGCAGCAGAGGGCAGTAGCATGCAGCAGAGGGCAGTAGCAGGAAGCAGAGGGCAGTAGCATGCAGCAGAGGCGGCAGAGGGCAGCGCATCAACACGCATTGCAGTACCGCGATTCTTTGCTCCCAGATTTTTTTAATTCTTCAAAAGTATTTAATGATGGGCTGCACAACAATCTAGCAACCGTTGTTATTGAGCTGATCTGGCCCATGTCTTCCAATCACTCCAGACCTGGTGCTAGCATCATAACCAACTCGGGCATTGAAGTCAACCAACAAGATGACTCTGTCCCAAGGGGCCACTTTAGCCAGCACCTGTGACGGGAGGTCATAGAAGGCATCTGACTCATCGGCCTTGCCTGCATCCATCTACGGATGTTCGTCTTCGGTGGGGGCATAAGTAACCATAACCACCACTCATCGCCGCTCGTTGATGGGAAGGCGAGCCCAAAGTTGCCTGGGGCTTACAGCTTCCCACACCTCACCACCACGCTCCTACGCCCCCTTCATTCTTTTGTTCAGAAGAAGAGCCACTCCCTGTTGTCTGGCAGTCTCCTGCCCCGAGTAGAGGACAGTCCACCCCTCATAGTGGCAGAAGCCAAAACCGGTCCACCAGACTTCCTGAATACCACAGATATCCAGGCGGTTCCGGTCCAGCTCCTGACAGAGGAGTGGCAGCCTCTCCTCCGCAGTGAGCGTTCGAACATTCCACGTAGCTATCCGAAGTGGCTTTTTGTTGTTTCTGGAGGAGCCCCGAGGGTGAGGATTCAGTCTCCTGGCTCCGCCAAATGGGGTTTGGCCAGGAGACGTCATAGACGCTTGTCTCTCCGGGTCCTCCGGCACAAGCTTAATAAGTTGTTTACATCATAGGTTAGTGGTAGTTAATTAACTACGATATCTGGCAGACGAACCCTGTGACACGATCTACCTTTGCCCCCACATAAGTAACCCTGGGGGGAGGGGTCGGTGGGGAGGGGCAGAGAAGGGGGGTTGTGATTTCACTCACCTATTACTAAACTTAGTTTCATTTTACCAGGTAAGGTTCACTGAGCTATACAGCGACCTGGCCACAAGTGATAGCCCAACGAAGCGGCATTTGATCATCATCACGTGGAAATGTGATAGCAGCCAAATACTCCAAACGCGTGACGTTTATTTTAAATGTGCAGGGAAAACCCGGAGGACCCGGAGAAAAATCCACGCGACCATGGGGGAGAGAAAGAGACACCGCATACTCCAAATATACAGCAGCAGGCGTCAGGGTCGGGATCGAACCCACGCCCTCCAGTATACCAGGCGAGGTAGTCAACATCTCATAGCCACCGTGATGATGATGAGGGAGACACGCAAACTCCAAATATACAGCAGGCGTCGTCAGGGTCGGGATCGAACCCACGACCTCCTGCATACCAGGCGAGGTAGTCAACATCTCATAGCCACCGTGATGATGATGAGGGAGACACGCAAACTCCAAATATACAGCAGGCGTCGTCAGGGTCGGGATCGAACCCACGACTTCCTGCACACCAGGCGATGTAGTTAACATCCCCTAGCCACCAAGTTAAACACGTGTTTCACGTGGTGGCTAGGAGATGTTTAACACGTGTTTGACACAAATCGTTAAACGGCCAGCAACGAACGGCACTGTCACGGTTACCACGGTTTCAGGATGCACCGCGTTTGTGGAATCGATCAAGAGTGTCACGGTCAGAGCTTGGGAGAAAAAGACGCTGGGAGGGAATTCCAAGGTGGAGCTACCTGGATCTCCTTGAGCTACTTGGGTCCCCTTGATCTACCCGGGGCGCCCTGGATCTACCTGGGCCTCCTGAGCGTGCTCCGAGCCTTGCGGCAGCGGCAGCAGCAGCAGCAGTGCGCCCCACTCCCGCGTCGTGAGAGCAGCTGGTAGATGAGCGGGTTGTACATCGCGGCCGACTTGGCGAACATTGTGGGCACCAAGGACACTGCGACGGGGACCGAGTCGGGGGCGCCGAACGCCGACCAGACGCTCACCACGGCGTACGGAATCCAGGCGAGTAAGAAGCCAGCGCAGATCATCATCGCCACCTGCAATCACGTGGGCACACGGTGGGGAACGAGGGTGGGGGGGGGGGGGGAGTTCGAGGGGATGGGGGTAGAGGTTGGGGTTGGGTAGAGGTTGGAGTAGAGTTTGGGGTAGAGATTTGGGTTGGGGTAGAGATTGGAGTAGAGGTTGGGGTAGAGACTTGGGTTGGGGTAGAGATTGGAGTAGAGGTTGGGGTAGAGATTTGGGTTGGGGTAGGGGTTGGGGTAGAAGTTGCAATCAGGGGTAGAGTGACAGTTGGAGTTGGAGTTGCGTAGAGGGAGAGTTCAAGAAGCGGTGGTGCTTTCCATCATCATCACAAATAAACATCACCACTATCACCACCCTCCCACTCATCATCACCACTACCTCCCCCCCTCCATTATCATCATCACCCCCACCATTCACTCACCGTCACCAATCATCAGCACCACCACCCTCCATCATGATCATCAGCAGCACCACCACACATCCACCACCACCACCACCCATCATGAGCACCACTACCATCTTCCCCATCCATCATCATCATCACCCCCACCATTCACTCACCAACACCACCACCAACCACCCATCATCAGCACTATCACGCTCCCCCTCCATCATCATCATCATCACCACTCACCAACACCACCACCGCCACTCACCAACACCACCACCGACACCCCTCCCTATCATCACCCCCACCGTCCACTCGCCACCACCACCACCACCACCCATCATGAACACCACTACCACCTTCCCCATCCATCATCATCATCATCCTCACCCCCACCATTCACTCACCAACACCACCACCAACCACCCATCATCAGCACCACCACGCTCCCCCTCCATCATCATCACCACCGCCACTCACCACCACCACCACCGCCACCAATCATCATCACCACTCACCACCGCCACTCACCAACACCACCACCACCACCACCACCGACACCCCTCCCTATCATCACCCCCACCATCCACTCGCAACCACCACCACCCATCATGAGCACCACTACCACCTTCCCCATACATCATCATTATCACCCCCACCATCCACTCGCCACCACCACCACCACCACCAATCATCAGCACCCCCACCACCCTCCCGCTCCACCACCACCACCACCGCCACCACCACCACCAATCTCCCGCTCCACCACCACCACCGCCACCACCACCACCACCCTCCCGCACCACCACCACCACCGCCACCACCACCACCAATCTCCCGCTCCACCACCACCACCACCACCACAGCCACCACGACCGCCACCACCTTGGTGATGCGCAGCTCGAGTGCAACTCCTCCTCCACCGCCCCGCGCGCGCCGCTCGAAGTGGGCGAGGTCACGCGCGCTGCGACGCACGGCGCCCACGATGCGCGCGTACGCGAAGAGAATGGCGGCGGCGGGCAGCAGCAGGCAGAAGACGAGCATGCAGAGCACGAACGAGCGGCCCGCCGCCGACGACTGCGCCAGCCACCAGTCGAGGGTGCACGACGTCCCGAAGGGCTCCGGCGCGTAGCTGCCCCAGCCCAGCAGCGGCATCGTGGCCCAGAAGGCGGCGTACGACCACACGGCGAGCACGCAGAGGAACGCGTGGCGGCGTCGCACCCACGTGCCTGGGGCGGGGGTCACAGTGGACAGGGGAGAGGTGGGGGGTGGGTGGTGAGAGGTGGGGGGTGAGAGGTGGGGGGTGTCAGGTGGGGGGTGTCAGGTGGGGGGTGAGAGGTGGGGGGTGTCAGGTGGGGGGTGTCAGGTGGGGAATGAGAGGTGGGGGGTGAGAGGTGGGGGGTGAGAGGTGGGGGTGAGAGGTGGGGGGTGTCAGGTGAGGGGTGAGAGGTGGGGGGTGGCAGGTGGGGGGTGTCAGGTGGGGGGTGAGAGGTGGGGGGTGTCAGGTGGGGGGTGAGAGGTGGGGGGTGGCAGGTGGGGGGTGTCAGGTGGGGGGTGAGAGGTGGGGGGTGTCAGGTGGGTGGTGAGAGGTGGGGGGTGAGAGGTGGGGGGTGTCAGGTGGGGGGTGAGAGGTGGGGGGTGTCAGGTGGGGGGTGTCAGGTGGGGAATGAGAGGTGGGGGGTGAGAGGTGGGGGGTGAGAGGTGGGGGTGAGAGGTGGGGGGTGTCAGGTGAGGGGTGAGAGGTGGGGGGTGTCAGGTGGGGGGTGAGAGGTGGGGGGTGAGAGGTGGGGGGCGAGAGGTGGGGGGGCGAGAGGTGGGGGGTGTCAGGTGGGGGGTGGCAGGTGAGAGGTGATAGGTGACAGGTGAAAGGTGAGAGGTGAAAGGTGAGAGGTGACAGGTGAGAGGTGAAAGGTGAAAGGTGACAGCTGAAGCGGTGTCACGGTGGACGGCTGAGAGGTGACATGATCGGTGGAGTGAAGGGCGACTCTGATGGTGTCGGTGCGGCTCGTACTGTAGGCGATGTGGCAGATCTTGAGGTAGCGCTCGAAGCTGACCATGGTGAGGGTGCCGAGGCTGCCGCAGCCGAAGAAGAACCCCGTGAAGCCGTACCAGCGGCAGCCGGCACCGCCGAAGAGCCACTTGTGGGCGAAGCTCGAGGCCGCCGAGAACGGCTTCCCCACCACTTCAAGGGGGTGGTGGGGTATGGGGGCACACACACGGATACTTACACACACACACACGGATACTTACACACACACACGAAAATTTACACACACACACACACACGGATACTTACACACACACACGAAAATTTACACACACACACACACGGATACTTACACACACACACACGGATACTTACACACACACACGAAAATTTACACACACACACACACGGATACTTACACACACACACACACACGGATACTTACACACACACACGGATACTTACACACACACACACAGGGATACTTACACACACACACACAGATACTTATACACACACGGATACTTACACACACACACACGGATACTTACACACACACACACGGATACTTACACACAGACACACACACGGATACTTACACACACACACACACACGGATACTTACACACACACGGATACTTACACACACACACACGGATACTTACACACACACACACGGATACTTACACACACACACACGGATACTTACACACACACACACGGATACTTACACACACACACACGGATACTTACACACACACACGAAAATTTACACACACACACACACACACGGATACTTACACACACACACGAAAATTTACACACACACACACACGGATACTTACACACACACACACGGATACTTACACACACACACACGGATACTTACACACACACACACGGATACTTACACACACACACGAAAATTTACACACACACACACACGGATACTTACACACACACACGAAAATTTACACACACACACACACGGATACTTACACACACACACACACACGGATACTTACACACACACACGAAAATTTACACACACACACACACACGGATACTTACACACACACACACAGGGATACTTACACACACACACACAGATACTTATACACACACGGATACTTACACACACACACACGGATACTTACACACACACACACACACGGATACTTACACACACACACACGGATACTTACACACAGACACACACACGGATACTTACACACACACACACACACGGATACTTACACACACACACACACGGATACTTACACACACACACGGATACTTACACACACACACACGGATACTTACACACACACACACGGATACTTACACACACACACACGGATACTTACACACACACACACGGATACTTACACACACACACAGGGATACTTACACACACACACAGGGATACTTACACACACACACAGGGATACTTACACACACACGGATACTTACACACACACACACGGATACTTACACACACACACGGATACTTACACGGATACTTACACACACACGGATACTTACACACACGCACACACGGATACTTACACACACGCACACACGCACGGGTACTTACACACACACGGACACTTACACACACACACACACACACGGATACTTACACACACACACGGACACTTACACACACACAGGGATACTTACACACACACACACACGGATACTTACACACACACACGGATACCTACACATACACACACGGACACTTACACACACACAGGGATACTTACACACACGGACACTTACACACACACACGGATACTTACACACACACACGGATACCTACACATACACACACGGATTCTTACACACACACGGATACTTACACACACACACGGATACTTACACACACACACACTTACACACACAACAACAACAACCGCCATTCGCCACTAAGTGGCGGTGACGTCCCCACGACGCTTGTGCCAGGCCATGTGCACATTGAGGCCACGTGAAGTGTCGAACGTCCGCTGGCAGGAGGTCACGGGGCAGACCCAGGTGCCACGGGTCGACTGACTGAGATGACCGAGATGACTGGCTGATGCACCACCTGTGCCCCCTACTGTGCCAACTTGCTGTGCTTTAGCCACCCGGCGCTCCGCTCGTTGTTGTGAGCGTAGCTCCTTCCACCCTATGTTGTTGTTGGAGGGCGACTGCCTCCAACTGGCCAGTAGCGTCATTCACGAGCTTCCTCCACAGAGGCCGATCTTGACACCGCTGGTACCAGTCATCGGCAAGTCCACTCAGCTCCACATCCTCCTGTACCACATCACTCCATCTCTTCTCTAGCCCGTGCCGCGCCCGTTTAGCCCCCTCGATCCGGCCGAACAAAAGCTGTTTAGGCATGCTGTGGCTGGGCATGCGGGCTACATGACCCAGCCAGCGCAGCCTTGCCTGCCGAAAGAGCTCACCGATGGGACTTTGTCCACATCTTTCAAGGATTTGTGAGCTCCTCACACAATCCAGCCTGGTTAAACCCAGGATGGATCGTAGGTAGGCCAGCCTAAATCTTTCTAACCGGCAAAGATGTTCCATTAGGGGGTGCCACGTTTCGCAAGCGTAGAGAAGGGAGGGAATGACCGTGGCCGAGAAGACCTGAAGCTTCGTGCGGAGTGATAGACCAGGTAGCTTCCACACAGCGTTACGCAACCGATGAAAAGATAATGCCGGTCGGCTGATTCAGAGTGAGACATCTGCTGTTAAACTGGAGCCGGTCATGAGCATGGTGCCAAGGTGTGGGAAACTCTCCACTCTCTCCACAACTGCCCTATCACCAATTGGGAGTTGTGGGGGTGGAATGTCCGATGGTACAAAATACCCAGGCAGGTGCTTAGTTTTGGTGGGGCTGATGGTAAGGCCCCACCTCTCGGTGGCAAGCTCCAGGTTGAGCAGCAGCGCCTCCAACTCCTCCTCTGAGTGAGCAGCAATTGCCAGATCATCGGCATACATAACGTGGTTGAGCAATAGGGAGCCATCCCTTGACCGCACCCGGGCATCGATCAGCCTCCCATTATATCTGTACCAAATGGAAATTCCTCCGGTACAGCTATTGAAGGCTTCACGAACTACGCGGTCAAAATAGATGTTAAATAATGTGGGACAAAGAAGACATCCCTGTCGCACCCCAAGGTGTACAGGGAATGGCTCTGACTCCCGGCCACGTAGTTTTACCCGAGCCCGCTCACCATCATGAAGGTCGTGGCTTAGTGGTAATTCATTGAAGGTGGAGGGGTTACCAGCCTCTCGCACCAGTCCAGAGCCCCCATTTGGCCGCTGTGGTGGTTACATACGTCATGAGGGGAGAAGGTGAATCCGAATTGGGTCTCCCCGCTCCCCACAGCACTCCCCATGACGGTGTTGCCCGTCCGGCACCACGAGGAGGTAGGGGATTGTTTTGCCGGACGTAAACAACAACAACAACTGCCATTCGCCACTAAGTGGCGGTGACGTCACCACGACGCTTGTGCCAGGCCAAGTGCACCTTGAGGCCACGTGAAGTGTCGAACGCCCGCTGGCAGGAGGTCACGGGGCAGACCCAGCAGGTGCCACGGGTCGACTGACCGAGATGACCGAGATGACTGGCTGATGCACCACCTGTGCCCCCTACTGTACCAACTTGCTGTGCTTTAGCCACCCGTAAATACACACATATATACACACACATACACGGATACGTACACACACATACAGGATACGTACACACACACATACACGGATATGTACACACACACACGGATACGTACACACACACACGGATACGTACACACACACACAGGATACGTACACACACATACACGGATATGTACACACACACACGGATACGTACACACACATACAGGATACGTACACACACACACACAGATACGTACACACACAGGATACGTACACACACATACACGGATACGTACACACACATACACGGATACGTACACACACAGGATACGTACACACACATACACGGATACGTACACACACATACACGGATACGTACACACACACACATAGGATACGTACACACACAGGATACGTACACATACACACACGGATACGTACACACACACAGATACGTACACACACACACGGATACGTACACACACACGGATACGTACACACACAGGATACGTACACACACATACAGGATACGTACACACACAGGATACGTACACACACAGGATACGTACACACACACAGATACGTACACACACACAGATACGTACACACACACGTACACGGATACGTACAAACACACAGGATACGTACACACACACATACACGGATACGTACACACACACACGGATACGTACACACACATACAGGATACGTACACACACACAGGGGGATCCCCGAATCTCACCGGAGAGACAGAAGTCAGAGATGGCCAGGTTGACAGTGATGATCTCCGCCGGCTTGAGTTTGCGTTTGCGCATGAGGCATTGCGTGAGCACCAGCCCGTTACCCAGCAGAGACAGCACACCTACACACAGCACACGCAGCACACATAGAGCACACACACCTACACACACCTACACACACCTACACACACCTACACACAGCACACGCAGCACACATAGAGCACACACACCTACACACACTTACACACACCTACACACAGCACACGCAGCACACATAGAGCACACACACCTACACACACTTACACACACCTACACACAGCACACGCAGCACACATAGAGCACACACACCTACACACACCTACACACACTTACACACACCTACACACAGCACACACAGCACACACAGCACACATAGAGTACACACACCTACACACAGCACACACAGCACACACAGCACACATAGAGTACACACACCTACACACACCTACACACAGCACACACGGCACACATAGAGTACACACACCTACACACACCTACACATAGCACACACACCTACACACAGCACACACAGCACACACACCTACACACACCTACACACACCTACACACAGCACACACAGCACACACACCTACACACACCTACACATAGCACACACACCTACACACAGCACACACAGCACACACACCTACACACACCTACACACACCTACACACAGCACACACAGCACACACACCTACACACACCTACACACAGCACACACACCTACACACACCTACACACAGCACACACACCTACACACACCTACACACAGCACACACACCTACACACACCTACACACACCTACACACAGCACACACACCTACACACACCTACACACAGCACACACAGCACACACACCTACACACACCTACACACAGCACACACAGTACACATAGAGTACATACAATACACATAGAGCACCCACACCTACACACAGCACACAGTACACATGTAGTACACACACCTACACACACCTACACACAGCACACGCAGTACACATATAGTACACAAACACACCTACACACAGCACACACATTACACACAGTACACACAGCACACATGTAGTACACACACCTACACACACCTACACACAGCACACACAGTACACACAGTACACACAGCACACATGTAGTACACACACCTACACACACCTACACACAGCACACACAGTACACACAGCACACACACACCGACACACAGCACACACAGTACACATGTAGTACACACACCTACACACACCTACACACAGTACACACAGTACACACAGCACACACACCGACACACAGGACACACAGCACACACAGCACACATGTAGTACACACACCTACACACACCTACACACACCTACACACACCTACACACAGTACACACAGCACACACACCGACACACAGCACACACAGCACACACAGCACACATGTAGTACACACACCTACACACACCTACACACAGCACACACAGTACACACAGCACACACACCGACACACAGCACACACAGCACACACAGTACACACAGCACACACACCTACACACAGCACACACAGTACACACAGCACACACACCGACACACAGCACACACAGCACACACAGTACACACAGCACACACACCTACACACAGTACACACAGTACACACAGCACACACAGCACACACAGCACACACAGCACACACAGCACACATGTAGTACACACACCTACACACACCTACACACAGCACACACAGCACACATGTAGTACACACACCTACACACACCTACACACAGCACACACAGCACACATGTAGTACACACAGTACACACAGCACAACCACATGTTACACACGCGTAGTAATCGTGATAATGAATCTGCTCATGTCGCACCGTGCATCAAAACCACCTCCAGGCGCTTAACATCAATGACAATGGGGGTGGGTGGGAGGGGTGGGTGGGGGGATAAGATCCCAACCGAAGTGACTATGTGACGTAACGATGTGACGTAACGATGTGACGTAACGATGTGACGTAACGATGTGACGTAACGATGTGACGTAACGATGTGACGTAACGATGTGACGTAACGATGTGACGTAACGATGTGACGTAACGATGTGACGTAACGATGTGACGTAACTATGGGACGTAACTATGTGACGTAACTATGTGACGTAACTAGAGATGCAACTATGTGATGTAACTATGTGACGTAACTATGGGACGTAACTATGGGACGTAACTAAGTGACGTAACGATGTGACGTAACGATGTGACGTAACTATGGAACGTAACTATGTGACGTAACTATATGACGTAACTAGAGATGTAATTATGGGATGTAACTATGTGACGTAACTATGTGACGTAACTATGGGACGTAACTATGTGACGTAACTATGTGACGTAACTATGGGACGTAACTATGTGACGTAACTATGTGACGTAACTAGAGACGTAACTATGTGACGTAACTATGTGACGTAACTAGAGATGTAACTATGTGACGTAACTATGTGACGTAACTATGTGACGTAACTATGTGACGTAACTAGAGATGTAACTATGTGACGTAACTAGAGACGTAACTATGTGACGTAACTATGTGACGTAACTAGAGACGTAACTATGTGACGTAACTATGTGACGTAACTATGGGACGTAACTATGTGACGTAACTATGTGACGTAACTAGAGATGTAACTATGTGACGTAACTATGGGACGTAACTATGTGACGTAACTATGTGACGTAACTAGAGACGTAACTATGTGACGTAACTATGTGACGTAACTAGAGACGTAACTATGTGACGTAACTATGTGACGTAACTATGGGACGTAACTATGTGACGTAACTATGTGACGTAACTAGAGATGTAACTATGTGACGTAAGTATGTGACGTAAGTATGTGACGTAACTATGGGACGTAACTATATGACGTAACTAGAGATGTAATTATGGGACGTAACTAAGTGATGTAACTATGTGACGTAACTATATGACGTAACTAGAGATGTAACTATGTGACGTAACTAAGTGGCGTAACTAAGTGACGTAACTAAGTGACGTAACTATGGGACGTAACTATGTGACGTACCTAGAGATGTAACTATGGGACGTAACTATGTGATGTAACTATGGGACGTAACTATGGGACGTAACTATGTGACGTAACTATGTGACGTACCTAGAGATGTAACTATGGGACGTAACTATGTGACGTAACTATGTGACGTAACTATGGGACGTAACTAAGTGACGTAACTATGGGACGTAACTAAGTGACGTACCTAGAGATGTAACTATGGGACATAACTATGTGACGTAACTATGTGACGTAACTATGGGACGTAACTAAGTGACGTAACTATGGGACGTAACTAAGTGACGTACCTAGAGATGTAACTATGGGACGTAACTAAGTGACGTAACTATGGGACGTAACTATGTGACGTACCTAGAGATGTAACTATGAGACGTAACTATGGGACGTAACTATGCGACGTAACTATGGGACGTAACTATGCGACGTAACTATGGGACGTAACTATGTGACGTAACTATGCGACGTAACTATGGGACGTAACTATGTGACGTAACTATGGGACGTAACTATGCGACGTAACTATGGGACGTAACTATGTGACGTAACTGTAGTGACGTATACTGAGTCACTATGGCGCTTAGCGCAGCTATTGAAACTACGCGTGTTAGGGCTTCTCTCTGGCACCAGGGTGTGTATGCCATTGAAGGGGCCCCTAGGGGGCATGGTTCTCGTACCGGGCATGATACTCTGGATTCGAAGCTTTCGTGACTGCAGGAATTACTCTTTGGTTCTTTCGGAAAAGTCACGTAGAAAGAAATTTAATAAAATAATAATAGAATACGACGTTTCGATTGCAACACAAGCAACCATCATCAGGTACAAATGAATGAGAAAACAAACGTAGTAATATTAGAAATATAATGCAATACAACACACAGAGTCGGCTAACACAACAGTCAACACCACACCTGGTTGATTACGTTCTTCCAAAGATTGCTAAATTTGACTTCACCGAAAAATACAAAGAATGATACTCTGGGTGAACTCGAGAGGGCACGTGACCAGGACAGGGTAGCGAGGGGGGGGCGAGCGGGACACGTGACATGCAGCCTAGAACCTTCTGGTAGGATCCAGAAGGGGGCGTGGCCGTGGGTAGTTGGGTAGTTGGGTAGGTGGGTAGTTGAGTAGGTGGGTAGGTGGGTAGTTGGGTAGTTGGGTAGGTGGGTAGGTGAGTAGGTGGGTAGGTGGGTAGTTGGGTAGTTGGGTAGTTGGGTAGGTTGGTAGTTGAGTAGGTGGGTAGTTGGGTAGGTGGGTTGGTGGGTGGGTAGTTGGGTAGTTGGGTAGTTGGGTAGGTGGGTAGGTGAGTAGGTGGGTAGGTGGGTAGGTGGGTAGTTGGGTAGGTGGGTAGTTGAGTAGGTGGGTAGTTGGGTAGGTGGGTTGGTGGGTGGGTGGGTAGGTGGGTAGTTGGGTAGGTGGGTAGTTGAGTAGGTGGGTAGTTGGGTAGGTGGGTTGGTGGGTGGGTAGGTGGGCAGTTGGGTAGTTGAGTAGGTGGGTAGGTGGGTAGGTGGGTAGTTGAGTAGGTGGCTACTTGGGTAGATGAGTAGGTGAGTAGGTGGGTAGTTGGGTAGTTGGGTAGGTGGGTAGGTGGGTAGGTGGGTAGTTGGTTAGGTGGGTAGGTGGGTAGGTGGGTAGGTGGGTTGGTGGGTAGGTGGGTAGGTGGGTTTGTGGGTAGGTGGGTAGGTGGGTAGTTGGGTAGGTGGGTAGGTGGGTAGGTGGGTTTGTGGGTAGGTGGGTAGGTGGGTAGGTGGGTAGGTAGGTAGGTAGGTGGGTAGGTGGGTAGGTGCGTAGTTGGGTAGGTGGGTAGGTGGGTAGTTAGGTAGGTGGGTAGGTGGGTAGGTGGGTAGTTGGGTAGGTGGGTAGTTGGGTAGGTGGGTAGGTTGGTAGGTGGGTAGGTGGGTTTGTGGGTAGGGTGGTAGGTGGGTAGTTGGGTCGGTGGGTAGGTGGGTAGTTGGGTAGGTGGGTTTGTGGGTAGTTGGGTAGGTGGGCAGGTGGGTAGTTGGGTAGTTGGGTAGGTGAGTAGTTGGGTAGTTGGGTAGGTGGGTAGTTGGGTAGGTGGGTAGGTTAGTAGTTGGGTAGTTGGGTAAGTGGGTAGGTGGGTAGTTGGGTAGTTGGGTAGGTGGGTAGTTGGGTAGGTGGGTAGGTTAGTAGTTGGGTAGTTGGGTAGGTGGGTAGGTGAGTAGTTGGGTAGTTGGGTAGGTGGGTAGTTTGGTAGGTGGGTAGTTGTGTAGGTGGGTAGGTGGGTAGGTGGGTAGTTGGGTAGGTGGGTAGATGGATAGGTGGGTAGGTGGGCAGGTGGGTAGGTGGGTAGGTGAGTAGGTGGGTAGTTGGGTAGGTGGGTAGGTGGGTTTGTGGGTAGATGGGTAGGTGGGTAGGTGGGTAGTTGGGTAGGTGGGTAGTTCGGTAGTTGGGTAGGTGGGTAGGTGAGTAGGTGGGTAGATGGATAGGTGGGTAGGTGGGCAGGTGGGTAGGTGGGTAGGTGGGTAGGTGGGTAGTTTGGTAGATGGGTAGGTGGGTAGTTCGGTAGTTGGGTAGGTGGGTAGGTGGCTTACATATCGACGTGAGGTAGACGCCAGCCACCATGTCGGCCACTGGAGACAGCTTGGAGCGGAAGGGGTCCGGGCTGAGGGCGTCGTGCTGCGTTGAGACCGCGGGGTCGTAGTCGGGGTCCGACTGGTTCGCCATCGGGGGGACGGGGGGTGGGGGGTCCTAGGAAGCCCAGAAGACAACTACTCTGTTAGGCGTCTACCACCCTGCCCCCCCCCACCCTCTCTATTTTTTTTACGATCAGTGGAAACAAGAAGATGCTCGGTGTAGTCGGCACTTTGCTTCGTTCATCATTTGGTTTTTTTTTTATATAACTTTGCTTTATGTAAACCCCCACCTCTCGCTCTCTCTCTCGCTCACTCTCTCGCTCACTCTCTCTCTCGGTCACTCTCTCGCTCACTCTCTCGCTCACTCTTTCGCTCACTCTCTCTCTCGGTCACTCTCTGGCTCACTCACTCTCTCGCTCACTCTCTCGGTCTTTCTCTCGCTCACTCTCTCGGTCACTCTCACGCTCACTCTCTCGGTCTTTCTCTCGCTCACTCACTCTCTCACTCTCTCGCTCACTCTCTCTCTCGGTCACTCTCTCGCTCACTCTCTCGGTCTTTCTCTCGCTCACTCTCTCGGTCTTTCTCTCGCTCACTCTCTCGCTCTCTCTCGTTCTGCACGCAGCCCTTCTCGCAGTTCAACGGCCTCCGGACGGGTAACTCATAACTGCATGCAGAGCTCCCCGTCATCTGCCACCGAGCACACGGCCTCCTCCATCGCCCACCGCTCCTCTCTCTCCCTGTGTACCACCCTGCCCCCCCTCTATCTGCCGGTGTTAAGAATAAGGATCAGTATTTATTAGGCGCTTAAAATGCCCCGGCATCTCAAAGCGGCTTACATCTCATCTCATTGCAATGATTTCAATTCCAAAATGTAAAAAGAGGCAGCTGCCCGAATTAGACTGTGGTCCGATGAGGAGGCGATGGTTGGTGGATCACACACTGATGGTGTGATTTCCCCTTTTACCCAGTGGGGTGTCAAGAAGGCGACATACACCACTGGCTGGCTAGGAGATGGAGCGAAGTGGACTCATCGCCATCTGTTGCTTTCATCTGTACGTGGGGGGGGGGGGGGATAGAGCGTTGCTCCCTCGCCTCCGGTTTCTTCTTACCGCGTGAACAACACAGCTCGTCATTAATTGGCTGAATAAAACATCTTGTGGCGATTTTACTACATTAATAAGTAAATAGATAATTTTAATCAGAGCCAGCAGTGGGGGGGGGGGGGGGGGGTGCAGCTATATTTATCGGGCTACAGAGGGAATTAAAAGGGTATTCTGAATCTCAGCTTCGAGAAGTCGTTCCTCATTCTCCTCTGACAACGCACTCCGGGGGCTCTGCTGAGAGTTTCACTTTCTCCTGCAGCGCCCGCTGGGTGAGCACTTGCAGCCCTGCGCCTTTACGAACTAGTCCAGAGCTCTCGCTCCAAATACACACTTCTTCCCCCCCCCCTCTCTCCACAACTCTATCTCCACGTCTCCCCCCCCCTCTCTCTCTCTCCACGTCTCTCTTTTATTTACGATCAGAGGAAACAAGAAGATGCTCGGTGTAGTCGGCACTTTGCTTCGTTCATCATTTCGGTTATTTTGTATGTTTTGCTTTACGTTCCCCCCTCCCTTTTTAAATGAAAGATTTCACAAAAAATGTCACGCTCTGCTCTCCTCCTTTTCACCCCTTCCCTCTCTCTCTACCCCCTCTCTCCCTACTCCATGTCTATGTTCCCCCTGTTTTATATGTAATATTTGTAATACTATAAAGGGGAAGTTTTTTTGTTTAAATAGCTTTTTTACGACAAGTGCTGCATCTGCACGCAGCCCTTCTCGCAGTCCTACGGCCTCCGACGGGTAGCTCAGATCAGCACGCAGAGCTCCCCGTCATCTGCCACCGAGCACACGGCCTCCTCCATCGCCCACTGCTCCTTGAAGGCCGGCACGGCGTGGCTCAGCCGCGCATGGCGGAACTCCAGCCCACACACCCTGGGGGCTCCGACCAGAGCGTGGAAGATGCCCAGGCTACTGGGCGGACGTTTCCCCTCCACGACCACCTTCCTCGCCCTGTGCACAGCGAGCTTGGCGTAGCCGATGAGCACGTTGACCGGCCCCTGAAGATGTTGGGATCCGTCGGGGAGAAATGGAGGCTAAACCTTAGGAGGATGTTTCTCAGGACCTTGAACAGCGAGTCCAGGCTCTTGCACTCCACGTATTGGTGCGCCACCGTCTCCACTTCACCGCAGAACCGGCACTCCGGGCACGTGTCGGTGAAGCTCGCCAGGGAGGCGTTGGTGGTGACGGTGCCGTGGGCGATGCTCCAGCTGAGGTCGCCGATGCGGTTGTACGTCGGGCTGGAGTAGAGTTGCCTCCAGCGAGGTCTCTCCGGAGAGATGCAGGGCAGGGCTTTACCCCCCTCAACTTCTCTCCCCCCTCTCTCCACGTCTCCCTCTCTCTCTCCATTTCTCCCCCCTCTCTCCACGTCTCGCTCTGTCTCCTGCATCAGGCGCCCCTGCTCGCCACAGCAGGCACCGACCTCAAGGCGTAGCCCTGCAGTTGCTTCGGCGCGCCAAGGTGGCGAAATGTGAACTACCTCGGCCTGGTATAGAGGAGTTCGTGAGTTCGATCCCGACCCTGACGCCTGAAAGTTTGGAGTTTCCGTCTCTCCCCGTGGTCGCGTGGGTTTTTCACCAGGCTCCCCCCTGGTTTCCCCTCCACATTGAGGCTCAACATCACGCGTTTAGAGTGTTTGGCCGCGATAAATGTCCGCGGGATGATGATTATGATGATAAGCCACTTCACTGGGAAATCATTCGTGATGTCCAGGTTGCTTCTGAAAAAGAGCTACACTGCTCAGTGGAACTTACCTGGTATCAAGGCCGTAATTATAATAATATATTGGGGGGGGGGGGACACACACACCCCCCCCCCCAATATTAAAATATGCTCAAAATGCCCCCCCCCAATATACTGCTTTAAAATAGATTTATGCTTATATGAATGTGGTTATGGTTGTACTTTATTAATCCCGAATCTCATCCATTACATACAATGAAACAAGAAAAGGTAAAAAAGAAAAAATAGAGCAATGTAATACCATACATTAATAGAGATTATTGTAAGAAGATAAATGAAAAGTCCATCCCATGTGTTAGTGCATTTTTTAGTACTAAAGGCAGGAAATGAGTTTTCTAATTTAGATTTTCTTTCTAGACCCCCTGGAACATTTGGTCCCCCCCAATGCTGACTCCATGGCTACGGCCTTACCTGGTATCATAAAAATTACGTTCACTTTCTCACCACCCCACTCTGCGACTTGCTGTCTGTAACGTCAATCATCCCTTTCTCCGTCGGAGGCTGGGAAATCAGAACCATTAATATATTTTTTTACCGGCGTAGGAATGCGATGAGTTACAAAGCTCTTTTTTTCACAGACGTTACAACATCAAACAATACAAACAAACACAAACACGATAGGGGCGCAACGTTTCGACACGGGTAAACGCATCACCGAAAAAAATATATACAAGTAAAATTCAACTCAACCACCGCTCGATTCATCGAAAGTCCCAAGTCTGCCAACCACGAACGCCGCGGAAGTGACCCCCTGAGCCTCGCGGGATTTCCGTGACATTTCAACCCGAATTGGACCCAGTCGAGCAAGGCTCCGAGGTTACCAGCCGGGGCATCATCACGCACGCACGCACGTGTGTGTGTGTGTGCGAGTGAATTTTGCATCGTGTGCGGTGTGGGGAGCGGCAGTGTAGCGGTTAGCGCGCCGCGCCTACGGAACCCCGGAGGCCCGAGTTGGATTCCCGCTCGCGGCCAACGCCGGTGACGATTATCTGAACCGGTCCCGGGGCCTCCCCTAGGTCGATTCGGCCTCATATGAGTACCCGGTGACGGTGTGTAAGAGATCGCCACTGGGGAGACAAAGGCGGCCGGGCGTGGTGCTGGCCACCCACCCCCTCGTGTACCGTGCCGGTCTTCATAGGTGCTACTCGCTAACAGCACTTGCCCCAACAGTCTGGTAAGGCTACACGGGGGATCTTTGCCTTTGCTCTTTGTATCGTCTTCATCCACACGATTGTTCCATCATCTTCACCTTTAACCATCATAATCAGCAGCAGCAGCAGCGGGCATTGTCTAGCCACTGCTGGATGAAGACCTCCTCCCCACGCCGTCAACTTCACTCGGTCCTGCCCTGAAAAATCTCTCGGTCCACAGATGGCCAAGAGTGGTGGCTCATCAGATTGCTCCACTATCAATGCATGTTCCGATTCTGATCGTTTCGACGCGCTCTCTCCTTTTTTTTTCTACGATCAGTGGAAACAAGAAGATGCTCGGTGTAGTTGGCACTTTGCTTCGTTCATCATTTCGTAGTTTTTTTTGGGCTGCGTCTCGTCCATCGCCCATCACCCCGTATCGCAGTGGATGTGTCCTGCTCACATCCCATTCCGCCGCTATCATCATCATCATCATCATCGTCGTCGTCATCGTCGTTGGCTATGATCCACTGCTGGATGGAGGCCCCCCCCCCCGAAGCGCTGACCATCTCTCACGGTTCTGCGATGGAACGATCCTTGTGAGCAGCTCGACGCGAGCGGGCTTCGTCGCTCCATCAGCTCGGTGTTCGTCCCGCTTGGACGCGTTCCAAGACATTTCGAACTGTCGAGATGATGATGAGAACGATGATGACGATGACGACGATCCACGTCTTTCTACCTTCTGCATTTCGCGTTAAAGTCGCGACCATAAAATTCCACGATTTGCGGCGGTGCGAAACGGAACTTCGAGCATAACGATGAGGACATCGCGTACAGCATCCCACATTTCGTCTCCTCTCATCTCACTCTGCTCCCCTCCATGTACTCTCCTACCTCTCCCCTCTCATCTCACTCTACTCCCCTCCACACACTCTCCTACCTCTCCCCTCTCATCTCACTCTACTCTCCTCCACGCACTCTCCTACCTCCCCCTCTCATCTCACTCTACTCCCCTCCACGCACTCTCCTACCTCTCCCCTCTCATCTCACTCTACTCCCCTCCACGCACTCTCCTACCTTTCCCCTCTCATCTCACTCTACTCCCCTCCGCGCTCTCTCCTCCCTCTCCTCATCTCACTCTACTCCCCTCCCCGCACTCTCCTACCTCTCCCCTCTCATCTCACTCTACTCCCCTCCACGCACTCTCCTACCTCTCCCTCTCATCTCACTCTACTCCCCTCCCCGCACTCTCCTACCTCTCCCCTCTTATCTCACTCTGCTGGGTGAAGGCATCCCTCCCCGCGCCGTGTTGCTCATTGACGTTGCTGGACCATACTTCACCACGCTGGTCACTGCGGGTCTACGTAGGGAATAGGAAAGGACCGGTGAAAATAATCATTCGCCACTAATGTTAGCCGTGAGCCTGAGCAGAACTCCCCCCCCCTTCCTTGTCTATGCTACTGCGTTGAACTTCTTTCGCACCGCACGTAGCCAGCCGTGCTAATCGGAGGGGTAATCACATCGGCGCGCCTCCGACCACATCATCCGGAACGCGTCCGAATCTCACCAGCTCTCGGAAGCTACGCAAAGAGGGGGTGGTCTGGGGTGGGAGGGGTGGAGTTGAAACGCCTGGCTCACGCTTGGATGGACGACCACCATGCATAGCAGGTGCTATAGGCTGCTGCTGCTTCTCTGGCTGACAACATTTGCCGTGCTGTGCTACCCCCACCCCCCCAACTCCTCCTGCCTACACAAGGCTCGTCGGCGTGGTGAAGTATGGTCAGCACAACACAAGAAAAGAACCAATCGCTCAGGAAGGCACTCATCCCGCAGTGGATTGACGCGGCGCGGGTGTCTGGGCGCCCCGCGGTGTGCGGACTGCCGGCCACGAAGCCGCCCACCCGAGTTCGATCCTCCGTTCGCTGCGCGTAGGTCGACTCGACCTCAAATCGGTACCTGTACGCGGTGTGTAAACATCACCGCCGGGGGAGACAAAGGCGGCCCGGCGTGGTGCTGGCCACCCAGCCCCCCTGCGTGTGCCACAGTGCGCGCCTCCACAGCTCGCTGACAGCACTTGCCCCAGCAGTCTTTGTGTGATGTGTATGAGTGGAGCGGTGGCGCAGTGGTTAGCGCACGTGCAAAACGCTGCTCTCCCACGGGTGTTTCGGGCTGTGGCGCTCTGCGCGTTGACCGGACACGATGTCCGACGTTTCGCAGCGACAGCCACAGTCGTGTTGCGCTTGTGCCGCTCGACTCGGCGTAGAGAGAAACGTCGACTCGGTTTGCTGAAGACGCTCCCAGCACGTGCGGCTGAAACGTCGGACAACAAACGCGCGGCACAACGCGAATACGCACGTGTGGAGAGGTGCTCAAGGGATCCTTCCTCACGCCGACTCCTCGTGGCGTCGGACACCAGCAGCCCTCGTGACGAAGATGAAGAAGAGGCGCCCTCTCCTCTCCTCTGCGCACGCGGATGAGCATCAAAGCTCCACTCCTCGCAGGCCCATTGCCAATTTGTATCTCCCCCACCCACCTCCCCCCCACCTCTCTCCCAAACCTCTCTCCGCCCCCACCTCTCTCCCCCCCACCTCTCCCCCCTCCACCTCTCCGCCCCCACCTCTCTCCCCCCAACCCTCTCCGCCCCCACCCCTCTCCCTCCACCTCTCCCCCCCCACCTCTCCCCCCTCCACCTCTCCGCCCCCACCTCTCTCCCCCCAACCCTCTGCGCCCCGACCTCACCCTCAGCACAAGGTGATATATTCCATTCGCAAAGTTAACTCGGGGCGATTGAACAAAAAATAATCTCACTCCCTCCTCCCCCTCACTCCCTCCCCCTCCTCCCCCTCACTCCCTCCCCCTCCTCACTCCGCTCCACCCGCTCACTCCCCCTTACTCCCTCCTCCCCGTCACTCCCCTCACTCCCTCCTCACTCCCTCCTCCCCCTCACTCCCTCCTCCCCCTCCCCCTCACTCCCTCCTCTCCCCACTCCCTCCTCCCCCTCCTCCCCCTCCTCCCCTTCACTCCCTCCTCCCCCCCACTCCCTCCTCCCCCTCCTCCCTCCTCCCCCTCACTCCCTCCTCCCCCCACTCCCTCCTCCTCCTCACTCCCTCCCCCTCACTCCCTCCTCCTCCTCACTCCCTTCTCCCCCTCGTCCTCCCCCTCTCCCCCTCACTCCCCCTCACTCCCTCCCCCTCCCCCCCTCATTCCTTCCCCCTCCCCCCCCTCACTCCCTCCCCCTCCTCCCCCTCACTCACTCCTCCCCCTCACTCCTTCCGCCCCCTCATTCCCTCCCCCTCCTCCCCCTCACTCCCTCCTCCCCCTCCTCACTCCTCCTCCTCACTCCCTCCCCCTCACTCCCTCCTCCTCCTCACTCCCTTCTCCCCCTCGTCCTCCCCCTCCCCCCCTCACTCCCCCTCACTCCCTCCCCCTCCCCCCCTCATTCCCTCCCCCTCCCCCCCCTCACTCCCTCCCCCTCCTCCCCCTCACTCACTCCTCCCCCTCACTCCTTCCGCCCCCTCACTCCCTCCCCCTCGTCCCCCTCACTCCCTCCTCCCCCTCCTCCTCCCACTCCCTCCTCCTCCTCACTCCCTCCTCCCCCTCCCTCCCCTCACTCCCTCCTCCCCCTCACTCCCTCCCCCTCACTCCCTCCTCCCCCTCACTCCCTCCTCCCCCTCGTCCTCCCCCTCCCCCCCTCACTCCCTCCCTCCCCCCCTCACTCCCTCCTCACTTCTTCCTCACGCCCTCCTCCCCCTCACCCCCTCCTCCCCCTCACTTTCTCCCCCTCCTCCCCCTCACTCCCTCCTCCCCCTCACTCCCTCCCCCTCACTCCCTCCTCCCCCTCACTTCCTCCCCCTCACTCCCTGCTCCCCCTCACTTCCTCCCCCACCTCTCCCTCTCTCCACCCCCTCCCCCTCATTCCCTCCCCCCCTCCTCACTCCTTCCTCCCCCTCACTCCCTCCCCTCCTCCCCCTCACTCCCTCCTCCCCCTCACTCCCTCCTCCCCCTCGCTCCCTCCCCCTGAGTCCTCCTCCTCAAGTCTCCTCCTCGTCCTTCTCTCTTCAGTTACTTTTTTGCCTCCAACTCATCAAGCCTCCTGTGGGGGGAAGGGGGGTACACCACTTGAGATGTTAAAACGAAGAGCAGTGGTGATGATAGAGGTGATGATGATGTTGGAGGTGATGATGATGGAGATGATGATGATGTTGGAGGTGATGATGATGTTGATGGAGGTGATGAAGATGGAGGTGATGAAGATGGAGGTGATGATGATGTTGGAGGTGATGATGATGGAGATGATGATGATGATGGAGGTGATGAAGATGGAGGTGATGATGATGTTGGAAGTGATGATGATGGAGGTGATGATGATGTTGATGGAGGTGATGATGATGGAGGTGATGATGTTGGAGGTGATGATGATGTTGGAGGTGATGATGATGATGGAGATGATGATGATGTTGGAGGTGATGATGTTGGAGGTGATGATGATGGAGATGATGATGATGTTGGAGGTGATGATGATGGAGATGATGATGATGGAGGTGATGAAGATGGAGGTGATGATGATGTTGGAAGTGATGATGATGGAGGTAATGATGATGTTGATGGAGGTGTTGATGATGGAGGTGATGATGATGTTGGAGGTGATGATGATGTTGGAGGTGATGATGATGATGGAGATGATGATGATGTTGGAGGTGATGATGTTGGAGGTGATGATGATGGAGGTGATGATGATGTTGATGGAGGTGATGATGATGGAGGTGATGATGTTGGAGGTGATGATGATGGAGGTGATGATGATGTTGGAGGTGATGATGATGTTGGAGGTGATGATGATGTTGGAGGTGATGATGATGTTGATGGAGGTTATGAAGATGGAGGTGATAATGATGGAGATGATGATGTTGGAGGTGATGATGATGGAGGTGATGATGATGTTGGAGGTGATGATGATGTTGGAGGTGATGATGATGTTGGAGGTGATGATGATGTTGATGGAGGTGATGAAGATGGAGGTGATGATGATGGAGATGATGATGTTGGAGGTGATGATGATGGAGATGATGATGATGGAGGTGATGAAGATGGAGGTGATGATGATGTTGG